>NW_027397064.1:62782459-62918640 GCF_003265705.2 Callorhinus ursinus | reverse complement strand
AACCCAGCAGATCCCTGCAGTGCGCTCCCGCGCCGCTCCTCCTGGGGGAGGGAGGGGAGTCTCCCCGGATCTCGTTGGGTCCCTGCTGGAGGAGCAGTGGCCCGACTGGGCCACGGATCACAGTTTATGGCAACCCCTAGCTGAGAGCCCACGCCTCGGCTCCGTCTCTGCAGCCGGCTTCCCCACTCCGATACCTGGGAGCTCTGCCGCACTCAGGCACCCCCGGTCTTTCTGTGACCCCGAGGGTCCTGAGACCACACTGTCCCGCGAGGGTTCCACCCCCTGCTTAGCCACTGGAGCGATGTCCCTCAGCGGAGCCGGCTTCTAACAGTTCCGATTTTGCGCTCCGCGGCTCTATCACTTGCCAGAAGCGGCCCACGGAGGCCCCTCCCCCGCCGTCTATCCTCCCGAATATCGCCTCGGATTCACTTCTCCGCATGTCCTACCTTCCAGTAAGTGGTCGCGTCTCTGTTCAGAGAGTTGTTGCTACTCTCTTCTTCGGTCTCCTGTTGAGTTCGTAGGTGTTCAGTATGGTTTGATCCCTATTCAGCTGAATTCCTGAGACCAGAGGAAATCCAGGTCTCCTACTCCTCCGCCATCTTGCTCCTATAATTGACCATCTTAAGTGATGCTTTTGCCTTTGTTAATTTCCATTGCGTACTAATAAATGCATTATAAAACTATTAATATTTTGTTAAAATTCTATACTATGTGACAATCATTTTTTTTTGACATTAACTTAGAGCTTAACTGAATCTGTCAAATTAAAGTAATGATAACAAATGAAGCTGCACTGTTTGGGCAATAAGATGCACTGGATATATAACAGTGATAAGGACATGTTTTGTTTAGTAGGATGAAGTCAGTTTACAACAATTGAGAAAGTTCCTCCAGATATTTCTGTGGCTCTCAGCAAAAACCTCACCAAAATTCATACGCTGAAAAAAAAAAGTGAGGGATATAGTGATATTTGTAAATGATAGGCTCCTTAAGCAGCATCATAAATTCAGTTCTTACAGGATCATGTGTAGTTTTGAATCTTTCTGCTTACCCTTCTTTTCCCAATCTCCGGGACTTATTCTGCATATGGACTTGACCTTCCTTCCCATGGTGCTTGTACCAGTACCACGCTCATGGACTTCCTGAAGGTCTTGTCCATCATCATGTTGAATCTCATCATGTATACACTACATAATACTACAGCTCAAATATTGCTTCTGATCAAAAACCAATTTTTAAAATTAACTATATTGTTTTAGTTTGTATACCGTAAAACACATGCATTTTAAATGTATACTTTAATGAGATTAGACAAATGCATATGCTTTTTTAACCACTACCACAGTTAATGTCTAGACCACTTCTGCATTCCCCAGAGCCCCACTTGTCCTTCTCAAACCCCCGTCCTCTACTTTGGCCCTAGGCAAACACCGCTCTGCGTTCTATGGCTATGCATTGCATTTGCCTTTTCCAGAGTTGCATATAAGTGGAATCATACAGTATATAGTATTTTGCTTCTTGTTCTTTACATTTAGCATAATGGACTTTTTGAGATTCACCCACATTGTGAAATGTATCAGTAACTCATTAGTTTATATTGTTGAGTGGGGTTCCATTGTGTAGATACCCCACAATTTTTTATCCGTTCTCCAACTGACAAATAATTAGGTTGTTTCCAGTGGTTTTGGCTCTTATGAATGAAACTGCAATGAACATTTCTGTGCATTTTGTAGGTGTGTTTTTTTTTTGTTTCTCTTGTGTCACACATAGACTTGGCATTGCTAGATTAAAGATAAGGGCATGTTTCATTTACAAGAAACTGTCAAAACTTTTTCCACAGAGTGGTGGTAACCATTTTTACACCTCTACATAAAAGGCAAGGCAAGGTCTGGTTATTATGAATTTTCATCAATAATTGATTTTATCAACATTTTTATTAGCCAGTCTAGTAGATATAAGAGAATATTTCATCATGTTGTTTTTTAATAATCTCCTAATGACTGATGATACTGAGCATCTTTTCATGTGCTTATTGAAGTGCATATCCATTTGCCCATTTTAAAAATTGGGTTGTTATCCTGCAATTGTAAGAGTTCTTCATATGTTCTGGATGGATTTCCATTGACAGATACATGTTTTGCAAATATTTTCTCCTAACCTATTTCTTGCATTCTCATTTTAGTAATGATGTCTTTCAGAGAACAAAGGTTTAATTTTTATGATAAGTTTATCTTTTTATGGCTTTTGTTTTGTATCTAAGATATTTTTACCTACTCTACGGTTGCAAAGATCTCATGCTTCTTGTATAGAAATGTTCAGTGAAAGTCAGTGGCAAAATATTTGGAAGGCAAAAAACAAGCTATTATTTTCTGGTGGCAACCGTGGACAGATTTTTGGGCAAAGGCAAGTGGCAAGACAGATTTCTTTCCAAGACACCCAATTTAGTGCCACAAAAAGCTGAGATCATTTATGGTGACATCCCTCTAGGTTCTCTATATTTACAGATTTCCTGAAGGCTAGAGGTGGCCTCAATGACCTTTGTTTCTCAACCCTTCCAATTACCCTATAAATCTTACATAGATATCCTTAGGTAAAGAAGTGACAGAAATAGAGCATGATGTGGGCTTTTGAGGTACTGATAATGTTCTATTTTTAAATCTGGGTCATGTGACATGGGTATGTTCCTATGAAGAAAATTCATTGAGCAGTAAAATTATGTATATTTTATGGATGCACACAATACTTCAACTAAATATTTTTAGTGACAATTTTTCTTCAAAAGATGTAGAAGAGCTTCTATTGGTCTGGCTAATCCCTGACTGATACACAAATATAAATCAATATATGGGAGCAATACTATTGTTGCAAATCTCATCTGTCAGCCTTTCCATATCAATTTAGCCATGTTTGCCACTTATTTCCTATAAAACATGACAAGCTTCACTTTGTTTCCTGTGGGGATAAGTCATCCGGAGGAGATTTGCGATTTCCTCCCTCTTCAGTGCCCTTAATGGAATTGTTCACCGTTTCTGACTTTTTTCCCCCTATTTCATTGTTAGTGGTCATTACATATTTATCAGATTTTTACTCTCTCCAGCATGAGTTCATATTAATGTTGAGATCTTTATCCTGGTTTTCCTGGTAGAAGTAAAAATACAACATATCTCATATACCATGAAATAATTTATACTACCCTCATGGGAAAGATGAGGGCTAAATAATATCAAAGAAAGTTATATAAAATGAATATTCAGATACAAAAACAGTAGACTTTAAGGTCCAGGATGTTCTTCATGGTGAGTCAAGTTTCTGGGAAAGAAGACATTTCTTTTTTCAAGGAGTTTTGAACCATGACCCAAACTTTTTATTAAATAGCTAGCATTAATGTCAGAGGTTCTTATTCTTGCTTCTTCGTTTGTAGGGTTTATAAAAACAGTAGTGGCAGCCTGGCTCAATCACTGATTGTGCAGCACTGACTATCCTATGAAGTAGTATAGTCAATCAGCTCCTGCTCATTAATGTTTCATGTTTTCTCCTCCTTGGAAGCGCATGTTTATGATGTCATTTTCTTCCACCATAAGCCTATATTGTCTGTACTGTATACATTCTTTAGCTTATAAATGTCCTCCTCCATATTCTTGTTCAGCTTAAGAGGAACATCTCTGCAATAACATCACAGAAGTGTTCCAGTCTAACTTTAAACTTAGAAAACTTGCTCTTAACATCTTCAGAGAAAACTTGATTTACCATAAAGTCAATCAGTTATAAAACTACTGCCTTTTCCTCTGTTTCTTACCCCAAAATTTTATGTGAATCAATATTCAATTGAATCACTTTTTTTTTCCACATGTTTATGAAAAGAGTTGATTGTGTTTTCCATTTTGCATAAACCTTCTGCCCTCCATGTCTGGAGCCATGGCTTTAACTGTTTCCATCTCTCACCTTTTCTCTTTTTTCTTAGAGGGAAGAGAAACGGTTAAAGCCAGACTGCTGAGATTCACAGCCTGGCTCCACCACTTATTAGTTGTGTGATCTTTAGCAGGTTGCTCAACCACATTGCTCATTTTTTTGTCTGGAAAATGAAAATGAAGATAGAACCTACCTTACAAGTTAGAAGAAGGATTAAATGAGTTAGACTTATCAAGTGTTAAAAAGTATATGGCAGATACTAAAAGTTATATAAATGTTGTCTTTTTTTATCACATTTTCTCTTTTTTATTGTTATGTTAATCACCATACATTACATCATTAGTTTTTGATGTAGTGTTCCATGATTCATTGTTTGTGCATAACACCCAGTGCTCCATTCAATACGTGCCCTCTTTTTTCCTTTTTTTATTATTATGTTATGTTAATCACCATATATTACATCATTTGTTTTTGATGTAGTGTTCCATGATTCATTGTTTGCGTATAACACCGAGTGCTCCATGCAGAATGTGCCCTCTTTAATACCCATCACTAGGCTAACCCATCCCCCACCCCCCTCCCCTCTAGAACCCTCAGTTTGTTTTTCAGAGTCCATCGTCTCTCATGGTTCGTCTCCCCCTCCGATTTACTCCCCTTCATTCTTCCTCTCCTGCTATCTTCTTCTTTTTTTTTCTTAACATATATTGCATTGTTTCAGAGGTACAGATCTGTGATTCAACAGTCTTGCACAATTCACAGTGCTCACCATAGCACATACCCCCGCCAATGTCTATCACCCAGCCACCCCATCCCTCCCACCCCCCCACCACTCCAGCAACCCTTTAGTAGAGTTCGCTAGGTATGCAACATGAAATAGAGAACAGCAATGTCCTGTTGAAACGGATATGCCATGAAGTCTGCTGGTCTCAGTTACCAGCTGAGAGACCTGCTCCTGTTCCCTGCCCTCAGAGTGTATACAGTTCAAATGTATGTTTCAAGAGAATGACCTGTTCATCTATACCACCTTCAAAACCAGGAGTTAATTGTCATAAACTCAGATGTTATATTTATTTACTTTAAGAGTCTACAGTAATGCTAGATTTTTAAGCTCTTCTGATTTTTAATTTTTCTAGAAGGGATACCTGCTCATAAAGATACTAATGTAGTTTTTCAAACTTAACAGAAAGATAACAAAGGAAGTGTTAAAAGAAAGGAATCCTTCTGGAATTTTTTCTGTATATTATATTCTAATACTATGTGTATATATAACATATGTGTATGTATGTATATTAATATATAAATAATGACCATATCAGTTGCTGAGTATGTTAGGAAACAGGAAGAACGATCTTTGCATGAGTAATAGCTTCCTGAGAAAATACACAGACACCAAAGAAAGTTTTTAATGCTTATCTGGGCTGCCTAGGTGGCTCAATTATTAAATGCCTGCCTTCAGCTCAGGTCATGATCCCAGGGTCCTGGGATCGAGCCCGGCATCGGGCTCCCTGCTCAGTGGGGAGTCTGCTTCTCCCTCTCCCTCTCCCCGTGCTTGTGTTGCCTCTCTCGCTGTCTCTCTCTCTGTCAAATAAATAAATAAAATCTTAAAAAAAGGAAATAATTTACTGAAATATATTTAGAATATGGCATCATGTATGGTTCAGGAAATACTTAATGCAGGTGGGATTATTGTCATTGAATCTACTCTCCTACTTTTTCTTTATGTGCCAAGTGTTTGGACAAGTGTCCCCTTGATCCACTATAGCAGATAGTTCTCAGTATTCATTTAAATTAAAATATAACATTTTTTTCATCCTAGAAGTTGATTGAAAAGGAAGAAAGGACTCTGATTTTTAAGCAAGATAAATGCTTTTGTCTGGCTTTGTGGGCTCACTCATTCATATCTGGATTATTGGCCTATCCTAGGCATCATCTAGATCATCAATTTCAAAAGTAAAAGCCCAGTAGGGGGGATAAATCAATTCAAATCATGTCAATAATGCACAGTCTATCTTTCAAACCCTACCTACTTTCTAATTTAATTATTGCTAATTCTTTTTATGAAGATCAGGTAAAATGCAGTGTTTTACACTTTGTTCCTCTTATTATTGTTAGTCTTCTATGTAGAGGCCCCAGTATGTCATTAGGATGTTCTGATTGGATCACTGAAAGAGAACATTTTATATATGAAGGGATAATCATCTCTCCAGAATGGCATAGCTGCCATAATTTTTAAAGGTGGAAAGACGGGGTTAAAATGCTTAATTAACTTTAAAAACTCCACGCTATCACACAATGCAAGAATTTTTAAAATACTTTAACCTCTATATATATAGTAAGGTATATACAAAAAGATGTGAAGAATTTTTGAGGAAAGAAAGAATTAGATCATTAATATGATAATATGTACTCAAAATATAGGCTGGTAACAAAAGGCATTGTTGAGTATGGATCTCTGGATCTGGATCTTGGTTGAAAGGAGGTAAAGGCAGATGTGAGAAATTCAGTAGGCATGAACTTTTCGGCTAGTGGTTGTATGTCAGCCTCGTCTCAAATACGGTTGAGAGTCCCGAGTAGTAAGCTAAGAACAGATCTTCCTTGGGACTGGATTTGAGACAAAGAGCAGGGTGGGGAATAATGATGGCACACACTTTTCTGGATGCTGACCAGAGTTGTCAAATGCAGATAATAGACAAATCTTTTAGTTCTAGTGAAACACATTTATTTCATCTATTAATTTACTCATTATTCACTAATTTTAATAATATCTATTGAATACCATATCTTTCTGTATATAGATCCTGAAAATACAGAGAGAAAAAAACATATATGACTTTATAGAAGGGAATTATTAGAAATATGCAATTGTTATATGTAATAGGGAAAGAAAAATAATCCTGTGCACTGAGATACTATAATAGATGGTAGGAATTTAGCCTAAGGCATGAGGGAAAGTTTCTTTAAGAGAGTGTCATTGAAACTAAGACCTGGAGATGGAATTATCCAGAGAGTGAGTCAGGAGACAGGCCTCCCAGGTGAAGAGAATAACAGGTTGAACAGCTCCAGAGTCAAAAAAAAAGGGCTGGCAAGTTTGTCAGAAACAAGGTAAAACCATGGTGGCTGGGTGATAGACATTGGGGAGGGTTTGTGCTATGGTGAGCGCTGTGAATTGTGTAAGACTGTTGAATCATAGACCTGTACCTCTGAAACAAATAATACATTATATGTTAAAAAAAAAAGAAGATAGCAGGAAGGGGAAAATGAAGGGGGGGAAATCGGAAGGGGAGACGAACCATGAGAGACTATGGACTCTGAGAAACAAACTGAGGGTTCTAGAGCGGAGAGAGGTGGGGGGATGGGTCAGCCTGGTGGTGGGTATTAAAGAGGGCACGAATTGAATGGAGCACTGGGTGTTATATGCAAACAATGAATCATGGAAGACTACATTAAAAACTAATGATGTAATGTAGAGTGATTAATATAACATAATAAAAATTTTTAAAAAAAGAAACAAGGGAAGTACAAAACGGCTTCAGTGTTGTGAATGAGTTTTATGTAGTGAGGATGGTGAGGTAGGTCAGTCCCTAAAGACCTTGTAGATCACGGTAAAATGTGATGTTTTAATCCTCTGTGCAAGAAAAAACCATTTGAAGTTTTGAGAGAGAAAGTGATATGATCTGATTATGTATGTTTTATTGATATCCTTCGGGTTGCTGTAAGGAAATGGATAGAAGGGAAATTAAAAGGTCTAGAGTGGAAATACAATAGCAGTTGTCTAAGCTAGAGTTGATAGTGGCAAGGATGAAGGCAGTGTTGATGAGAAGTGTTGGCAGATGGACAGATTCTGTGGTATGTCAGTATGCTGAAAGCGTTAGGGAAGACCTTAGACCCGTGGGACCAGGAATGACATAGGCCAGCTTGGCAGGCCGGACAGCTGTAGCTTTGGTGACTTGTTAGAAGACAGGCATTATTAATTTAAAATCCTGCTGAGATCTAAGAAATGTTGGAAATATATTGACCCTCCATATTGCTAACACTCACATGTGCCAAAAGAACAGCTGGGATCTGTCTAGAGCTTAAATTTATGAGTTCTAACTGCAGTAAAGAGCTGAAATCATACTGTTAGTAATCTAGTTACATCTTTGAATCACTGGCAAAGTAGAATTCTGTCAGCCACTCTGGGAACCTATCCACCTACATAAAGTTGTTTCCTCAGGGAATAAAATCAGTGTACATTGGAAGAAACATGGCTCATGAAGAGTAGAAAGGTGTCAAGGAGAATCCACTCGAAGGTTGGATAAATAGAAGATCCAAATAGAGCTGTTCTATCAAAGATGAATATGAACTGCTTCACATTAAAAATTCTCCAAAAACAATTTCAATTAAAACTTTAGGATGATACATAAAGTGTACTCCTGATTTTAAAACAAATAAGAAACTCTTGCAAAACCAGACTAAGTAGAAAAATTCTGAACTTAATTAAGGTTTAAGCTAAGAATGAGTTTCAGGGCTAGAGTGAGATTTAGGGTTAGAGTAAGAGATTTTCTGAAACCAACACCAGTACATTGTTAATAGTAAAAAATATCAATTACTCTTATTAAAATCAGGAACAAACAAAGATTACTCATGAAATTAATTTCACCTTGCTCTGTAAATATTAGGCAATGTAATAAATGTGAGAAAAATAGTATAAATATTACAAAGGTGGGAAAGTTATTATTTTCATATATTGTATAATTGTATGTCTAAAAGTCCAAAAGAAACACCTAAAGTATTATGAAAATAATAAGAAACAGCAGTAAAATGGTTAAAAATTAATATAGCTTTTTAAAAATATAGCACATACATACATCCAAAATGTCAATGTGCCTTTATAAAAAAAGATTTACTTTTATATATACATATATAAAATGTCTTATTACATATTGTTACCTAAAAATGCAAGTATATTTAATATTATTTTGTTTTTTAAAAAAATTGCAACATCCTACAGAAACTATTATATATGTCCTAAAAATGTCTGGCAGAACTTATATTAAATTTTTTTTTTTGAAAGAGAGTTTCGTTTTGTTTGAAAGAGCACACATGCACACATGCAGGGGGAGGGCACAAAGGGAGGGGGAGAGAGAGACTCTTAAGCAGGCCCCATGCCCAGCATGGAACTCGATCTTGTGACCCTGAGGTCATGACCAGCACTGAAATCAAGAGTCAGATGCTTAACTGACTGAGCCACCCATATTAAATGTCTTAATAGTTGCTTCCTACGAATAATGTAATGAAGAGTGGTGTGAAGAGTTGATATATCGTAGAGGCCATAAAAACAGTTTTCTAAAGAAACATATATAAGGAAAATGCTTTAAAATTCAACCACTACTAAAAAAAAAAATCAAACCACTACTTGTTTTAATTTTCACAGGACATTATACTTTTGATAAAAGAATATCATAAATGTTCATTACATTTTTAATCAAATTAATATTTTGCAATTCAATGAAAATTAGTACCACTTGCCTGTGTTAAAAGGGTTGCTGCTTAAATTGTTAATCTATTTTAAAAAGTCAGATTTTCCAATACACATTTTCCCAAACTAGAGAAAAGAGTTAATATTTTTGCTGAAATTATTGGTTTCATATTTATAGCCTTTTCCAAATCAATGTTTTAGACATTTAAAATATATGTGTGGGAAATGGTCAGTTCTTCCAGGGGAAAAATACAAAATGATATAAAAACCAAAGAATAGTTGTCTGTCTCTGTAGGTCTTTCCATTCTGATAGCAGACTTAAAATGATACCAATTGCCTAAGAAAAAGTTAAGTTAAATGAAAATTTCTTTAATTTGCTTGTGAATAAATGACTGGAATTATTTGAAACAAATGGGTCTATGTTATAATGATCTATATCAGAATATTTGCAAATTTTAGTAATGTTAAAATGCTCAAGGTCATGGTCTCTAAAAGTATTATGATTAATAGAAATATATATGTTCAACTAAATTGCCTTGCTTAATTGAACATAATGTAATGGTGGCAGTCTCCATTTTTTTCTCACTTTGCCTTTTATTTCAATGCTAAATTTCGTTGCACTCTTTATTCAACTGTTCTGGCTTCAGAAACAGCTAAAAAATAAAAGCCATGTATTTCTATGAAGTGGAAATATGAATTTTAATTCAGAATTCAGTACTACTTAAATCAAAAAATTTAAAAATTACCCTAGACTTTTTTTTTTCAAGATTTTATTTATTTATTTGACAGCTAGAGAGAGAGAGAGCACACAAGCAGGGGGGAGTAGCAGGCAGAGGGAGAAGCAGGCTCCCCGCTGAGCAGGGAGCCCGATGCGGGGCTCGATCCCAGGACCCTGAGATCATGACCTGAGCTGAAGGCAGATGCTTAACTGACAGCCTCCCAGGTGTCCCTACCATAGATTTTCAATATAACTATTGTAAATAGCATTTTTTTGATTTTTTTTAAGTATAGTTGACACACATTGCTACATTAGTTTCAGGTGTACAGCTTAGTGATTTGACAAGTTTAATGCATTATGCTATGCTCACCATAGTGTAGCTACCATCTGCCCTGTTACATTGCTATTACAATATCATTGTCTGTATTTATGTTGTGCCTTTTATTCCTGTGACTTATTCATTACATAACTGGAAGCCTATATCTCCCTCTCCCTTCACCCATTTTGCCCAACCCCCCATTTGCCTCCTCTCTGGCAACCATCAGTTTGTTCTCTGTATTTATATGTCTGATTCTGCTTTTTGTTTATTCATTTTGTTTTACATTCCACTTATGAGTGAAATCATACGATATTTGTCTTTTTCAGTCTGACTTATTTCACTTGGCTTAATACCTTCTAGGCTCATACATGTTCTTTCAAATGACACAATCTCATTCTTTTTTATGACTGTGTAATATTCCACTGTGTGTGTGTGTGTGTGTGTGTGTGTGTGTGTGTGTGTGTGTGTGTACCATCTTTTTCTCTATTTTTCTGCTGATGGCTTCTGTGTCCTTCCTATTGTAAATAATGTTGCAATAAACATAGGGGTGCATATATCTTTCAAATTAGTGTTTTCATTTTTTTGGGTAAATACCCAATAGTGGAATTATTGCATCATTTGGTATTTACATCTTTAAATTTTTGAGGAGGCTCCATACTGACTTCCACAGTGATTATAGCAATTTACGTTTCCACCAACAGTACACAAAGGTTCCTCTTTCTCCACAGTCTTGCCAACACTTGTTATTTCTTGTCATTTTGATTTTAGCCATTCTGACAGGTGTGATGTGATATCTCACTGTGGCTTTGATTTACATTTTCCTGATGACGAGTGATGTTGAGCATCTTTTCATGTGTCTCTTGGCCATCTGGATGTCTTCAGGTCCCCTGCACATTTTTTAATTGGATTATTTGGTCTTTTTGGTGTTGAGTTGCATAAGTTATTTGTGTATTTGGATATTAACCACTTATTGGAGAGATTATTTGCAAATGTCTTCTCCACTCAGTAGGTTGTGTTTTTTTGTTTTGTTGTTGGTTTACTTTGCTGTGCAGAAGCTTTTTATTTTAATGTAGTCCCAATAGTTTATGTTCGTTTTTGTTTCCCTTGCCTCAGGAGACATATCTAGAAAAATGTTGCTACAGCCAATGTCAGAGAAATTATTGCCTGTGTTCTCTTCTAGGATTTATGATTTCAGATCTCACATTTAGGTCTTGAATCCCTTTTGAGTTTATTTTTGTGTGTGGGTGTGAGAAAGTGGTCCACTTTCGTTCTTTGCACATAGTTCTCAGTTTTCCCCGCACCTTTTATTGAAAAGACTGTCTTTTTCCCCATTGTATATTCTTGCCTCTTTGTCATAGATGAATTAACCATAAAATCATGGGTTTATTTCTGGGGTTTTTGTTCTGTCCCATTGATCTGTGTGTTTGTTTTTGTGGCAGTACCGTACTCTTGGGATTACTACAGCTTTGTAGTATATCTTGAAGTCTGGGATTGTGATACACCTCCAGCTTTGTTCTTCTTTCTCAGGATTGCTTTGGCTATTCAAGGTCTTTTGTGGTTCTATACTAATTTTAGTATAATTTGTTCTACTTTTACGAAACATGCTATTGGTATTTTGGTAGGAATTCTACTGAATGTGTAAATTCCTTTGGGTAATATTGTTATTTTAATAAGATTCTTCCAATCCATGACCATAGAATATCTTTCCATTTGTTTGTGTCACCTTCAGTTTCTTTCATCAGTGTTTTATAGTTTTTGGAGTAAGGGCTTTTAATCTTTAGTTGAGTTTATTCCTAGCTATTCTTTCTGATACAAGCATTCACAGATTTTAACAGGCATTTGGTGCATTATTTCTAAGAAAGCCTTATATTTGAGGTGAAAAATTCATTATCAATTCCACTCATTATTTCATTTAAAATTTTAGAAATTGAATATATATGTGCGTCTGTGTGCATTTTCATATAGTTTTAAAAATCTGTTTTAAATTTCTTCCAAGGCATCTCTTTTGTAAGCAAAGAAAAACAAAGTGAATATGTACTGAAGCAGTAATTTTCAAGGATATTTAATAGTAAGTTTATTCTGCCAAACTATGTGTTTAGAATTATTTGAAGCAATTACTTTATAATTATTTAATTCACATTATATCAGAATAGTTTTTAAAGTGTAAATTTTTCTTTTTATAAAATGTGCAAATTATTTGGAAATGCATGTGTCTTTCATATCTGTTCATATGCAAAAGTACTTTGCAAAGGACAGGTGTTATATGGAAAAACCTGTGCATAAATGAAGAGGAAAATAGTCATATGGCAATTAGGAAGGCAGAAAAAACGGAAATTCTTTTCTTCTTTATTGATTAGTGAGATAAACTCAATAAAATTATTGGAACAGAACTTCCAGTTGTGAAGAAATGAAAAAAGTGTTTCTTTGAAATAGTTCTTTTAACTCAAGAGACCATGTCATAAACTGTTGAACCAATGTCAGTGGATAGAAGTTTAGTCCAATTTGTCTTTTTATTCAGTAGATGAAAAGGATCTTTCATAATACTGATTCTTAAGCAAGAGAAGACTCTCTGAAACTATCTGAACATATGCAAAAGATGGAAGTGTCATAGATTATTGAATCTTCTGGATAACTTATATGGTTGGTAACAGAGAAGAATAAAAATATGTACCTATTATCTAGTTGATATGGAAGAAAAAAGGGAGCAGAACTGGACAAGGTTTTTGAATAATAGTCACACTTCTCACACTTAATACTATTTATTGTTAAGACTCAAAGTCTTGGTTTTTTGACAAATACTTTGATTCAGGTTGCTATTTATTAGTCACCATATAACAGGACCTTCTGTCACAAACTCTTGGTGTTACCTTGGGCAAATAAGTTTATTTCTCTCAACTTTAGTTTCCTCATATGAGAAAATGGGGATATGGCATTTCTATTGCAGGATGTGTTATGTTTAAGCAAGACTAAGCATGTGAAAGCTTTTGACCAAGCACCTGACAGACAAAAGATGGAGGAAGATAGTGAATAGTAGTTTCCTTACCCATAAGGAAGGTGATTGAGGAATTAATATAATTTTGCATTCTTTAAAGAAAATTTGTACCCTATAAGGAAAGATGTGAATAGCATATTTCTGGAAGGTTAGAGAATGCATTGGAATTTCGTGTTCAGGCCAAATACCTCTTATACCAAATACCAAATACGCAGTGTGTTTCTATGAGCAGGCAGTTATTAGAATGATCATTTGGGAGCTGGGTCAAGATTTTAAAACCAGCTCACAAAACAAAGGAGAACAAATCTTTTCATCTCCAAGTCATTTAAGTCAACTATCACTTGGCCCTAATAATTGCACCTAAAGACAAAAAAAAAAAAAAAAAAGCATTGACTTGAAAAAATTCAGTGTCATTCCATTTTCTTTCCATCTTTTATGCCTAACCGCGCATGCTTACTTGGAAGCTGAATTATCGTAAAACTTGAAATTCTGAGAACTTTCTTCTTTAACAGAAGAATCAACAGATTAAAATTTAAAACTACAATTTGGAATGGTCAGAACTTCGGGAAATTTACTTCATCATTCCTCACAGGTGGTAAAGAAAATATATAGTCAGTAACATCATGAAAAGCACATATATCTTGAAAAGCATGGAGAAGAGGTAAAGGATACCCTACGGTTGAAGTAAAAAAGAAGGAAAAAGAGAAGAGACTTGGGGAGGGGGCAAGTAAGGACAGTAAAACAAGAAAGGAACCCAGGAGAACAAAGGTCTGTCTGACATGGTCAGTTGCAGCCTGAGCAGCGTAGAGGGAGGGGTAAGGTCACGGAGCAGGAGGCAAAGAGAAGAGCATCAGGTAACTCTTAGAATTACCCGGGCTGCAGGGAAACCTGAACTCCAGTGGGAGAGCAGGTATATTTAAAGTGCCCAGGGAGCTTTCAAAAAGGGGGGTGGAATTGGATATCAGAAAACATTTTGTGGTGCTGTAATGAGATCTCTGTGTTGGTAGATTCGTGCCCTAAGGAATACAATGCAAGTGCTGTCATTTGAAACGTGTTGAATTACGGAGAGAAATCTACTTGACGACTCTGTGAGGAATCACTCTTGTCACATCACATCATTTATTTTATGGTTAAATTTTTTTTTTTGCAAATTCTGTGTTTTGTGATACAGCATCCTACTAAACAGAGGTACCAGAAATTAGTCGGTGGGTGTTATTTTTTCATGTTTGTATAAAATTGTTTTTTATTCGCTTTTGGTTTTATGATCGGATGGCTCCACATTTCCTTTATCTGAACCTAAACAATGGTGAACTCAGAATCCCTCAGATAACTAGACCATCCAATTAGCGCACTTATACAGTCTCCATAAAGCATTACATAATGGGCTCTTTACATTGGACAATGTAAGGAAATGGAATAAAAGTAGGAAATAGATACCCTGGGCTGCTTCTCATAGCTGACTTGTTTTTGCAGCTTTCTTCAGGGCAGACTGTTACTTTGTGTTAGTTGTCATACTAAATCTGGAAATGTTTGTCACTCACCATAGTGAAACATTTTATCTTCCTAGGGATGCAGATTTGTGTCATTTTGCATTAACAAAAAGAAACATTGTCGGTGGCTCAGTCCTTAGTCCGCTCCCTTCGGCTCAGGTCATGATCCCGGGTCCTGGGATCGAGTCCCGCATCCGGCTCCCTGCTCAGCGCGAGGCCTGCTTCTCCCTCTCCCACTCCCCCTGCTTGTGTTCCCTCTCTCGCTGTGTCTCTCTCTGTCGGATAAATAAATAACATCTTAAAAAAAAAAAACATTGTCTGCAAATAACCTAATGTTTTTCAGTAGGGGGAAACAAAGCAGGAAGCAACACTCAATTTTTCTTAGCAAACTGAAGCTACCATGTTTTATTTTGATAAATGATACTAATGACGGTTGGGGACTTGTACAGGTGTGTAATTCTTCGTTTCACTACACTATTGTTTTCCATTATTTTCTGTTAAGGCACCTACATGCTTGTAAACACAGTCTGTTAGGCAGCCAACTTTTCCACAGCATTATTTTTGGCACAATATATTTAGAAAGTAAATAATCTAAGATGAATCTACCTCATAGTCTTTCTTCCCATCTTGCCTCCATCCTTAATTTTACTACTGCAGATAGTTCATTGAAGTAGGGGTCTTTGTCCCTGCCAAATTGCCAAAACAGGCAAATGTGAGCTAGTTACTTTATAATATTCGAGTTCATTTTGGGGCCATATCACCTACACTGGCTTACTAGGGAAAAAAGGATATGAAAAACATATCATAGGTACGCTTAGCCTGCCAGTAGGTCGGTCATGGGGGATGTTACTACTTGAAACTGTATAATTTGCCACTTTGTGACAGAAACATTTTACAAGGTTCTCTTAGTAAATCAGCCTGTAGAGGTTGAACGCATCTGGGAGTAAAATCAATATGGTCTTCACCTTCAAAGTGAATGACCTCATGGGCACTCATACTTTGCCAAAATCTTTTTCTCTTCATCTTGAAGACATTGGGGAACATATCAGAAGAAGCCAGCTTCACCTAACACTCTCTACTTAGGGATTGTTTCAGGAAGTGACCAAGAACATAGACTGGGCATGAGATAGGGGCCCCATCTCTTTTTTTGTTTGTGTCTCTTGATCAGATTGAGGACATGCACCACAAATACTAACAAGTTACCACCACACACAAAGACCACAACTGACCTCTTACATATGTATCTTTATGTTGTTTGTGTGGGACTGTAGAAATATTGCCTACCAATTTCCCGTAGTTAAGATACGTGAAAAAGGTGAAAATTACCCCATTTCCTTTCCTGCCCTCTGTCCCCAAAAGAAACTGGAATATCTCCTTTCAGAAATGTTTTAGGGCATACACAAATATTTTGTTAGAAATAATATCAGTGTAGCCATATTTAGGGTAACAATGTACTCTGCCTTGTTTTTTTTTTTTTTTTTGATCTTCCTGTAATAGAGTTCTTTTATGAGCCTGTCAAATTGTCTCATCCAAAACAGAAAAGATGACTCTGTCAACCAATACACAGCCCGTGTTGACAGCCAAACACAGTATAGATGCTGTTACTTTTCAAGCACATATACACAGCGTTGGGGATGAGGCTGAAAAAGTATCAGGATAGAAGTCGTCTCTATTATATTATCTAAACCATGGCTTTTTTGGTTTGTCTGTACAAAGTTACAGGCCGTTTGAAATACCAAGTTTCTTACTAGATTCTTTAGCATTTCACTGACTCACAGAACAAGAAGGAACTGCAGCAATCATATAATGCAGGCTCCTCCTTTTACGAATGCGAATACCGAGACCCAGAGCTGTCAAGAGACCTGTCTGAGGTCGTACAGCTCCTTAGTGGCAGCCCTGAGATCAGAACACTTAGTCCAGGTTATGTCCAATTACACATTATTGTCTGGGATGAGTTGATAGCTTTCAGACCGAAGCTTCTGGGCTATAGTTTGCCCATATGGCTTTTTTAATATCTGCTTTTTATGGTTTTTTCTTCCTAAAGGAAAACTCCATAAATTTACTCTGCTTCCACAGCGCTCTCACAACCATGTGAAATATAGAGTTCCTCCCACAGTAGACCTTTGATTGCTAATGGTAAAGCTTTTCTACAAATCCTATGAAATTGCATCTCTTCTGTGCTAATTCCCTTTTTGGCATATGGTATTGGCTCATTCTAATCCTACACTTGTCTCTTGATTTTATTATTCTAAGAACTCCCCTTTGTCCCATTGTCAAACTGGTACATAAACTTAGTCTACAGATTATATAAAATTCATTTCTTCACAAATTCAAAGGATTTACCTTGCTTCAAAAACCTTTATTATCTAATATTTGCCAAACCCCAAAGCTATAGTTTTATAGGAAATGAAATCCTACTTGGTATCAATTTTCTTAAGGTCTCCATTTGTTTCTGGTCCCTCGACTGCTTTATACACACAGTCTTCCATACTTCCGTAGTTAATGCTTGGAGCCTGTCTATGCGGGGGTCACAAGAAAGAAAACTTTCTGAGGCCTTATGAAAGGTTCTGGAATATCTTGAAAGGATTTAAAATTATTAAATCTTTCCTCTCCAATTGTAAGGCCTGGGTGACATTATTGGATTGAGGTCATTTTGAATAGCCAGTGCAAGAATGAGTTTGGTGAACTATTATTCTATCGGGTAAGATCTTGGCATTCTGTTTCCCAGAGTGTTAAACGATTTACTCTGAAGAACCTGGAAAGTATGAAATCTTTTACTTTCTTATTGTTTTTTTTATTGTTATTTATATTTTCTTATTGTTAATCACAGACTTTTCCTTCTAGGGCTGGCCGTATTTTTGTACTCTTTCATAACCAACGACCCAGGCCTGAAGAGTAATGAAGAGTGAGGGAATACAAATCCTTGTTTATCTTATCTCTTGCCTTGAAGGGTAAATATTTTAGCCACATAGAATATCACAACTGACACACTTGAGGTAACTTTACACACCAAACTAGAGGCAGTTACCCTAAACTGAGACTAATTTGACACCAGTTCTTCTTGTACTTGTCCCTCTTGATTCTAAGTTCTCCACTGTGTGTCCTGATCCTCTGTACTGCTTTTGACACCTTAAATTTTGAATTTAGTCCGCAAGTTTGAATTCTCTTTTTAATTAATTAAAAGTGCTTATCATTTCCCTCTCCTCTGAATATATTTCTGAATTTGAATCTCTAAAACTTGGAAATCCCCCTTTCCAGCTATAATTCCAAATAATACAATTTGTTGATTTAATCCCTTCTAGGAGATTTGGCTAGTCTCAGCTTCCCTCAGAAACTACTCTGTCTTTGTCCCCTTGGCTTCAGGACTCAGCACGCCCGACAAATTCAAGATGCTCATAACCATGCCTAGAACGATCTGGACATTCACAAACTGGAACCATTTGTTAAATATCTTTGGAGTTTTTTTTTTTTTTTCAGTTTATTGTATGTTCAAATAGTGCATACAATGCAGGGAGTTAAAGTGTTTTGCTAGTGCTATTTCCACAAAGAATAACAATTTTGGAATCAAGTTTATGAACCCAAATTTATAATTTTCATTTCCTGGAAAGTATATCTGTTTTAACATAAAGCATTATCAGGGAAAACTGTAGAGTCAGAAAAATGTCAACCTTGATATGTGGAGCATACTTGTAAAAGTATCAAAGTTTAGAGATAGTGTGAGGATCTGAAGGAGAGATGTACCACGTTGATGCTCTTTCCATGAGCTCAGTTCCTCCGGAGCCATATAAAGAACAAGATATGAGAGGTCCATTTCCTTTCTTCAGTTTATTCTTTCCTCTTCCTATCCTCCTTTTCTTCAAATAGATTATAGATTTGTTTTCAAGATAATGTTCCCCAAAATCTGTTTGGAATACGCACAAGAATATAAGCATATGAAACTGGGAAGGAGTAGGCAATTATCCCTAAGGATTTAGGAAGAAAACAAGAAGCAAAATGTAGGTGGAAAAATGTACAATCCAGGCTTATTCATCCATTCAACAACTATTTTACTGAGATCCTACTTGTGCTAGACCTTGTATAGTGCCTGGAGCATCCCAAGGTAAATAATACATTCTCCCTTACCCCAAGTAATATTCAGTCTAAAAGGAAGAAAGACCCAGATAACCAAGGTCTATAATAGAAAGGTATACTGACGACAGTGATGGCAGTGAGGAGATGAAGTTTTCTTAAGTGGATGAGAGGAAGTGTCACTAAAAGTCTCATGCTAGACATTATATGGGAATGGTGAAGTCCGGAAGATGAGGAAAAGGATTACAGAATTTCTTTTTGTAGGAACACCTGCAAAAGGAACAAAGTCATAGACAATTCATAAAATCCTAGGAATTTTGGCATTTCCGGAAAGTGACATTAGAGTAGGGTAAAACCAAGGTGTAATAAATAATAAGGAAACTTGTTAGCCTGCCGAGAATTGGGGGCTCATCTTGTGAGTAAAGAGAAGAAATGATTGTTGTAAGGAAGTAGGACAGAATTATGTCTTAGAAAAACCTCTGGCTGTGTTACAGAGTATAGATCAGAACATAGGAGATTAGATCTTATTGGTAGATAAAATATCACTTTTAAGATGATATAATAATTTTGCTTAGCATAATACCCTCTAGTTCCATCCATTATGCTAAATGAAATAAGTCAATCAGAGAAAGATAATTATCATATGATATCACTCATATGTAGACTTTAAGAAACAAAACAGAGGATCATAGGGGAAGGGAGGCAAAAATAAAATTTAAGATGAAATCAGAGAGGGAGACAAACCATAAGAGACTCTTAACTATAGGAAACTGAGGGTTTCTGGAGGGGAGGTGGGGGGGATGGGGTAACTGGGTGATGGGCATTAAGGAGGGCATGTGATGTAATGAGCACTGGGTGTTGTATGCAACTGATGAATCACTGACCTCTACCTCTGAAACTAATAATACACTATCTGTTAATTGAATTTAAATACAATAAATTTTTAAAAAGATGATCTAATTTCAAAGTGAAAGCAGATGGTGATTTTAAACTAGGGTAAAAGTTTGGAGGTAGGTGGACAGAACCAGCACATAACTAGGAGTTAGTATTGATAGGACTAATATTGACTTGTCAAAGTGGGAGATTTAGGAAAGGAGGGAATCAAATATAACTTGTAAGATTCTTGACTTGAAAGACTGGGTGGCTCCATGGTTAAATGCCCTGAAATAGAGATAGCAATAATAAGAGTAGGTTTAGCAGAGAAGAGGATATATTCAATTTTGGATCTGTGGTTAAGGTACCTATAGGATAATTAAAGATAAGTGAAAATGTCTTATAGCCAGTTCATACACAAAAGAGACATCTAGGCTGGAGATAAAGATTTGGTAATCATCAGCATATAGATGTCCCAGTAGTGAGTAATGTGATTGTCAAGGAAGGCAGTGTGTAATAAAGAATTCTGCAGACAAGATCAACTGTTGGGAGGCAAAAGATGGGCCAGTGGAAAAGATTTCTGGAATTAATAACCATGTCAATCTGGAAGATGTCATCATGCTTTATTTTATAGACTTTTAATCACCTTGCAGAGAATTAAAGAAAGGTCATACAGTTTTCATTCTTATCTATGCATTTAAAATGAATCTAGGACATAAATAAACATAAATTATAAGAAGATTTTGCACTTGAATGTCATATTATTGTTACAGGATAAATGATGCCTCCCTGAGCTTAACAGCTGAATTTGCTATCTTAGGAAACTTGCCTTTAAATTGCTTTTCATCTTGTGTTTTTCTACCTCTCATCTAAACCATTAATATGGGTATTAGGAAAAATTGAAGGTAATTCATGCCGGGAAAGCAGAGACTAAAAAGTTTCACTCTTTTCAACTTTTATCTTCATAACTCTGATAAGAAATAAAGTTATATGAGTAGATTAAAAATCTTGAAAGAGAAAAGATAGACCCATAAGAAAAGCAGAAGAGTAGAATCTAGGTGGGTATGTGTATATGAGGGTCTCCTACGGAGTGAGAGTTGTACTCACACTAGGATTCAGATATTTCTTTGGAGACTACGGTATCACCAGGGGTCTGTTTCATATAGTATTGGGGAGGGTTGTGAGAAAGAAAGAAATCCCAAGTGTAGGAGGAGGCAGACATATAGGTTTGGTGCAGTAACAGCATTTCCATCTGATAACAAGGAGGATTATAATACAGAGCTTATCATTCTTAGTCCTTCAACCCATCACCATGTTAATACTCTGTTTAATAAGGGAAGAGGACTGAAAATAAAAATTTCTCTCCCCCCCCAAAATATGTAAGACATTATAAATAAGGTATGCACAGCTTTAGAATGCTTAAAAGAGCAATCCAAAAGTAAATGACAAATCCTGTGATACCACTTACATGAGGAAGCTGAAACAGTCAGACTCATAGAACAGAGAATAGGATGGTGGTTGCTGGGAACCGGGGGGAGGGTGAGATGGGAGGTATTGATCAAAGGATGCAAAGTTTCAGTTATTCAAGAACCCTAAAGATGTACTGCACAGCGTAGAGCCTATAGTTAGTAATACTGTATTGTCTAGTTCAAGAGGGTAAATCTTATGCTATGTGTTCTTATAATAATAAAAATAATAAAGAGGGCAGGAGGAAATTTTGGGAGTTAATGAATATGTTTATAGCAAAGATTGTGTTCTTGGTTTCATGGAGGTATACTTATCTCCAAGCTCAAGTTGTATATATTAAATATGTACAGCATTTTGTATGTTGATCATACCTCAATAAAGTGGTTAAACAAGCAGAGAGAGGAATTCTTATTAACCAAGACCATGGTGCTGGCTTTTTGCAGAGAAACACTGGTGGATATCAGTAGGCACTGCAGCATGGCAGACAGACACCATTCGTTACATCTATCAACCATCCCTTCATTGTATTTGTCAGCAGAATGCCTGTTCTTTTTTTAGTTGGAGTTCTGTCCAAGCTAGGAGGATAAATCACGAATGGCCTAAGTCAATCAGTATATTGTATTAGCAAGTACTTAATGTGGCCACGCAATCCAGTTCTAGTCCATGTGACATAAAGAAAACTGCTTGTATTTATGTAAAAATGTTTCTACCTAATAAAACAAGGAAAAACACCTTTTTGTCTGAGTGCTTCTTTCTCCTTTCCTTACCACTTAGAATGCTGTAATATGAGGTGCACTAGCAGTCATTCTGTAACCGTGAGGAATAATATTTCAACACACTGAGTTGGGCAGAACAGGAAAAAAAAAATAGGTCCTTGAAGATGGCATCAAGCTACTGCATCAGTTCTGAAATTGTTGACTTCCAAACTTTTGTTATATGAGATAATTCAATGTCTCTAGTGTTGGAGCTGCTGTGAGCCAAGTATTCTGTTACCTTTCAAAGCATTACTGATGCATGGTAGCAGAAATAAGCAACTTCACCTTTAATCAATAACCTGGACAACAGATGTTTCCGGAAGCAAAGCGAGGGTAGAAGGGAATGTAAATGGTGTATGCTACATGATAAAGAAGATGACTCTGTGAAAACAATCAAGATTACCCCCCCCCATATTTTTCCCTTGGTATAGAGATTTTCAAAAGGGGCATTTGGAAACCTACCCAATAATCTGGGCATAAACAAAAAAATACTCTATGTTGGCTGTTATTCTGATGTCATTTATCTCATGGCTGTTAAAACCTAGAGAAACAGGGGTTATGAATTGAATGGATGAAAACCATAGTTAGCTGCTAGTGAAATTAGACTGTACATAGGCTATAAGAAGAAAATAACATGCTAACGAATCTAGTAAAATATCTGCCATAGGATAACTACTTCTAAAATGTTAAATCTAACTGAAGCCTCAGTTCCCTGTTACTTGAAAAAGGTAACCGCAATAAATGGATCTTACCAAGAAAAGAAAAAATTACCTGTAAATACCCCCAGCTGTTGTAATACAATAATTTCATCTTTGTTCACTGTTTGACTTCTAGGGACAGAATGAGAGAGAGAGAGAGATTTGAGTGAACAATAACCTATTTGGGAATCACTTGTAACTGGTAGGAAGGTGTGGAAGTGGTCCTAGAAAGGGAAGGCAGTGGATAAAGGGTGTTCTATTGAGCCAGCTACCACAGGGGGCTAGAGGAGCTTAAAACCCAAGAGAAAGTCCTGGGAAATGTGCAAAACACTTGCCTCAAAATTATCCCATCTAAGGAGTCAGGCAGTCACTGGTTGAGGAGTGCTAGGTAGGAGGAAGAAGCATGTTAATACCTTGATATTTGCAATTTCAGGAAATAAAAACAACCCTGGGGTACAGATGAAGATACTGGCAGTGTTGATTATATCGAAAGATCAGAAAGGTGTGGGCAAAGCATGGTAAGTATCTGCTATAGATAACTTTTAATTATATCCTGCTCTATCAGCTCCTCCCTACTTTTACCCACGTTTCTGGAAATATACGTTACATTTGAAAGGAGAATATTGGAATAGAAACAGAGATGGATACTAGTGAGTGGATGCATTGGAAGACTGTTGACAAATAAACCCATCTTACTTTCTTTTATCTTTCTTCTTGACACATTAAAACTGAACCTAGTGTGAGTCGCATGCCTAGGGCAGGACCTCTGCAGTCCTCTGACAGATGCAGTGTGTGGTTTACTGCTTTCCTATTTTCCCTTTGGCTTTCTCCTTCCACTGCTGGAGACCCACTTCACCTGACTCCTGGGTACCTGATACCCTCATACTGCTCTCTGGTTGCCGTAAACTTTTTTCCACCGACCTGATCATCTCAGAAATTCCCGGTGTTCTAAAATTATGTTGTTTCAGGCGTTCTTCCCTTTTCTCCAATCCCCTATTCTATCCATGTCTTCTGCTAAGAAATGATGGAACAAACTGAGAGATACTAAAGTGCACATAAAGAGGCGGCTGCATTAACTCTAAACATCTGCAAATTAGCTCAAAGCAATTCCCCTCTCAGATTGTATGAAAGCAATGTGACAAGCCAAGGGAGGAGATAGTTTGGAAAGCAGATGTGGTCCCAGCACCTCTCAAAACATCCCATGAAGTCATATCTCATACACTCAAATCTGATTCTGTCTAGTTCCATATTCTGATCTCCGAAAATGGCCTAAGCTAGAATTTCAGGGCATAAAATGCAGGCTTTGGTGCTCTTCATTATAGAACAATCTGTTAAAGGTCATTTTAGCTCATTTATTATTTCATTGTAAAATATTACTATATTCCAGCAGTGCACTCTGGTGAGCCTAAGCTTCTAAAATGTTAATTGTTCATTTAAAAATGATCCCTGAGTCCCAGTTTTCCTGATGGTGTAGTACCTAAGGGGAGTAACAAATTCTGTGCTTGAGTCCTGCCTAGTCAGTGTTGTCTGAGTAACATTCAGTAATTTAACCCTCAGTTTTCCATTCTGTTATGAAAAGGGAAAAAGAGATACGAGTTGCTTTGCAATCTGCAGTTCTCTCAGCAAGGGATGGTCCCTGGAACTACTTTAACTCCATGTCTTTCATCTCTGCCCTCTTCCTGCTCTTCGGAGAGAGAACATATCTTCTTCCATTTGGAATATTTCTCTGTCAGTTTTTAAAAATGCATTCAAAAGAGATGAATAGGTAGAGCACAGGGCATTTTTTAGGGCAGCAAGACTGTTATTCTATATAATACGGTAATGATGGATACATATCATCATACATTTGTCAAAACCCATAAGATGTACAATACAAAGAGTGAGCCCTGATGTAAACCATGGACTTTAATTAACAACAATGCATCAATATTGGCTCACCAGTTGTAACAAATTGACTACACTGATTACAAGATGTTGAAACAGGGAAAATTGGAAGGGCTGGTGGCTGTGTATGGGAATTTGTACATTTCACTCATTTTTTTAATGTAAACTTAAGACTGCCCCCCCAAAAATCTATTAATTAAAAAAAAGTTAAATATACACCTCCATGACTTGGCCATTCCACTTCTAGATATTCATCCAAGGGAAATGAAATCATTTGCCCACACAAAACCTTGACATAGGAATGTTCGTAGTAGTTTCATTTCCAATAGCTCAAACTGGAAACAATCCAAATGTCCATCAACAATAAGTGGATTAACAAATTGTGGAAAATACATACAATGGAATACCACTCAGCAATAAAAAGGAAAGAACTATCGGATGAACCTCAGAAAAATGACATGGAATAAAAGATATCAGATGGGAAGAGGAGTTATGAAGGGAATGAGGGAGTTTTTGGTGGTGTTGGATATGTTCATTATTCAGATTGTTGAGATCATTGCAGAGGCATATCTGTGTGGTGAAATTTATCAAATTGCCTGCTTTAAGTATGTGCAAATTACTATGTGTCAATTATAAAGATATCAAAAAAAATGCCAAGAAGATTATACCTTCCTCCACTTGCCCTCCCTACTCTTGTTCTTCTCTGTATTTCTTATTCTTCCCAGGCCACACACCAAGCCCTGAGATATTTATAGTGCAAAAGACATTTTCTATCAGTTTCCTTAGTTCTGATGACTTTATCAATTAGGGGTTGCAGGGCACAGAGGAAAAAAAATCATTATTGTTTCTCAGCATTTGAGAGTTAGGTGTAAGACTTTTCTCTTAGTACATTTTGAAGGTAATTGGTGTACATTGTTCTACCCAATAATTACTCTACCAAGGTGAGAGAAAGAGATGCCTTTATTCTGTTAATTTACTCCAATCTTCAACCCACCAAATTGCTGCTAAATTTAGAGTTCTATGGAGAAAAGGAATCCACCACTTGAGGGAAAGTTCAAAAAGAAGATAAATTTAATAAAATCAGGTTTTTAATTTTTTTTCCCCTGCGGCACCACTTCTCAGTGTAATTCCTTATTGTATTATCACTAAGATGCCAACACTACTGTCTGATCCTTTAGAGGTCAAACAACAAAATGTCTAACAATTGCAATAATTCACATTATCCTTTTGGAAAGGGATAGCTGGAGTATATCAGCATATGCCCAGGCTCTTCCTTTAAGCTAAGGGGAAATTTTCAGTCTTCATTTTCTTAAAATTAATTCTCTTCTTCTGAGGTAATCTATTTTTCGACATTATCAGTGAGAAGTAATTTGCAGAATCTAGTACACTGTGGAATTTTATGCTGGTTAATAATGGTACTGTGTAGTAGCTGGGAGCTCTCTCTACAGGCAGGCAATGTGGATCTAAAGACTAGCCTGCAGTCACTATCATGTTAATATCCTCTCTAAGCTTTAGTGTCCATATCTGTGAAATGGATGAGTTAATAGGACATATCATATAGTATTGTATTTGTCATGAGGACTAAATGAGATATGTTGAGCACAGTTTCAGACGCATCAGAGGTCTGAACATAATCTTTAGCTAAAACAGTTATTATATAATCATGATAGCATATAACGTGTGGCTTGAGAGACCTAACAAAACTATTTCCTATGATAATGTGCTGATTAAAGGCATTCACCTCTATTCCACAAATGCTAAGCAGTCAATAACAACTGTTATCATTTCATAAAAACTTTAGATGAAGTGTTAGTGAAAACTAAACAGTGAGATTAAACTGACACTTGATTGTGATCACACAGATTCTTTTATGTGAGGTCCAAGTTACACAATTATAACCTAGCATTATCTGAACTGTGAAAATTGTGATACACCCTAGGAAATCTTTCCCTTTATTAGAGACTTGCTGCACAATCATTCAATTATTTATATAATAAATATATCAAAGACTTATTATGCCAAGCACCATTCTAAAAGCTGAAATACAACAGGATGTACACAGTTTTCTCATGAAATTTATAATCCAGCAAGGGAGGGAGACAGTACTAAGTGATTTATTCATTACAACTAAGATGAGCCATTGAAGAAGTACAGCACTGTAACAGGGTAAGCAAAAGGGACCCCAACCTGTAAAGGAAAGACTTTACCCCACAAAATGTGCTTTCCACACCATGCTCTCATTAAATCATAGTTAAGATAATATTTCTTGAATTTGGCACTTACTTTGTGATTTTGCCTAAGTTGCATAAATACTCTAGGTTTAAATTCCTTTGTTTAAAGAACAGGGATAATATTATTTTGAGGGATAATGTGATGATTAGAAAAGAAAGTATGTAAATCACTGGCCAATACTAATTATTGAGTGTCTACTTCTGTGTCAAAAACATAACTGTTGTCTACTCTTGGAATCAGACCTTTAGATTTTAAGATACTGTTACTTTAATTTATCTAAATTTTAGAGATAAATATTAACGGTTGTAATTTATACTTCTCAGAATGACTAAAACTGAGGGACATGTGTGTATGTGGATGTGTACATGTCAGGGTGGCTCAGGATAGTGTAAAAAAGGATGCTCAAACGGAATCTTATGCAACTTTGGCAGTAGTAATGAGTTATTAAATAGAAATAAGGAGAAACTTGGTTGAACTGTTTGCAAAAAGACCGAGTTAATCCTGATATATATGTATTCCAGACATTAGTCAAGTGTCACTGACATACAAATGTGGAGCCAATGTGGGCAGCTGGTGCATGACTCTAAAGAAATTATGAGTACCTCTGAGAGGAGCAAAAGATCCTCTCTTCGCTTAAGGAATACCATCAAACAATTTTCCAAAAATTCTCTCTCTGTGGATAAGAGAGAGAGTCCCAAGAGTTTTTTTGGTTTTTTGTCTTTTCTTAATAATCACAGCCCTCTAGAATTCTCAATTTGTAGGAAGAATGGGGAAAAGTATTTAGTCTTTATGCCTAAAAGTAGACCTAACGCTATCTTTTCGATTAGAAAGACAAAAAAAAAAAAAGATGGGAAAGACTTATTATAATTATTTCTAATAATAAATAAACACTAGTTCAGTGCAGTCAACTGGAACAAATAGTATTTACTTAAGATAAAATTGGTCGTGTTGAGGGAATTGGGAAAATATTTTTCTATTAGATAGAGTCATCATTCCCATCTCTGAACATAATGTGTGTGGTTAGGTGAAATTATATTTGGGTAATAACTATTAACTTGAGAAGTAGATATTCTAGTGTCCCCATGATTTTTAGAAGACATTTATGGTTATTAATTATAATACATTTTCCATGGATTCTAAGGTGTGCCTACCTACACATTTTGAAGAGTGGAGCCTTACTGAACACTTAAGATTTTTTTTTTTTTACTTCCTTTGTCAGACATATACATCCTCAATATTTTTTTAACTTCTCCTCTACCTAAATATAATCAGATTTTTAAAATTATTTTTAATCTATGATTAAAAAGTTATGAGAAGTTAAAATATCCTGGTGGCTAAGGGGAAAGGCAAAAAATTTAAAAAGTCCAGATAGATTTTTTTAAAGGAGGAGCAGAACATTTATTTTAAAATTATGCCTAGTGGTTAAGAAAAATAAGCAGAGCAGGGGCACCTGTGTGGCTCAGATGGTTAAACATCTGCCTTGGGCTCAGGTCATGATCTACAGGTCCTGGGATTGAGTCCCACGTTGGGCTCCCTGCTCAGCAGGGAGTCTGCTTCTCCCTCTTCCTCTGCCTCTGCCCACTGCTCCTACTCTCTGTCTCTCTGTGTATCTCTGTCTCAAATGAATAAATAAAACATTCTTTAAAAAAAAAAAAAGAAAAAGAAGCAGAGCAGAAGTAGTGATTTTTTTCAAGGGCTAAAACAGGATGCTGTTGCTTAATGACAAAAATTATAACATTGGATTGTGGGGTTTATAACATGTAGATGTAAAATATATGAAATCAATAGCACAAAAAAATGGAGGGGTAGCATGGTTTTAGAAATATAGAGAGAAAAATTATAAAAAAGCAAGACCTATATATGCTGTCTACATGAAATACACTTTAAATTTAAAAATAAAAGATGTTGAGGGGCACCTGTGTGGCTTGGTTAAGCATCAAACTCTTGGTTTTGGCTCAGGTCATGATCTCAGAGTTGTGGGATCAAGCCCTGTGCCGAGCTCTGCACTCAGCACAGAGTCTGCTGGAGATTCTCTCCCTCTCTCTCTGCCCCTCCCCTCAGCTCCCCACCCTTTCTGCTTTCTCTCTCAAATAAATAAAATCTTAAAGAAAAATAAAAATTGAAGAGAGGTTGAAATACAAATACGAACATAGATATACCATGTAAACAGCATAAGAAGGACAGTATGGCTAGGTTAAATCAAATAAAGTAGACCTGAAGATACAAGTTATATTCCCAATGATTAAGGCTATTTGATGATAAAAATTAATCAGGAAGACAATAAAATCATAAATGTTTATATATCTAAATAAAAATTTCAAAGTATATGAGGCAAAAAACTGACAGATTTAAAGGTAGAAGTAGAAAAATTTATGATAGTTGGAGATATTTATGCCTCTGTATTGCTAATAGTTGATAGAATGACCAGGTAAAACATCATTAAATTATAAAATATTTCAATGACATTATCAACTACTTTGACCTTTGATATTTATAGAACACTATGACCAATAATAGACATCCTGTAGAAAAGACATTCTTTTAAAAGGCACATAGAGAGGCGCCTGGTTGGCTCAGTGGGTTAAGTGTCTGTCTTCAGCTCAGGTCACGATCCCAACATCTTGGGATCGAGCCCTGCATCGGGCTCCCTGCTCAGCGGGGAGTCTGCTTCTCCCTCTCCTGCTCTCCCTGCTTGTGCTCTCTTTCTCTGAAATAAACAAAAATCTTTAAAAAAAAATAAATAAATAAATAAATAAAAGGCACATAGAAAAGTCACACTATAGAACATATAGTAGACCATGAGTTTTAACACATTTCAGAAAAAAAAGAAATATTATATTTATCTGATCACAGCCAGAACTGACAAAATAAGAAGTAGAAAATCTAACTACACTATTAAAGAAATTGAATATGTAATTATAAACTGTCTTAAAATGGGCGCCTGGGTGGCTCAGATGGTTAAGCATCTGCCTTCGGCTCAGGTCATGATCCCAGGGTCCTGGGATCAAGTCCCGCATCGGACTCCCTGCTCCTTGGGAGCCTGCTTCTCCCTCTGCTTCTCTCTCTCTCTCTCTCCCCTCCTCTGTCTCTCATGAATAAATAAATAAAAAAATCTTTAAAAAAATAATAATTTGATCATATGTTGCATGCTTCATGATAAAAACACTCAGGGTTAGATAAGGCAAGGATATCCATGTTCACTTTTTTCAACAATGAATTGAAGTCATGACCAGTTCAATAAAACAAGAGAAAGAAAGAAAGGATATAAAGATAGGTAAAAAGTAAAATTATCACTATTTGATTGTTTACATAAATAATTCTGAGAAATCTACAAAGTGAGTATTAGAACCAATAAGTGAATATAGTGACATTGCTGAATATAAGGTCAATTTATATGTAGGATTAATTCAAGATTCTATTCATTGGGTGTATTCGTACTTTCCTCCCAGTCATTAAATGAAACCTTAATCTCAGTGCTGCAGTGAAGGAATTTCACAGATGTAATTAAGATCCCAAGTTAGTTGTCCTTAAAAGAGAGGTTATCCTTAGTGAACTGGTGAGCCCTTAAGTAGAACAGGGCTCTTGCTGGTGAGACAGATTTGAAGCATGAGAGTAATTTGACATGAGGGGGAGTTTCCATTTTGAATATGGATGGGACCATGTAGCAAGGAATGTGGGCATTCTACTAAGAATGTCCTCTGAGAGCCATCAAGGAAACAGAACTTCAATCTTACAAATACAATGAACTGAATTATGCCAGCAACCTAAATGATCTTAGAAGTGGATTCTTCCCTCAAGGCTCCAAAGAAGAGCTCAGTATAGCTGGCATCTTGATTTCAACCTTAGAAGACCCTGAGAACAGGAATTTTTGCCTGGGCTTCTTATCTAGAGAACTGAGAAATAATAAATGAGTATTGTTTTAAATCACTAAGATAGTAGTAAATTTTTTTACACAGAGTAGTAGACTGATACAATATTTAAAAAATACTGAAAGCACATAATTGGACAATGAAATGAGGGATGGAGGGAATTCCATTTTCCAACAGCATCAGCAAATAGTTGGAAATAAAGTTAACAGAGAGGTGCAAGACCTCTAAACTAATAACGCAAAATATCACTGAGAGAAACCAAAGACTAAATAAATGGCATTATCTATATAATGTTCATGAATTTGGAGAATTAATAATGAGGTGTCAATTCCCTCAAAATTAGGCTGTAGTTTCAATGTGACCCTGATTAAAATTTCAACAGAATTATTTTGGGGAAAATTTGACAAGTTTATTTTAAACTTACATTAATATGCAAAGGACTGAGAGTGGTCAAAACAACCATGAAAAGAATTTGAAGGACTCACACTACCTGATTTCATATACCTTAATATAAAGCTACTATTTAAAATAATGTGCCATAGGTGTAAGTATAAACAAACAGATCAGGGGAGGGAAAAGATGATCTGGTAACAGACCCAGACATAGATGACTTTCAACAAAGATGCCAAGACAACTTAATAAGAAAGGATAATCTTTTCAGTAAATAATGCTGGCTAAAGATGAGCATTGTGAAAATGAATCTCTACCTCCGTCAACAAATTAATTTGAGATGGATCATAGACTAAAGGTAAATGCTGAAACTGTAATGCTTATTAAAAAATATATTGGGAAATATCTTTTTGACCTGAATTAGGCAAGACTTTTTCAGAGAGGACAAAAGAAGCACCACTCATAAAACGAAATATAATAAACGGGAGTCCATCAAAATCAAACTTAATAAAATCATTATTAAGAGAATGAAAAGGCAATACAGATTAGGAGAAAGTATTCTCATTACATATAGTTGACAAAAGCCTTGTATTTAGAATTTCTATAAATCCGTAACAAAAAGGCAAACAAATCAACTTTAGATATGGGCAAATGAACAAGACTTCACAAAGATGTATGAATGGCTAACTAATCCTATAAATGTGTTCAAAATAAGTCATATAAAAATAGGTTCAAAATCATCATCAGTAAACAACAAAACCAAAAGGAGATACCATGTCACATGTGCTAAAATTAAAATATCCAAGACTATATCAAATTTTGGAACCCTCTTATATTGTTGGTGGGAATGCAAGCTGGTACAGCCACTCTGGAAAACAGTATGGAGGTTCCTCAGGAAGTTAAAAACAGAGCTACCCTACAACCCAGCAATTGCACTACTGGGTATTTACCCCCAAAGATACAAAGGTAGTGATCTGAAGGGGCACCTGCACCCCAGTGTTTATAGCAGCAATGTCCACAATAACCAAACTATGGAAAGAGCCCAGATGTCCATCAACAGAGGAATGAATAAAGAAGATGTGGTATACACACACACACACATACACACACACACACACACACAAAATGGAATATTACTCAGCTATCAGAAAGGATGAAATCTTAACCATTTATATATACATGGATGGAACTGGAGGGTATTATGCTGAGAGAAATAAGTCAATCAGAGAAAGAAAATTACATGGCTTCACTCATATGTGGAATATAAGAAACAAAGCAGAGGGCCGAATGGGAAGAAATCAGAGGGAGATAAACCATGAGAGACTTTTAACTATGGGAAACAACAGGTTTGCTGGAAGGGAGTTGGGCAGGGGGATGGGGTAACTGGGTGATGGGCATTAAGGAGGGACCATGGTGTGATGAGCACTAGGTATTAGAGACAACTGATGAATAACTGAACTCTACATCTGAAACTAATGATGTACTATATATTGGCTAGTTGAATTTAAATAAAAAAATTTTAATGAAGGTACAGAGCATCTGAAACATTCATCAATGGTAGAGGTGTAAAATAATGCAACTATTTTGAACAGTATTTTGGCAATTTCTTTCAAAACGAAATATGTACTTATCCTATGACCCAGTAATACCACTTCTAGAGAAATGAGATGTATGTCCATTAAGACAGTTTTATTCTTAATGTTGACAAATTGGAACACAGATGTCCAATTAACATGGAAATGAGTAAACAAATTGTGATATGTTCAGTCAGTAGAATACTACTCAGCAATGAAAAAAAAATGAATAAACAACAGTTTTTATAAAACTACATTGGTAAAACACCAAAACATTTTGTTAAGCAAAAGAAGCCAGCCACAAAAAGGTACATATTTAATGATTCCACTTTTATGAAGTACAAATAAGTAAAATCATCTATTATAATGACAATAATCACTGTGGTTGTATACGGGAATATTGACTGGAAGAAGACATGGGGAGTTTTCTGAAGTAATGGAAATGGAAATATTCTTTGTTTTTATAAGATGTGGGTTACATAGTCCTATGCATTTGGAAATCTAATCAAATTCCACACTTTAGTTCTGTGCAATTCATTGCATGTGGATTATATTATATTTTATTTTATTTTTTTGAGTGGTTCTTTTTTTTCTCTTTAAATTTTTTATTGTTATGTTAATCACCATACATTACATCATTAGTTTTTGATGTAGTGTTCCATGATTCATTGTTTGTGCATAACACCCAGTGCTCCATGCAGAACATGCCCTCTTTAATACCGTTCCCTAGGCTAACCCATCCCCCATACCCCTCCCTTCTAGAACCCTCAGTTTGTTTTTCAGAGTCCATCGTTTCTCATGGTTCATCTCCCTCTCTGATTTTGTCCCCTTCATTCTTCCCCTCCTGATATCTTCTTTTTTTTTTTTTTTTTAACATATATTACATTATTTGTTTCAGAGGTACAGATCTGTGATTCAACAGTCTTGCACAATTCACAGCACTCACCATAGCACACACCATCCCCCAATGTCTATCACCCAGCCACCCCATCCCTCCCACACCACCCCCACTCCAGCAACCCTTAGTTTTATTCCTGAGATTAAGAATTCCTCATATCAGTGAGGTCATATGATACATGTCTTTCTCTGACTGACTTATTTCACTCAGCATAACACCCTCCAGTTCCATCCACGTCTTTGCAAATGGCAAGATCTCATTCCTTTTGACGGCTGCATAATGTTCCATTGTATATATATACCACCTCTTCTTTATCCATTCATCTGTCAATGGACATCGTGACTCTTTCCACAGTTTGGCTATTGTGCACATTACTGCTATAAACATTGGGGTGCACGTACCCCATCGGATCCCTACATTTGTATCTTTGGGGTAAATACCCTGTAGTGCAATTGCTGGGTTGTATGGTAGCTCTATTTTCACCGTTTTTTTTTTAAATTTTTTTTTAAGATTTTATTTATTTGCAAGAGAGGGAATGAGAGACAGAGAGCATGAGAGGGAGGAGGGCCAGAGGGAGAAGCAGACTCCTTGCAGAGCAGGGAGCCCGATGTGGGATTCGATCCCGGGACTCCAGGAACATGACCTGAACTGAGGCAGTTGCTTAACCACCTGAGCCACCCAGGTGCCCTATTTTCACCTTTTTGAGGAACCTCCATACTGTTTTCCAGAGTGGCTGCACCAGCTTGCATTCCCACCAACAGTATAGGAGGGTTCCCCTTTCTCCACATCCCCGCCAACATCTGTCATTTCCTGACTTGTTAATTTTAGCCATTCTGACTGGTGTGAGGTGGTATCTCATTGAGGTTTTGATTTGGATTTCCCTGATGCCGAGCGATGTTGAGCACTCTTTAATGTGTCTGTTGGCCATTTGGATGTCTTCTTTGGAAAAAATGACTGTTCATGTCTTCTGCCCATTTCTTGATTGGATTATTCTTTAGGTGTTGAGTTTGATAAGTTCTTTATAGATTTTGGATACTAGCCCTTTATCTCATATGTCATTTGCAAATTATCTTCTCCCATTCTGTCGGTTGTCTTTTGGTATTGTGGACTGTTTCTTTTGCTGTGCAAAAGTTTTTTATCTTGATGATATCCCGATAGTTCATTTTTGCCCTTGCTTCCCTTGCTTTTGGCGATGTTTCTAGGAAGAAGTTGCTGCGGCTGAGGTCGAAGAGTTTGCTGCCTGTGTTCTCCTTTAGGATTTTGATGGGCTCCTATCTCACATTAAGGTCTTTCAAGCATTTGGAGTCTATTTCTGTGTGTGGTGTAAGGAAATGGTCCAGTTTCATTCTTCCGCATGTGGCTGTCCAATTTTCCCAACACCATTTGTGGAAGAGACTGTCTTTTTTCCATTGGACATTCTTTCCTGCTTTGTGAAAGATGAGTTGACCACAGAGTTGAGGGTCCATTTCTGGGCTCTCTATTCTGTTCCATTGATCTATGTGTCTGTTTTTGTGCCAGTACCATACTGTCTTGATGATGACAGTTTTGTAATAGAGCTGGAAGTCTGGAATTTTGATGCTGCCGACTTTGCTTTTCTTTTTCAACATTCCTCTGGCTATTCGGGGTCTCTTCTTGGTACCATACAAATTTTAGGATTATTTGTTCCATTTCTTTGAAAAAGGTGGATGGTATTTTGATGGGGATTGCATTGAATGTGTAGATTGCTCTAGGTAGCATTGACATCTTCACAATGTTTGTTCTTCCAACCCATGAGCATGGAACGTTTTTCCATTTCTTTGTGTCTTCCTCAATTTCTTTCATGAGTATTGTATTGTTTTCTGAGTGCAGATCCTTTGCCTCTTTGGTTAGATTTATTCCTAGGTATCTTATGGTTTTGGGTGCAATTGTAAATGGGATCGACTCCTTAATTTGTCTCTCTTCTGTCTTGTTGTTGGTGTATAGGAATGCCACTGATTTCTGTGCATTGGTTTTATATCTTGCCACTTTATTGAATTCCTGTATGAGTTCTAGCAGTTTTAGGGTAGAGTCTTTTGGGTTTTCCACATACAGTATCATATCATCTGCAAAGAGTGAGAGTTTGACCTCCTCTTTGCCGATTTGGATGCCTTAGATTTCTTTTTGTTGTCTGATTGCTGTGGCTAGGATTTCTAATACTGTGTTGAATAGCAGTGGTGATAGTGGACATCCCTGCCACGTTCCTGACCTTAGGGGAAAAGCTCTCAGTTTTTCCCCATTGAGAATGATATTCGCTGTAGGTTTTTCATAGATGGCTTTTATGATATTGAGGTATGTACCCTCTATCCCTATACTCTGAAGAGTTTTGATCAAGAAAGGATGCTGTACTTTGTCAAATGCTTTTTCTGCAGCTATTGAGAGGATCATATGATTCTTGTTCTTTCTTTTGTTAATGTATTGTATCACGTTGATTGATTTGCGGATGTTGAACCAACCTTGCAGCCTAGGGATAAATCCCACTTGATCATGGTGAATAATCCTTTTAATGTACTGTTGGATCCTATTGGCTAGTATTTTGGTGAGAATTTTTGCATACATGTTCATCAAGGATATTGGTCTGTAATTCTCTTTTTTGATGGGGTCTTTGGTTTGGGGATCAAGGTAATGGTGGCCTATAAAATGAGTTTGGAAGTTTTCCTTCCATTTCTATTTTTGGGAACAGTTTCAGGAGAATAGGTATTAATTCTTCTTTAAATGTTTGGTAGAATTCCCCTGGGAAGCCATCTGGCCCTGGGCTTTTGTTTGTTGGAAGATTTTTGATGACTGCTTCAATTTCCTTAGTGATTATAGGTCTGTTTCGGTTTTCTATTCCTTCCTGGTTCAATTTTGGTAGTTCATACATCTCTAGGAATGCACCCATTTCTTCCAGGTTATCTAATTTGCTGGCATAGAGTTGCTCATAATATATCCTTATAATTGTTTGTATGTCTTTGGTGTTGTTTGTGATCTCTCCTCTTTCATTCATGATTTTGTTGATTTGGGTCATTTCTCTTTTCTTTTTGATAAGTCTGGCCAGGGGTTTATCAATCTTGTTAATTCTTTCAAAGAAGCAGCTCCTAGTTTCGTAGATCTGTTCTACTGTTCTTTTGGTTTCTATTTCATTGATTTCTGCTCTGATCTTGATTATTTCTCTTCTCCTGCTGGGTTTCGGCTTTATTTGCTGTTTTTTCTCTAGCTCCTTTAGGTATAGGGTTAGGTTGTGTATTTGAGACCTTTCTTGTTTCTTGAGAAAGGCTTGTATTGCTGTATACTTTCCTCTCAGGACTGCCTTTGCTGTATCCCAAATATTCTGAACAGTTGTGTTTTCATTTTCATTGGTTTCCATGAATTTTTATAACTCTTCTTTAATTTCCTGGTTGACCCATTCATTCTTTAGTAGGATGCTCTTTAGCCTCCATGTATTTGAGTTCTTTCTGACTTTCCTCTTGTGATTGAGTTCTAGTTTCAAAGCACTGTGGTCTGAAAATATGCAAGGGATAATCCCAATCTTTTGGTACCAGTTGAGACCTGATTTGTGACCTAGGATGTGATGTATTCCAGAGAATGTTCCATGGGCACTAGAGAAGAATGTGAATTCTGTTGCTTTGGGATGGAATTTTCTGAATATGTCTCTGAAGTCCATTTGGTCCAGTGTGTCATTTAAAGTCTTTATTTCCTTGTTGATCTTTTGCTTAGATGATCTGTCCATTTCAGTGATGGGGGTGTTAAAGTCCTCCACTATTATTGTATTGTTGTCAATGTGTTTCTTTGCTTTTGTTATTAATTGCCTCAAATAATTGGCTGTTCCCATGTTAGGGGCATAGATATTTACAACTGTTAGATCTTCTGGTTGGATAGACCCTTTAAGTAGGTTATAGTGTCCTTCCTCATCTCTTATTACAGTCTTTGTTTTTAAAATCTAATTTGTCTGATATAAGATTGCCACTCCAGCTTTCTTTTGGTGTCCATTAGCATGGTAAATGGTTTTCCACCCCCTCACTTTCAATCTGGGGGTGTCTTTGGGTCTAAAATGAGTCTCTTACAGACAGCATGTCGATGGGTCTTGTTTTTTAATCCAATCTGATAGCCTGTGTGTTTTGTTGGGGCATTTAGCCCATTTACATTCAGGGTAACTATTTAAAGATATGAATTTAGTGCCATTGTATTGCCTGTAAGGTGACTGTTACTGTATATTGTCTATGTCCTTTCTGGTCTATGTTGCTTTTAGGCTCTCTTTGCTTAGAGGACCCCTTTCAATATTTCTTGGAGGGCTGGTTTCGTGTTTGCAAATTCCTTTAGTTTTTGTTTGTCCTGGAAGCTTTTTAGCTCTCCCTCTATTTTCAGTGACAGCCTAGCTGGATATAGTATTCTTGGCTGCATATTTTTCTCATTTAGTGCTCTGAAGATATCATGCCAGTCCTTTCTGGCCTGCCACATCTCTGTGGATAGGTCTGTTGCCAATCTAATGTTTCTACCATTGTAGGTTACAGATCTCTTCTCCCAAGCTGCTTTCAAGATTTTCTCTTTGTCTCTGAGACTTGTAAGTTTTACTATTAGATGTCAGGGTGTTGACCTATTTTTATTGATTTTGAGAGGGGTTCTCTGTGCCTCCTGGATTTTGATGTCTGTTTCCTTCCCCACATTAGGGAAGTTCTCTGTTATTATTTGCTCCAATATGACTTCTGCCCCTCTCTCCCTTTCTTCTTCTTCTGGGATCCCAATTATTCTAATGTTGTTTCGTCTTATCGTATCGCTTTTCTCTCGAATTCTGCCCTCGTGATCCTGTAGTTGTTTCTCTCTCTTTTTCTCAGCTTCTTTATTTTCCATCATTTGGTCTTCTGTATCACTGATTCTTTCTTCTGCCTCATTTATCCTAGCAGTTAGCACCCCCATTTTTTATTGCACTTCATTAATAGCCTCTTTGATTTCAACTTGGTTAGATTTTAGTTCTTTTATTTCTCCAGAAAGGGTTTCTTTAATAACTTCTATGCTTTTTTCAAGCCCAGCTAGTATGTTTAAAATCATGATTCTGAACTCTAGGTCCGACATTGTACTAATGTCCCTATTGAGGTGATTTTTTTCCATGTTCTCATTTTGTCCAGAGGAGAATAGATGAATGAGAGAACAAAATACTAACAGGGTAACAATGTCCCCAGAAAATATACTCTAAACAAACCAGAAAAGACCTGAAAGCAGGGAGAAAGAAAAAAGAAAAAGAAGATAAAGAAAAAGAAAAAGACAAAAACAAACAAAAACAGAACAAAGAAAACCAGAATATGATCAAATATGATGAGGCTGGTGCATAGATCAGTGCCACACACTGGATTTGGGGTGTATTTTTGTCTGTTAGAAGAAAGCGCCTCTCAAAATTTTAAAGAAAGAAAAACTTATATATGTACCAAAATAAGGGTTCATATGAAGGGATGGAATATGACTGTAAAGATGAAAATTATAACAAATTTTCTAAAACGAATTGATAAGATAAGAAGTTGTTTGAAAAAAGAAAGAAGATTTACAAAAAAAAGTAATAAAAAAGGAGAGAATGTGATCAGGCAGGAGACTAGAACAAAGCCATACACTAGAGATTTAGGGTATATTTTGATCTTTTAGAAGAAACTGTATCTCAAAATTTTAAAGACAGAACAACTTATATATATATGCCAAAAATAAAGGTAACTACTATGAAGGGATAGAATATGACTCTAAAAATGAAAAGGTAACTACTATGAAGGGATAGAATATGACTCTAAAAATGAAAAATAAAAATATTTTTTAAAAAAGAATTGGTAAGATGTTGGTTGAAAAAGGGCAAAAGAAAAATTAAAAAAAAAAAGACAGTTGATAAAAATTAACTTTGAAAGACTAAAGAATCATGGTAGAAAAAAGCCATGAATTCTATGTGCAGTATTCCCGTAGCGCTGGAGTTCTGCCGTTCTCATTGATCAGTAAACTTGGTCTTGGCTGGCGGTTCTTGCTGATCTTCTGGGGGAGGGGCTTGTTGCCGTGGTTCCCAAATGTCTTTGCCAGAGGCAGAATTGCCCCGCCCTTGCTTGGTCCGGGCTAAGTCATCTGCTCGGGTTTGCTCTCGGAAGCTTTTGTTCCCTGCAAGCTCTCGGTACAGCTTTGGAGGACGAGAGTGAAAATGGCGGCCTCCCAATCTCCTCCTGGGAGGAGCCGAGAACTCGGGGCCCCGCTCCTCAGTGCGCCCCCAGAGAAAAGTGGTTAGTCACTCCTGTCTCCCCGGACTCCGGCCGCACTCCGTGCTCACCCGGCCTGTGACCGAGCGTTTCTATCTCTGGCACCTGACTCTGTGTGGAGTCTCCAAACCCAGCAGATCCCTGATCTGCACTCCCGCACTGCTCCTCCCGGGGGAGGAAGGAGAGTCTCCCCTGATCTGCTGCTTGTTGGGTCCCTGCTGGAGGAGCAGTGGCCTGACTGTGCTGCGGATCACAGTTTATGGCAACCCCGAGCTGAGAGCCCGCGCCTCAGCTCCGTCTCTGTAGCCGGCTTCCCCACTCCGATCCCTGGGAGCTCTGCCGCACTCAGGCACCCCCGGTTTTTCTGTGACCCCGAGGGTCCTGAGACCACACTGTCCTGCGAGGCTTCCACCCCCCGCTTAGCCACTGGAGCGACGTCCCTCAGCGGAGCCGACTTCTAAAAGTTCCGATTTTGTGCTCTCCGGGTAGTGGCTGATGGAGGCCCCCCTCCCCTGCCGTCTATCCTCCCGAATATCGCCTCGGATTCACTTCTCCGCACGTCCTACCTTCCAGAAAGTGGTCGCTTTTCTGTTCAGAGAGTTGTTGCTATTCTTTTCTTTGATCTCCTGTTGAGTTCGTAGGTGTTCAGAATGGTTTGATCCCTATCCAGCTGAATTCCTGAGACCAGACCTGTGGATTATATTTTAATTAAAAACATGCTGTTAGGGGTTTTCTAGGAGGGCTGAATGATTTATACCATTTTACTTTGTTGTCATGTCAAGCTTTTTGAAAAAAACATAATTACATACAGAAAAATTTTATCAGAATACGGTTAATCAGTTTGTTTTAAAAGTGAATTTTAGGATCATTAGCCATTTCTTTGGAAGTTGGACACGATGAGGTTACTAGAAGAGCATAAAATGGTCCTACCATCAGCCTGTCTAGAGAAGTTATCTCATTGTTATTTGACTCTAGTAGAATAACTTTATTTCTTGCCTCATTACAATTAATTAGGTCATTTGAGCTAATTTGAATAAGCCTGATTAACATAGAGTCAAGTGCCACTTAAGCATTTGCTAAATCTCAATTTAATTTCTAGCAGAAATTAATAGTATTGGTACCTAATACCTAAAATTGTGATCAACCATTTACAAAATTCTTTCATACCTGTTACTTTAGAGCTCTTTAGCAACTTGATAGGGTAGGTGCTTTTATCCCCATTGACTTGATGTGAAAATGGGCAGTCATCAAGGTTAAGGGACTTTTTAAAGGAAATGTTAGACTGTCAACTATTAGAGTCAGGATTCAAAATCAGATCTTCAGTTTCTGCACTTAGTGCTCTATCCAATAAACGAGGGCTGAGTAGTGGATGAAAACAAGGTTATTTCTTGATAAATTCTTAAACGCAAAAAGAGAAATGAGAAAATCTCTGCTGCAATAGGGTTGAGTTAGTTCCCATGTCTTAAGTTATAGATTGATGAAATAGTTGAAGAAACTTCTAGATGACTTCAATAAAAAGTCTGTACAAAATAAAACATCTGCTATCTGTAATGGTTTTATTAGACAGAGAGTAGTTATGCTGAAGGATGCGTGCAGTATACCAAAGTTTTCACCTGCAGTGAACTGCCATGCACTGCCTTCACTTTGCTCCATATACAACTTCTACATTACAACCTTCCTTTCAACTGCATACATTTTTTAAGAGAGAGCTTCAAAATAAGCTAAGTGAAAGTGGCAGATATTTCAGTGTGTCCGAGAATTTATGATTCGCAGAAATCAGCAAATGTGCCCAAGTGGTGATAGAGCAGAAAATGTCAACTAATGATTGAAATAGCTATAAAAAAAAAAAAGATCATTGAACTTGTTGAGAGGAAAGGTTTGATTAAGAATCTCACCAAAATTTAGATCCAGCTTCTTTGGAGGGAGTATGAGAGTGAATTGAAAACTGGAAATGATTTGATCAATGGACAGTACAAATAAAAATCTAGCATATTTTTATTTCAGTTGGAAACCTTGAGAGCGTCATTGACATGGGCACTTCTTAGCTTCCCACAGGGTTGGATCATTTACATCCTTCTTCTCAATATCTTTTGCCAATTAACCATTTCAGAATTACAGCTAAATTAAAGACACTGCCTGTTATTTGCTGTATACTGGAACCCAGATCTCCCCTTGGAGAGCTCTGAGCTCATTCAATGAGGCGTAGCACTTAATTTCATTTGCAGAATTTCTGCTATCCAACTTTCCACAAATTAAATGAGATCATTCATTGCTTTCCCTGTAGGCTAATGGTACTTATATTGTTTGTCCACATTTAATGTCCTAATATCTTGGTTTCATGGTCTAATGTTTAATAACAAATCAGCAATGAAATTGAATGTACTATAAAAAAAATCCTTCAGTTTATTACCTTCCTATGGCTCTATGGAACCTTAGACCTCTTCTAGCTCAGAGTTGCAAACTTAGATGCCTACAGGGACCAGGCAGGCTGTAAATGTGTGAACTGAACTTGCTGTAAGAGAAGAGAGTAGATTAGGTTCTATGATAACCTGAAGAAAATTTCCTTATTTTAAGAGTGAAAATTCACATTAGGAAAAAAATAAATGGCATGGAAACATATCAAGTGTCTGTGGATGGAATTTGGCCTACAGCTTCACCAGTTTTTCAACCAAATATTGCCTACTTCTCCCATTTTGTAAATTAGAAAATAACAAAAGACAACTTAGGTAATTGATTCAACCAATTTCATTCATGATTCCTAGTATAGTGCCTGAAAAACTGTACCAACAGTCACTGTACTTGAGAGGAATTGCACATATTCATAATTGTGACCTGGAAAAGGAAGACTGGTGTTGGATTAAGGTAAAGGAATCAGAGTACAGGGTATATTAATAAGCAAAACAAGTACCTCACAGCAAATAAATGTATAAGGGTGGTCAGGAGTGCAGGTGTGGTTTACATGATGCAACTAAGGTTAGATGTGCCAACTATATAAAGAGACCATACAAGCTAGTAGGAACATTAGACAGACTGACAAATCTGGCATGTTTTACTCCATCTTGGTTTTCAGCCTAAAGTCTTAGGCATTTTCAAGGAACCAAACTACAAACAAAACTGGCAAACAGTACATATTTATATATACACTGCATGTGGCTTCAGTAATTAATTGGAGTATAATGTTTCTTTATGAATTGAGAATTTGGAAAAGAATCACAAGAACTTGTATAATTTGTTATAAACAGTGAACATTATTTGGAGACACAGGGGAAAACACATCATTTATATCAATTTTCTGTTCCCTAGGGAGGAGAAATAGCAAACCTAAGCACGCTAGCTCATGTGAGCAAGATTTGAAAAAAAGAACAGTGATCCTGGAAATTCAATGCATGTTTACAGTCACAGGATGATTTCTTATATGTTAACTCTTCTGGTGTGAAGTTATACCAGTTCCTGGTATTTGGTGAAAAGGGAAAAAAAAAAAAAACATAAAAAAAGTTGTTTCCTATAGTGTTGTTTTCAAGTACTGTATTTCACTAAGAGCTAAGAAACCTAGGAAGCTCTTTTTTTTTTTTTTTTAACATACATTCACTCTTTTCTCTCCTGCTTTAGAAATAATTCATTCTTTTGGCTAGTGTAATTCTTCAGCAACTAAAAGTATGTAAAACATATTGGACAGGTGACATCTGGCTGGAGTTTTCAAATTTGTGGTTTTAACTCCAAGAGATGTTCTGAATGATGTGTTTCTAGTTGTCATTTTCTTGACTGAAAAAGGCAGGAAAAACGTCCATAGCTGACACTAAAAAGAACCTTTCTGGGGCAGATTTATTATTTATGAATGAACAGACTTTTTTAAAATTGGGAACTTTTGTTTTTTTAGTGTAAAATTGTGAAAAAATTATGAGGTAGTTTCCTTTATAAGCTAGGTGAAGGGGTTCAGTAGAGCAGGGGTGGTTTAAATGAACTGAGAAAGAAATATTTCAGATAAAGAGAATGTTTCAGATGAGGGAAACAGCTCAGATTGAAGAATTTAGGTGGGGCTGAATTATAAATCATATTGTCAGCATCTACTTTTGAAGATGGTTCAGAAGGAAAAGAGACAAATTAACCTGTCTCAGAAGTAAACTGCCAGGGATTTCCTAAGACTTAAAGATTTTAAGATCTTCTCCAGGCACTTGACACTATGAATAATGGGGAGAAAAGCAATTTTAATGTATTCAGTATCTATGTTTTAATACTTGAGTATAAACTAAAAACAGTTTTAATCAAATGATGAAAGCAACCTCAAGCAATGCAAAACTGGGAGAAAATTGTGACATTTAGAGAAATTCTGATGCCATAAAGCTCCATTTGAATTTAAGCTTACTGGTGTTTTTGATTTTTGGTAATATTTGCATGTCAAAATTGATTTTCAAGAGCCACTCATATCTTTTAATCTGGTAGATCAGTTCTTTAATGTGCCAATCCAAGTTCTCTCTCTTACTCTCTGACTGAACAAAATTACCTGGTGAGGGAGCACACTGAAAAATGTCTTATCCAGTCTCACCTTTTCCAAAGCCCTTTTCTGTACGTCTTCCTGCATGTTTCCCTTAGTGAAAGTAACATCTTCACTACTGAGGAAGTAATCAAATTCTAAATTATGAAATTAGTTATCACTGGATTTAAAATTTACAGTATATTCATACTTTAAAATATTTAAGTCCAATGCCTTCTTTTTAAAAAAATTTTTATTGTTATGTTAATCACCATACATTACATCATTAGTTTTTGATGTAGTGTTCCATGCCTTCTTAATTGTTTTTTTTTTAAAGATTTTTATTTATTTATTGAGAGAGAGAGAGAATGGTAGAGAGAGAGCATGAGAGGGAAGAAGGTCAGAGGGAGAAGCAGACTCCCCGCTGAGCAGGGAGCCCGATGCGGGACTCGATCCTGGGACTCCAGGATCGTGACCTGAGCCGAAGGCAGTCGCTTAACCAACTGAGCCACCCAGGCGCCCACCTTCTTAATTGTTGATATAAGTGCAGAAAAGAAGAAAATGTGTTTTTAAAGGGGGGGGGGGACGTGATTTGCTTATTCAGGGACACCATAGTCCATCATAAAAATGCCAGAAGAGAGGCGCCTGGGTGGGTCAATCAGTTAAGCATCTGACTCTTGGTTTTGGCTCAGGTCATGATTTCACTGCCATGGGATCTTGGAATTGAGCCCAGCCTCTGACTATGAGCTCAGTGTGGAGTCTGCTTCAGATTCTCTCTCCCTTTCCCTCCCACTCACTCTCTCTCTCTCAAATAAATAAAACCTTTAAAAAAATGTCAAAAGAAATGGGGTCAATGATTTAGCACGAGTCATTTAAAACACTTTCCGCATAGACTGTTTTGTATTTTGTATTTTAACCATATTACAAAGACATGTATAAATTTAAAGTAGACTGTAAGGTCCTTGAAGTCAGGCTTTGTGTCTTGTCTCCCACAGTAGATCTATTCCTAGCACAGTGTCTAGAAGTCAGAATGTGTCCATAAATAGGTCCTAAATCAAGCAATATTATATTTTGTAGAAAAAAATGAATTTGTGTCAATGTGTGGTTTTATAAATGACCAATTTCCCAATCCTTTTATCTCAATAAGATACAAAGATGTACAAATATGGTACATATAATTTTCTAGGGCATTCCCTAAAATTTCAATATAGTTCAAGTGACAGATCATATTTGATGGAGAAAAATCACCTTAATTTTGTATAACCCCTGAGGAAAGGGTAAGATAAAAAATGATGTTCTTGGCCTCTTCAGTGTCCCCCAGAGCTTGAAATACCATGTTTATAAACTGGCCACATACCTTGTTGGGTGACATCTGATTATAATGTGGTGCTGGTTTTATGTTCTGGGAAAAGATACAGTTTCTTCCACGTTTAATAGGATACATTTTTTTCTCTATGAAAGTAATACCAAAATTAATTAAGCCCCTGCTATAGGTGCTTTAGGGCTACAAAAGAACCTCAAGACTCTTCCTTTATAATTCTGCAATATGACTGGAAAACCAAGACATACAAATCCACCTTGTTAATGAAAATACTGGAATATACAAAAGACCCATGAAAGAAAAAATCAGACATAGTGGCTTCTTAAAATATGGCTTCCTAATCTAGATGGTCTTTCTGTTTTTAAATTCAGGTAGGAAAAACTTATCTGGCATGGAATCTAAGGTTTATTCCTTGAGCCCTGGTTACCATTTCTCATAGTGAATGCTCAGATCTGCATTCTTAAGTTCCTAATGTATCAAGACCCAATTCTTCTGCGCATTCCAAACAATCTCTGGATTCATCTATGAATTTTTATTTTTACTATTCAATTTCAGAAACAGCAGATCCCATGTTCTTCCATGTTGAAGTTTATAGATTTATTAAACAAAAATATAAGATACACAGTTAAGACTGAAATTCAGATAAATGACAGTTGACATTTTTGGTGCAGATGTATGTTGCTGGCATTCATCTCAGGCTATTCTCAATATTATAAGCACCCACATATACACATAATATGGATAGTGCTGGGAAAAAGAATGGCATTGTTTGGACAAGGAACAAAAGACTGATGACAAATCTGCAATTAGTTCACTGAATTGAAAAGAAGGAGTGTAGTGAAATGAAGAAGACTTTGACAGAATTCCCAGTGTTATTTTGCATAAAATATCTTGAAGAAAGTGAAGTTTGATAAAAATTGCCCTTATCTATAAATAATAGGCAATTACTAAAGCTTAATTTTTTAATAAATGATGTCACATATAGAGATCTTTGTACTCAAGCTAGTGTATGGTTTTTTAAATATATAATCTATATCATAAATTTTTTTAATTAAAAAAACTAAAAAAAAATTGTTCCTTGATTTCTCAGTAGAAATCAACAATCCTCAAAATGTTTTAGGCAAGAAAAATGTTTGTAGGTAATAAAATCCTACTTAATTTAGCCCAAGATAAAGACATTTTACTTTAAATTTTTATTGTTATGTTAATCACCATACATTACATCATTAGTTTTTGGTGTAGTGTTCCATGATTCATTCTGCATAACACCCAGTGCTCCACGCAGAATGATAAAGACATTTAAAAAAAAAAAGAATATTTTTAAAATTTAAAGAAAATAGAGCAACTGGATTTCAGCATGTCTGGAAAACATGAAGCTCTGGGGAGCTCAGCTGTAGGAGTCCATGGACCTTTACTCTAATGATCTACCATTACCTCAGCTAGCAACTTATTAGGTTTCTGAGTATCTTAGTTCAAATTCTCAAAAGGTAATCTGATTAATTCAGATTAGTTTATGGATTGGTCCCTCTGGGGTTGGATAGCTACTCTTGGCTCAATCAGCCATGTCAGGGGAATGACATTGCTAATTAAGGATAAGCTAGAGGAAATGAGGTCTTTCTTCAGTAGAGATATTTACAATGCCTGTACATATTTATTTATATGTAAATGTATAATGGAAAGCAGACCATGTGGAATTAATAAAATGTAATTATCTCATTCTAGGAAAGTATATTTATGGGTGAATTGTTGACAATTGTTACTCTTATGTATTAAACATCAGTGCATGGCGCACAAGCCACCCAATTTACTTAAGTTAAAACCCAGGTGTCTTTCTTGACTGGCTCCCTTAACTTGCCCTTCACATCCAATCACCAAATCTCAGCTCTTGTATATCCTAAGTAACAAATATATTGAAATCACCTATCTATGCATGTAACTTTCCCATTATGCTATAAAATCCACAGAGGAATGGGCTGTATGTGGCTTTTTCATATTTATATCTCTACTACCTAGTACAGTGCTTGGCACCAGCAACCCCAGCTGATATATTGATTGTAGCTTTGTGGCACCCTGCAGCAGACAACTCTGCTAAACCATGCCCACAAAAACTGTGAGATCATAAACATGTGTTGTTTAAGTTGTTAAGTTTATGGTAATGTTGTTAGGTAGCATAGATAATTAATATAAGTCCTTGCTTTCTGCATTTTTTTTCTGCATTATGTTTTTAAAAACAAATGACAGTCTCATTTTAAATTCTTAATCTATGGTTTTATTTTCAGCAACAATCTAATCTTTAGCATTTACTAACAATTTAATATTAAATTGGCATGGACCTCAAAAATGGTTGGATGAGTCAGCAAGATGAGAACCACATGTGGTAAATTATTGATATTTTTCTTTTGGCTCCTCTTTCCTGTCTGAGAGTGACATTGTAGGTCATGGCCCCAAACTAAGTTCAAAGGACTTTTTTGTTTTAGTGAGGAGTCATAACGGAATCTTTGTTTAGCTTCTATGTCATACCCCTGCACTTCTTTATCTTTATTATAAGAGGCTATGAAAGTATCAAGTGCTTGTTTTTGTCTCAAATTTAGATCAATCCACCATAAGTGTTTCCTTGTTTCAAGAACAGAATGAACATTCTTCTCCTATTCAGAAAACAAAAAACAATTATGGCTCCCAATCTGTATAGTTTCATATCAATATATATAACACGGATGATTCAAAATTATTGTTTCCTCCTGATGATTCCAGAAACGATGATATCCTTGAGACATCTAAGAAATCCTTGAGACATGGAAGAAACCCTTTCTAGCCAATTGGCCTAATGGTATGTGTGGGAAAATGAATTTTACCACTCAAATACTCAGAAGAAATCACAAAACTACATAAAAAATGTTAACATAAAACTAGATGAGTGGCATTTTTATTTAGGTGTAAAAATCCCTCCTGATTATTCATTCATCAGTGCTATATCTGAGTATGAGCTTCTGAAGCTCTGTGTTGGTCTCTCCTCTTATCAGGAGATAATAAGCTTCTTGATGGTCAAGTTCCTCCTCTTCCTCTCTTCCTGGAGTTACCTATGTCCACATTTGTCTCAAGTTTCCCCATGCCACTGGAATTCCTGCTTTTGGGATTGCCAGGAACCACTCAGATTGGCCTAGAGCAAGACTGAGGCTTTGTGGCACCATCAACAAAGGCCTTGAGCTTTGTGATAAGCAGTCTCTAAAAATGACTCAGAACACCCAGGAGACCATTTAGCTGTTAAGAACAAGACATTCAAGTAATTGGAAATTGATCAAAATAGAATAATCCTGTATTTGGAGTAAGCCTAGACAAGACACAAGATAAGAAGGCAGAGGACACATACTTTAAGTTAGGAGCCCTAGTCTATCAAGAAACACTGAGTGGACACTGAGATTTCAATTATGAGTACCTGTAAACAACTCCGTTTTTACATGTTAGATAATCTTTGGGTGACAAAAGATCTGTTCCCTTGAAAAGGCACTCTGGTTACTATAACTCATAAAACTACATTATTATTTTTTTAAATTTTATTTTATTATGTTAATCACCATATATCATTAGTTTGTGATGTAGTGTTCCATGATTCATTATTTGCACATAACACCCAGTGCTCCATTTAATACGTGCCCTCTTTACTACCCATCACCAGGCTAACCCATCCCCCCACTCCCTTCCCCTCTAGAACCCTCAGTTTGTTTCTCAGAGTCCATCGTCTCTCATGGTTCATCTGATTCCCCTCTGATTCCCCCCACCTTCATTTTTCTCTTCCTATTACCTTTTTTTTCTTTTTAACATATAATGTATTATTTGTTTCAGAGGTACAGGTCTGTGATTCAACAGTCTTACACAATTCACAGTGCTCACCATAGCCCATACCCTCCCCAATGTCTGTCACCCAGCCACCCCATCCCTCCCACTCCCCACCACTCAGCAGCTCTCAGTTTGTTTCCTGAGATTAAGAATTCCTCATATCAGTGAGGTCATATGATACATGTCTTTCTCTGATTGACTTATTTCGCTTAGCATAATACCCTCTAGTTCCATCCATGTTGTTGCAGATGGCAAGATTTTGGGTTTTGTTTTTTTTTTTTTTTTGATGGCTGCATAACATTCCATTATATATATACATATATATACCACATCTTCTTTATCCATTCATCTGTTGATGGACATCTTGGCTCTTTCCATAGTTTGGCTATTGTGGACATTGCTGCTCTAAACATCGGGGTGCAAGTACCCCTTCAGATCACTACATTTGTATCTTTGGGGTAAATATCCAGTAGTGTAATTCCTGGGTCATAGGGTAGCTCTTTTTTCAACTTTTTGAGGAACTTCCATACTGTTTTCCAGAGTGGCTGCACCAGCTTGCATTCCCACCAACAGTGTAGGAGGGTTCCCCTTTCTCCACATCCCTGCCAACATCTGTTGTTTCCTGACTTGTTAATTTTAGCCATTCTGACTGGTGTGGGGTGGTATCTCATTGAGGTTTGATTTGGATTTCCCTGATGCCAAGAGATGTTGAGCACTTTTTCATGTGTCGGCCGTTTGGATGTCTTCTTTGGAAAAATGTCTGTTCATGTCTTCTGCCCATTTCTTGATTGGATTATTTGTTCTTTGGGTGTTGAGTTTGATAAGCTCTTTATAGATTTTTGATACCAGCCCTTTATCTGATATGTCATTTGCAAATTATCTTCTCCCATTCTGTCTTTGTCTTTTGGTTTTATTGACTGTTTCCTTTGCTTGCAAAAGCTTTTTATCTTGATGAAGTCCCAATAGTTCATTTTTACCCTTGCTTCCCTTGCCTTTGGCAATGTTTCTAGGAGGAAATTGCTGCGGTTGACGTCGAAGAGTTTGCTGCCTGTGTTCTCCTTTAGGATTTTGATGGACTCCTGTCTCACATTTAGGTCTCTCAAGCATTTGGAGTCTATTTTTGTGTGTGGTGTAAGGAAATGGTCCAGTTTCATTCTTCCGCATGTGGCTGTCCAATTTTCCCAACACCATTTGTGGAAGAGACTGTCTTTTTTCCATTGGACATTCTTTTCTGCTTTGTCGAAGGTTAGTTGACCATAGAGTTGAGGGTCCATTTCTGGGCTCTCCATTCTGTTCCATTGATCTATGTGTCTGTTTTTGTGCCAGTACCATACTGTCCTGATGATTACAGCTTTGTAATAGAGCTTGAAGTCCGGAATTGTGATGCCACCGGCTTTGCTTTTCTTTTTCAACATTCCTCTGGCTATTTGGGGTCTTTTCTGGTTCCATACAAATTTTAGGATTATTTCCATTTCTTTGGAAAAAGTGGATGGTATTTTGATGGGAATTGCATTAAATGTGTAGATTGCTCTAGGTAGCATTGACATCTTCACAATATTTGTTTTTCCAGTCCATGAGCATGGAACGTTTTTTGATTTCTTTGTATCTTCCTCAGTTTCTTTCATGAGTATTTTATAGTTCTCTGAGTACAGATTCTTTGCCTCTTTGGTTAGATATATTCCTAGGAATCTTATGGTTTTGGATGCAGTTGTAAATGGGATCGACTCCTTAATTTCTCTTTCTTCTATCTCGTTATTGGTGTATAGAAATGCCACTGATTTCTGTGCATTGGTTTATATCCTGCCATTTTACTGAATTCCTGTATGAGTTCTAGCAGTTTTGGGGTGGAGCCTTTTGGGTTTACCACATAAAGTATCATAAAACTACATTATATAAACTTAATAGATCTTGAAATATATTCATACATCTTAGGATCTCAAAAATGGTTATATGGGATCAGACCTACAAACAAGCAAAAACTTAAAAACTTTAAACACTGTTTTATTGTAAAAGTAAAAAACAAAATGAAACAAAAACAAGTCTGAATAATTTGCTGCAGTTTACATTCCTAGCTACGATGACATAATTCCTGGAAATTACCTATTTGTAAACCAGTAATTATTTCTTTTTAGGTCGTGTGAAGCTCATAAATCAACTCATGTAGTCTTGATAAAACACAGGTAGGAAATAAGAGGCTTAGTTGCCTAAGGCTAGATGACTTAAAAAATTATTTAGGAATTCCAAAGTTTGCCAATTTTTTTCCTTAAAAATAGGGATTATATTTAAAGAGGAAAATTTGTGTAATGTTATAAAAAGAGGTAAAGTATTCCAAAACTAAGAGATGTGATGCTTAACATTAATTTTAAAAGGAATAACTCTGTAGCTTTCTTCTGTATTGATGAATGCAGTTACTACAAACACCAAATTGTCAATTAGTGGAATGGCATCTTTTCCTTCTGAGTAATTTTGATTTGTGCACTGAAATTAATAGCTAATTTTTATAGAAAGGTAAAGTAGAACATAGTAATTAAAAGAGAAAGTGTGGTTAAGAAACTGTGTAACAATTATAAAATCTAGTGTTTTCTATTAATCTTTTAATGAACCAGATAATCTAAACTTTTACGATTCTAGAGAAAAATTTGTATTTCAGATACTTAGGAAAGTTTCAAGGTACAAGTCTCACACACTTTTTTGTGATAATACTTTAGTAAATTAATTACTTTATTCTTAATAAATTCTGTTTTTCTAATATTTTAGTTGACTAGGAAATTTAAACTCGTGGTATCTTAATAATGGATATATTGGAATTCTTCATTAAACTTTCTATAATTAAAAAAAATTCCAGTTTTATGTATTCAGAATTTTGAGATGTGAGAGGATCTCAGACAAATTTTCAAAAAACTTTTTGTATGTATACTAATTGAGCAATAATAAGGAATTCTAAAATACTAGGTATCTTCCTCAAAATCCTTGGGCGCCTGGGTGGCTCAGTTGGTTAAGCGACTGCCTTCGGCTCAGGTCATGATCCTGGAGTCCCAGGATCGAGTCCCACATCAGGCTCCCTGCTCAGCAGGGAGTCTGCTTCTCCCTCTGACCCTCTTCCTTCTCGTGCTCTCTATCTCTCATTCTCTCTCTCTCAAATAAATAAACAAAATCTTTAAAAAAAAATCCTCCTGTAACCAAAAAAAAAAAAAAAAAGGAATTCAATGGTATTGAGTGATAATGCTAACAGGAAACTGAATGTATACAATTGTAAGGCTTGACATAATAGTGCAAAACAAAATATATTAAGTTTGTAAGATATTATGTTTTATAAAAAAAGAAAGTGACTTTAAGCTTATTAAAGTGAAAGATATTAATAAAATAATATAGCAGAACAGGACTTTGCAAAGTTAAAATTTAACTGAATATGTGAAAACATGTAGATTTTAATATTGTTTGAAACTGAACATAGAAGATAGAATTGTTTTCCCAGCCTGAAGTCATACATATGAATCTTATGCATATAACCATACATTTAACCATGGCAGATAAACCAGATGGTGGCTAAATGAAACACTTATACAGGGCTTCAGAGATTAAATTGCTAGTTTTTCTTTTTCCTACATTTCATAAAGTAGACCAATAGAGCTGATTTCTACTACTCCACCAGAACCTAAATATCAACATCTAAAAATGGCACTCTTGAAAAACAAAGAACTGTCATCTGTTGAAATGATAACATCTTGAATTTGAAATAAATTGCAACAAATCATACATCAAGTAAATACTTCTGTAGCCATGCAGAGTGAGTTATGAATGACTCTAAAAGTAAATTGCACACATATGCTTCTGTAGCCATGCAGGGTGAGTTATGAATGACTCTAAAAGTAAATTGCACACATATGTATATTACAATGCACACTAGAAATAGATCTATACAGGAAAACTTGAACTTAATTCAGTGCTTTCATTAGTTTATTAGGATCCCTATGGCCTCTTGAAATTATGATATTAAATAGTTAAAGTTTGCTTTATTTGGGGCACACTAATGTATCCTGAACCTATCGTGTATCTTACACAGATATGAAAATTCCATTGCTCAAAATCACCTTGAATCCTTTTATTTGAGAATCATATTAGAAGTCATAATTGAGGAGCTGGGGTTGCATAGTAGGTTCATGTTGCTGGGATAACAGTGCTCCTAGATCCTATCAGTATACAAAGGAACAAAATAAACACTTGGTTTACTTTGAATGTGTGCTTCATATTGATATTTCCACCTAGTTCTAACACTATGGTACTTCTATTTTTCTTTAAGTGATTCATTAATTGTACTAGTTTTTTTTCCTTATATTGAAAATGTTCATTTCTGATATAAAAATTCATAAATCCTAATATAATAGATAACAAATGGAATACAATAACAAAATTTAAAATACAAGAAAGGAAAGAAACAGGCAGAGAGTAAATGTAAGGTGACAGATATAAGACCCAAATTATCAAGTTTCTCTTAACTATTGGAGAAAACATCAGTTAAAGCTGAAGATTGTCAAAATGATTTTTTAAAAAATCAGCTATATTTGGTATGGTAGCCAGAACAATGTCCCAACCCCGAAAATGTTCAAATTTTAATCCCCAGACCTATGAATATATTAATTTACATGGCACAAGGAACTTTGCAGATGTGAGTAAGTTAAAGATACTGAGATAGTCATTCACCATGATCAAGTGGGATTTATTTCTGGGATGCAAGGGTGGTTCAGTATTTGCAAATCATTCAATGTGATACATCACATCAATAAGAGAAAGGATAAAAACCATATGATCATATCAATAGATGCAGAAAAAGCTTTCAACAAAGTATAACATCCATTCATGATAAAAACTCACAACAAAGTAGGTGTAGTGGGAACCTACCTCAACATAGTAAAGGCCATATATGAAAAACCCACAGTGAACATTGTTCTCAATAGGGAAAACAGAGCTTTTCCCCCTAAGGTCAGGAAGAAGACAAAGATGTCCACTTTCCCCAAGACCCTGCTTGGAGAAGGAAATACATCAGACCATCAGTTGTGGAATTCCTGCAGTTAAGAAGTCAACACAGTACTAGAACTCCCAGCAACACCAATTAGACAACAAAAAGAAATAAAAATCATCCAAATTGGTAAGGAAGAAGTAAAACTTTCACTATTTGCAGATGACACGATACTATATAGAGAAAACCCTAAACTCCACCAGAAAACTTCTAGAACTGATAAATGAATTCAGAAAAGTCAAAGGATAGAATTGTACTCAAAATAATAACATACCTAGGAATAAACCTAACCAAAGAGGTGAAAGACCTGTACTCTAAAAACCATAAAACCATAAAACGTTGCTGAAAGAAATTGAAGGTGACACAAAGAAAGGGAAAGACATTCCATGCTCATGGATTAGAAGAACAAATATTGTTAAAATGTCTATACTACCCAAAGCACTCTACAGATTTCATGCAATCCCTATCAAAACATCAACAGCATTTTTCACAGAACAAGAACAAAAACTCCTAAAACTTGTATGGAACTATAAAAAAACCCAAATAGCCAAAGGAATTTGGAAAAGAAAAACAAAGCTGAGGTATCACAATTCCAGGCTTCAAGTTATATTACAAAGCTATAGTAATCAAAACAGTGATACTCACACAAAAACAGACACATAGATCAATGGAACAGAATACAAAACCCAGAAATAAACCCATGATTATGTAGTCAGTTAATCTTTGACAAAGCAGGAAGGATTATCCAATGGGAAAAGATAGTCTCTTCAATGGCATTGGGAAAACTGGACAGCTACATGCAAAAGAATGGAACTTTCTCACAACCTATACAAAAATAAACTCAAAAGGGATTAAAGGCCTAAATGTGAGACCTGAAACCATAAAAATCCTAGAAGGGAGCAAAGGCAGTAATGTCTCTGACATCAGCCATGGCAACATTTTTTTTTGATAGGTCTCCTGACACAAGGGAAACAAAGGCAAACATAAACTATTGGGACTACGTCAAAATAAAAAGCTTCTGCTCTTTGAAGGAAACAACCAATGAAACTAAAAGGCAACCTACTGAATGAGAGAAGATATTTGCAAGTGAAATATCCAGTAAGGGTTGGTATCCAAATATATAAGTAACTTATAAAACTCAACACCACCAAAAAATGAATAATCCGATTAAAAAATGGACAGAAGACAAAAACAGACATTTCTCCAAAGAAAGCATCCAGATGGCCAAAAGACACATGAAAAGATGCTCATCACTCATCATCAGGGAATTGCAAATCAAAACTACACTGAGGTATCACCTCACACCTGTCAGAATGGCTAAAATAGAAAACACAGGAAACAACAGGTGTTGGCAAGGATGTGGAGATAAAGGAACCCTCATATACTGTTGGCAGGAATGCAAACTGGTGCAGTCACTCTGGAAGATAGTATGGAGCTTCCTCAAAAAGTTAAAAATAGAACTACCCTATGATCCAGCAATCACACTATTAGGTATTTATCTGAAAAATACAAAAACACTGGTTCAAAGGGATATATGCACCCCTATGTTTATAGCAGCATTACTTAAAATAGCCAAATTATGGAAGTAGCCCAAATGTCTGTCAGTAGATGAATGGATAAAGGTGTAGTATATATCTATAATAGAATGTTATTCAGCCATAAAAAAGAATGAAATCTTGCCATTTTCAATGACATGGATGGAGCTAGAGTATCATGCTAAATGAAATAAATCACAGAAAGACAAATACTATATGATTTCACTCAAATGTGGAATTTAGGAAACAAAAACGAGCAAAGGAAAAGAGAGAGAGAGGTATATACATACACACACAAATCAAGAAAGAGACTCTTAACTATAGAGAACAAACTGATGGTTACTAGGGGAGGTGGTTGGAGGGATGGGTGAAATAGGTGATGGGGATTAAGAAGTACATTGGTGATGAGCACTGAGCAATGGATGGAATTGTTTAATCATTGTCTTGTACATCTAAAACTAATATAACACTATGTTAATATACTGTAATTAAAATTTTAAAAAATTTAAAAAATATTTTAAAGAACAACTATCACATGCTTTTTCCCAGTTTCAGTATGTATTTGATGAGGTCTGGAAATAAATGTTGTACATGTTTAATGTAATTTAAAAAATTATGGTAAAAGAGATTAATACCCACCACCCACAAATCACCCAGTCTTCAAAGAGTGCTCTCTCATCTTCTTTTCTATGTTCTTGGCATTTACATATAAAATTATTATGCTTTATAAACATTTAGGATATAGAGCAAACTTCAATAAAGAATTTATATGACTCCCATCCTGCAGAATTCAACTTCTGCTTCAGAGGCTCTCTCCGTCAGTCTTAGGTTTATTAGAGAATCTTGAACTTTCCCGGGCAACTGGAAAGGTGCAACTGGAGAGTTCAGGAGTTTGGGTATAATTGAATACCAACAGTTTTGGTATTCACCATGCTTTAATTTTTTTAAAGGAGTTTTACTCATCTGCATCGGATTTTCTTAATCACATAGAGGAAATAATTTAAAGAAAACAAATCACAAATCATAACTTGTTCTATTTTCCAAAATGATGTTTGAAGATTTTTCCACCTTTGTTAATAGACACTGAAGTTACTTCCTTCCAAGTTACTTTGTCATAACTTGCCAATTCATTAAGCTTTCCTGAATTTATGGCCATCTGTTGTTCTATTTTTGCTTGAGCAGAAGAATGAAAAAATGCATTAAACTACATGGTGATTCATTTTGCACCTTACTCAAAACTGGCAGTTCCACAATTAAAATGAAATTGTTATCTTGGTAGATGGAATGATGGTCAATGAAGCATCATTCTATCTTCTGTTGGCTCCAGAAGATCTGCAATTAACCTTATAGAGCTGTCTGATTTGGCCAAACGTGAAGTGTTGTTTTAGCAAGCTGGGGTGCTAATTTCTTCTCCTATTAAGAAGAAAGGAAAAGAGAAGAACAGAAAACAAAGACAATGGAAAGAGAAAATGAAGGAAACTAAATCTTTTATCACAGTCCGTATAATAATGCCTGAATTCCAAAATTAAGTTCAGTGGGTGCCTTGTTCCAAATAAAATGCAAAGATATAGGAGAAACAACACAGCCTTAATAATTTCTGCCTAAAGGTTTGCATAAAGGAAACCAGATAAAATGCATAAGTCCTTTGGGCTCCCAAGACACAGATAATAAGACTAGGACCATGAAATGCCAACATTATAGCTCACAATATTGACTGAGCCATGCCCTAAAGTTCATTATTAACAAAAGTAATAACTAGTCCTTCGGAGACCTGCTTGGAGAAGGAAATACATCAGACAATCAGGTGTGGAATTCTTGCAGTTAAGAGGTCTTAAAGCTATTTGTGACTTAAATGGGAAAAAAAAAAGTCATAAAGAGGAAACATACAGATTTAACCTGTTTCTTCTAAGTTGACTGTTCCTTACCCTATGAAATCTGATATATTTCCACGCTGTTCGGCTAAAGTAGAAATCATACAGCTGAAAATGTTTTTGCTATAAGTGATATTCCCCGAGCTATTCTTTATCTTTAGTTTTTTTCTTCACCTCTCACCTTCTACATCAACTTTTCAACCTCTGTTTCTTTAGTCTCACACAGCTCATCTACTGTCAGGGCCTCATCCATTGAGGGAGATCCATCTGGATCCTTAATTTATTCATCAAAATAGTGACCAGGGATTTCTGTTTCTAGTGGATCTTTCCGTGTGGAATGCAAAACCAAACAAACAAAACTGCCTGGGTCATTTGGTCTTCCCTACCATAACAGCCGCCCCCCCCATAATTACCAATTCTGCCAAGAGCACTATCCTTCTAGTCTCATGTTTTTAACATTTTTTTAGTCATTTTAAACTTTCTCTACTACTGTCTAAATCCTTATCATGTCATACATGTATTCATCCAGCTACCCACCAAAGCTTCCATGATCATTCTTTTTTTCCTTCTACTATCAGAAAAATGTCTTAGAACATTCTTTGGCATTAATTCTCCATGTGAAAGCCACTAGTGCTCCTTTTTGACTCATGGCATGACATCCAGACTCCTCAGACTATCAAAGCTCTAGATGAATGTTACTAAAAAAATCCCCCCAACATTCCGCATTATCAATCAAATCTTGTTTTAAGTTTTCCACAATGTGAACTCTTACCAGACAAGGGGGTGGATTAGTATTGCTGCTGAAACAAATTACCATAAACTTTGTGGCTTAAAATGACAGGAATGTGTTTATTTTACAGTCTGGATACCAGAAGTACAAAACGAATTTTGGAGAGCTAAAAGCCAGGACTGCTCTTCCCCGCGGGTTCTCTGGGAGAATGCGTTTCCTTGACTTGCTCAGCTTCTAGAGCTGCTTTCCTTGCACCCCTCCATCTTCAAGGCCAGCAGTACATCTTTAAACCTCTGTCTTCTCCATCTTCACTTTGCCTTATCCTCTCTGGTAAAGTATCCTTGTGCTTCCCTCTTAATGATACTTACGATTGTATTTAGGGCCCACCCAGGTAACCTAGAAAAATCTGTCCATCTCAAGAGTCTTGATTATATTGGCAAAGTCCCGCATAAGGTAACATTAACCAATTTTGGGAACTAGAATGGGAGTATCTTTAGAGACCATTATTCAGCCTACCATAGCAGTAATGGTCTCCATACTATTTTTAAGGCAACTTGTATGTGTCTTGTACAAGTTCCCCTACCTCATCCTTATCTAAACTTTGGAATGTCTTTCTATCAATGGGTGATATGGTTCGTTTTCCTGGGCAAAAATAATGTAATGGTTTTACATAAAAATATTAGGTAGTATCTTCTACTGCTCAATTGAATTCATAGGCATCGTGTAGGATATAAATATGTGGTCCTACCTTTCCCAAGCAAAATTTTTACTGAGGAAACAAATGGGTGTTGAATAAATACCTGAGGGAAGAAGTTATTTATAGGCACAATCTCCATTTGCTCTTTTTTGTCTTCAACCCTGTCTCACTCTCTACCAATACTGCTCTTGCCAAATGCCACAGTGGCCTCTCTGTCAGGCTAAGTCCATAGGCTCACTCTTGTAGTTTTGTTTCACCTAATTTTTCAACAGCACTTAAGAATGCCCCCTTTCTATCTGGAAGGGTGTTAGTATTAGTATTAACATTAATATTAGCATTAGAGAGTTCTCCAGAGAAATAGAACCAACATGATATTGGGTTTATATATAGATATCAGTTTTGTGCACAAACACAGAGATAACTGTGTATATATGTATGTATATTATATATAACTATATATTATGCATATGGTGTGTGTGTGTGCATGTATGCGTGTATGCCATCACTTTTGGTAACACATTTTCTAGGTTTTTTTGTGGCATTGTCATATTATTCTCTAAGAAATCTCTATTGCATATGTAATTCTTTTGAGATACTGGACCTAATTCCAGTGTGTGGAGGAGAGTAATTTCCCCCACCCCAACTAGCAATTCTCTGACACCAGCTGGATGTCCTGTAATTCAAGTCAACTCTGACACTATCAGGTATTTCATATCATATTTTACATCCTTATATTTTGTGCTTTTCCTGACCTATTCTTTTAGATATACTTCTTTTTTCTTTTGTGGGTCCTATTTTTATTATTCTTACTTATGGTTTCTTGTTTATCACTCAGAGAGTCCTCCTTAACATTTCTTGTAAAGCTGTTTTAGTGATCATGAATTCTTTTAACTTTTATTTGTTGGGGAAACTCTTTATCTCTCCTCCTATTCTGAACGACAGACTTACTGGATAAAGTGTCCTTGGCTGCATATTTGCAGCCCTTTTAGCACTTTGAATACATCAAGCCACACCTGTCTGGCCTGCAAAGTTTTCACTAAAGAAGCAGTTCATAGCTTTATGGGGTTTCCTTTTCATGTAACTGTCTTCTTTTCTATTGCAACTTTTATAATTCTTTATCACCATTTTTTTTTCCATTTTAATTACTACGTGTCTTGGTGTGGACCTCCTTGGGTTGAATTTGTTGGGGGATCTCTCTGCCTCCTGAATCTGGTTCTGTGTTTCCCTCCCCAGATTCGGGGAGTTTTTGGATAGTATTTCTTTAAACAGATTTTTTGCTCCTCTTTCTCTCTCTTCTCCTCCTGGGATTCCTATAATGTGAATGTTATTACGCCTGATGGAGTCACTGAATTCTCTAAGTCTATTCTCATTATGTGGTATTTGTTTGTCTCCTGTTCAGCTTGATTGCTCTCCATTATTCTATCCTTCAGGTCACTGATATGTGCCTCCGCTTCCTGTAGCCTATTATTTATTCCATCTTTATATTTTTAATTTCATTTATTGAGTTCCTTATCTCTGATACATTATTTTTTATCTCTTCGTTAAGGGTCTCACTACTATCTCCTGCCCTTTTCTGAAATCCAGTGAGTATTTTTATGATCATTACTTTAAAATCTGTATCAAGTGTATTACTTATTTCTCTTTCGCTTAGATCTCCTGCTGTGATTTTGTCTTGTTCTTTCATTTGGGACATGTTTCTCTGTCTCTTCATTCTGACTAACTCTCTGTGTCTCTTTCTCTGTGTTAGGGAAGTCAGCTACGTCTTCTGTTCTTGAAAGTAGTGGTTTTATGAAGAAGAGACCCTGTAGTGCCCCGCAGTGCACCGTTCCCTGTTCACCAGACTCCCCTAAGTGCCAGTGGGGAGTGTCACGAGGGTCTCCTATGTGTGTTGCTTCCATCCTGTTGTTGTGTCTGAGGTGTTTTTCCATTCAGTCCAGAAGTCTGCGGTGACTCTGCCTGTTGTGGGCTGTGTTATTCTCTGTGATGTTGTGAGACCCACACAGGCCAGCTCTGAGGAAAGGGTTTGACTGCAGAAGGGCTCAGAAGCAGGGTGATGGTGTTAGAAAAATTTGCACTGAATGGCTAGTCCTAAGCAGATCCCCTACAGCCTGATGATTGCCAGGGTGTTGTGCTCAGCAGCAACAGTGGTAGTGGTGGTGGTGTGGGGGGCTCTTGGCATCTGTGTGCAGGGTGGCTGGGCACAGTGTACATGCAGTGTTATCAACATTTGCACTGAGCTGCTAGTCCTAGGCTGGATGCCCAGAAGCTCATGGTTGTGGCCTCAGGGGAGCAGTTCAGGGAGACAGAAGTTGGGCGGGATGTGTTCTTTAAAATATTTTAAGCAAGATTTCTTACCCTCCTCTATAACCTACTAAAAGTAGGTTTTTAAGAGTGAGGATATACAGTATAAATATGATAAACAAGTTGAACAAATGGCCAAAAATGTTTGAGGGAGTGCTGATCTATCACAGAGCTATGCCAACTACATGTTGACCTTTCCAATGCAAAGATTTTTCAGAGAAATTAGAAGATACCATCCTGTTCTTCACATCAGGACTATTTGTTAATACGTTTATTTTAAGCATAGATAGTTTGCACTGCTTAGTAATTAGCATGAATGATTCAAATGCTTGGTAATTTGCAGATCAGTTTTCAAAATGATTTTCAAGATAAAAGCAATTAGGTCTTATCACAAAAGAGTTCTCATGGTTTTAAGAAAAGCAAAGAAGTGGAAAAATATAAGAACTGAGATCTTCAATGAGACAAAGATTAAAAAGTGTCCATAGAATACTATAACATAGAGGTTAGTTAGAATTTGTCAGTTCAGTGATGTGACAAGGCTGGACTCCAAATTATGGAGGGCTAATGGGAAAATGTCCAAGTAACTGTAGACAGGGGTCCACACTGCCTTTTCAGTGAGCTTAGCTAGAAATACAGGAGAAGAACAAAATGAGAGGACATTTTTAGAATCAGACTTCAGCATATTTGGTTGAATGAACCATACAAAGGGGGCATTTTATTAGTAAAATAAAATCTTAACTCTATTTGATGCTATCACTAATATCACTGTATCACTAATATCACAAATATCACCAAATTTGATATGCTGAGAAGATTGCCATTGGTTCCAGTTTAGTGAAGGATTTCTCCCCCCTTCGTCTACAGCTTTCATGTTTTTCTTGAGGCCTATGTTTGCACATATTTCAACAATGTTAGGTGCAATATTCATAAGCTTGGGAATTATGCAAAAATGTTTTATGAAGTGGCTACATTCAGGAATGGAGAAGATATCTAAGCCCTCCACAGAAGGTTTATGTTGGAATCTCAGAAATATATTTGACTATTCTCTGAAATAAGAGTTAACAAAAATCAAAGTGTCATATACACCCCCAGTATTCTTTCCTCCACTAAAATATGGAACCACTTTATAGATCACCTTTAAATGTCTAAACTTAAATTTTGTACAAAATAATGTACTTATTAGAAAATGAAACTGTTATTAAGTGTATTCATTGGGAAAAAATTGCTAATGGACCTACAATACCAAAGGAGCAATAAACTATAACTTGAGTGTTTCCAAAAACCTTTTTGATTCTTAATTAGAAGAAAGTAGATTTTTTTTTTTTTACTTTATTCACCCTACAGCATCAGTTAGATGTATTTTTTTTTTAACCTTAGAAACTTTTTACAGTACATAGGAATGGAAAGTAATTTTTTTTCATATTATTCTCTTTGATGTCTGGTTTAAAAGATAAGGAGATAACAATAAAAATAAAATTTAAGGGGCGCCTGGGTGGCTCAGTTGTTAAGCATCTGCCTTTGGCTCAGGTCATGATCCCAGAGTCTTGGGATCGAGCCCCACATCGGGCTTCCTGCTCAGCGGGGACTTTGCTTCTCCCTCTCCCTCCACCCCCCCATCTGCCCCATTCATGCTCTCTCTCAAATAAATAAATCTTTATTTTTCACACACCTGAACATAGATTGAAATTCGTATATACAACATAAACTCTGTAATATCTTTCAAATCCAAATTCTTTTGTCTATCTCCACTTTCTTTTTTTTAAATATTTTATTTATTTATTTATTTATTTATTTATTTATTTATTTGACAGAAGGAGACACAGTGAGAGAGGGAACACAAGCAGGGGGAGTGGGAGAGGGAGAAGCAGGCTTCCTGCTGAGCAGGGAGCCCGATGTGGGTCTCATTCCCAGGACCCTGGGATCATGACCTGAGTCGAAGGCAGATGCTTAATGACTGAGCCACCCAGGTGCCCCTTAAATTTTATTTTTATTATTATCACCTTGTTATCTTTTAAATCAGACATCAAAAACTAATGATGTAATGCATGGTGATTAACATAACATAATAAAATTTAAAAAATAAATAAAATTTAAAAAACTACGAGTTGCTCACACTTTTAAAGATATTGGAAAACTTAGAAAAGCACACTAAATAAATTTATTTAAGCAAAGCATATTTTCAATATAATTTTAAATTTATAACATTCATTTAAAGATTAAGATGCAAAATATAACCCTATTAATAAATCATCTAACATACATGTTTTTTATTTTTAAACATTCATAGATCTAAAGTAATAGAATACAGAATTTAAAAGAGTTCTTTGCCAAACTTTCTCCATAACCCTATATTAAAAGTCAAAAGAACTTTTTTTAAAGATTTTATTTATTTATTTGACAGAGACACAGCGAGAGAGGGAACACAAGCAGGGAGAGTGGGAGAGGGAGAAGCAGGCTTCCCGCAGAGCGGGGAGCCCGACGTGGGGCTCGATCCCAGGACCCTGGGATCATGACCTGAGCCGAAGGCAGACGCTTAACAACTGAGCCACCCAGGCGTCCCCAAAAGAGCTTTCTTGTCTGTCATCAGTTATTTGTGTTTTAATTGGCAATTAATAGTTCTTTCTGAAACTCAGTGTTCTCATCTGCAAAATGGGAAGATAATATGTTTCCTTAAAAGGGTGGCTATGAGGATCTAATGAACAAAACTTCTTTGTAAATTGCAATTGAAACAAGGTACTACTGTTATTAGGGCATTTATTACTTTCTACAAAAAAAAAATTCTTCAGGCATTTACAAATTTATGAAGCAGATAATATATAAAATGCTGGCCTTAAGCATCAGACTTCCATGAAGGAAATTATGTATCTATATTGGAGAAGATTCAAGCAAAAACAATCATCTACTGAACAAGTATTTATAGAATGCTAGGTGCTACTGGAGATGGAATGGTGACCAAGATAGAAATGACCCTTTTCCTTACCAAACCTACAATCTAAATCAGACTTTATAAGACAGGGGTCATTTGATGCATATTAAAATACATATTTCTGGCCCTACCTCACATCTACTAAATCAGAACTTGGGAATCTGTCCAAAAGCAGCCGGAGAAATTCTTAGGCATGCTGAAGTTTGACGTCAATATTCTAAAAAAGATTTTCCATGGAGTATTATTTATATTATAGTGGACCAGGAAAGTGGTGGCTATCTTTCTTCTCTTGTAACTCCATCTACCAACTGGAAGGAGTATGGTGTCATAGGAAGAGGTCAAGATTTTGAAGATACAGGTTCTGTCAAAGAAAATTGCACTGGAAAAGTTGAATACAATTTTCCTTAATTGTTTAAGACCATTGCAATAGGGGAGGGAGATTGGGCTTAATTCTCCTGAAACAAAGATGTGGGAGAGTTTTAGGCACAGGCGTGAACTAGTTGAAAGGTACAGGGTGGAGGTGCGGCCATTAGTGGAGACATTGGTCAGTGTGATTAGACCATCTGTGTTTACTAATAGGCAATTACTGAATTTAGGCTACTACCCTCCCACAGAGAATGGGAAATAGGGGCGTTATCTTTCTTGATGATTATAAGCTGAGGGAAACATCAGGGCTGTTCTTGGGCTGTTCCACCACTGCTTCTTACTAACTGTATGAATCTGAACAGGCCATTTTCCCTCTCATGACCAGGACAATGAGGGCATTTGATTACAGGGTTTCCGTTAAAACCTCTAATGCTAAAAGTCTGTATTTCAAAGGCTGTTATTTAGCCACTATGTAATATTACTGCCTTAATGATTTTTAAAATATTGAAATAATTTGGAATTGTTTTTAAATAACCTCTGGCTCTCCCTGAGACTCCCACAGCTTTCCAAAATGCAGTCAGGGCTTCCAAGATCTTGCTTCAATACTATGGAATGTGATATTAGTTGTTAAATATTTTGAATATTTGAATATCACTTCTTTATGTTACAGTCTACTTTACAGTGAGTTAGAAAATGACTCTAGTGAGAAACATGGCATTTGCAAAAAAAAAAAAAGGAATTCCTAAGATTTCAATATGTCATATATCTCTAAGAATCTTACTAGCCACTGTAATCCTTTATACTTGTAAATAGTCCCTGATAGTCTATATTTGCTTTCTAGACATCGAAATTTTTTCCTTTATGTTCAATTAAAATCTATTGATTTTGGCCCTGCACAAAATGTGCATGAGACCACAAATGAATCAAAATATTAACTTTCTTTGAAGATTTCTTAGTCTACTAAAGGAGGAAAGGGAAACAAATGCTAAGAGAATGCATGATTAATTCTGATTACAGGTGAGATGTTCGGGAGAATTAAGACCATTTCTAGTAAGATACATTTGGGGATGGTTGCTTGGATAGAAGATGATTTAGGGGACCTAATAGAATTTTCTTCAAATTTTTAAAGGTTTCTCATGTGGAACAAGGATTAGACTTGTTCTGTAATGGCCCTAAGGCTTAGAACATGCTCAGTGGGGGGAAATTACAGGGATATTTGTGGTTGATGTAAGAAATCATTTTTAAAATCAGAGCTAATGCAAATTCCCCATTCTGTATTTCTATAGCACCACTGCCAGAGCACTTTGAATTAATGTCAATGAATTAAGTTAAAGATTAATTCATTGGAATTTCTCACCAGACTATAAGATCCTCGACAAAGACAGCATGGGTTTTAATCCAATGTCTGGTAACTTTTTTTAGCATGTAACTGAGTATCAGTTTGTGTCAAGTGAATGAATGAATGAATGAATAAAGGGAATCGTTTTTGGTAAGGTCCATTTATAGATATAGTAGAAGTTCAGGCATAAATAATTGTTTAGATGAGATGAATTATCCCAGCTCAACCAAAATTAGTCTTGTTAAAATGCGGTTCTCTAGAAGGTCCTGGTTGCACATTCTGCATATTAAAATCGGGACTTCCGCACTTAGGTTGGTTTACACAGACCAAATATTCACAACAATACCTGAAGAAAGTCTTTAAGTCCTAAGGAAGATACAGATGCCTAGTTGAAAATGAATAAATTGATGTTCAAGAATGATTACTTCCCCTGGATTTATTGTACAAATATAAATACTACAGTTAGGCTCTTACTCGTTATAAGAAAAGGGCAAAGTCTCCCACCCAATCAAATCAAAGAGTCAGTGTGCTTCTGGTTCACTTGCTGATCATAACACTCTTTATAGTAAGTCTAGCCACTATAAATTAGAGTTGGCATATAAGATGAAAATTATTTTCAAGTTCATATCTAAGGAAAGATTCTATTGTTGGCCTAGGATGCACTACTCTTACAAGCCTTGCTATGTTTATCTGTCTCCTGCTCTTAGGAACTTCAGTTGTCTAGGCTGAGATGTCCAGTATTGAAATCAGGTCCTTTTAGCACTGTTTGCAAATAATATCTGCTAATATGATTCCTCAAAATTCACTTTAATACTTTTATCAAGTGGTTTGATATTTTACTACATACTCAGATTTCTGACTTACTGCTTAGGAACTACTACTGTTTCACAAAAGTAGGACTTTTACTCTGGCTTGAGTGTGCTGTTTTCATTTTGCTCAATGTCCTGAGTCTTTGGAAATAAGAGGGATGCATTAAACTCTTCTTGTGGAAAGAAACTCTTGGGATCACATGTAAAAATGAATCCCCCACTGGGTAAAAGCAGTGATTCAGTGACACATCTGGTTCCATGCCATTGAACTATTCTCCTCCAAACCCCAGAAGCTCAAAGAATGATCCCATTCCAACATTACATGGACATTATCATTCTGTATACCAAGTCCAGTTGTGAATCTTTAGTTTGACCTTTATAATTTATTAAATGCATGAATGAAGTCGAGAAGAGAGCATGGTGATTGTAAAAGGTATGACTTAAAAGCAGCAGCAAAGTGATGGTGATTCCTGCTTGGTTTTAATTCTAATTTAACATTTAATGGGTTTTTTGTTTGTTTTGTTTTGTTTTTACATTTAATGTTTTTATAAGAAAACTATCAGAATCAGCCCTGTAATAGTTTGGTCTTGAACTTTATCATCTCTTTATCTTACTAGTTACTCTATTTGTCACTATTCCAATTGAGTATCATTCCCAGATATATTAAGCACAGTGGTTAATAGGAACTTAAAAAGATGAAGTGACACCCAAACTGTATCTTTTCTATAGATTATGTGGAACGGCCTCTACATCCTGACCGAAAACCAGGATTTATTTTGTCTATCAAGTTCTCTGCACCCACTGTTCTTGTCACTCTGTCATAGATGGAAATTAAGTTGATTTGACAGGATTTATTTTTTACAGTGTCAAGCAGATTTTACCCGGTACCCATGATTTTCTAGGTGCTTGCAAATTGATTTTTTGATGATATGTTTCAGTACGTTTCCAAGTAAGTAGTGATGATGACAGGTCTGATAATTTTTAGGTTTTTTTTTTTCCTTAATCTTCCCAGGGTGGGAAAAAGAAACACACTAAGTACTGCATTTAGTCTTTCTAATATAGTTGAATCCCCAAGTCCTTTTTAAATTAAAAGATTTTGAGCCCTTAATTGTTCTTCATTGACTTTGGCAAATTCTTGGGGAAAAAAAAAGTTTTAAGTCACCAGAACTTGAAGTTCAATGTAACCAGTTTATAAAATTCATCTTACAGTAGACTCCTATATCACACCCTATATCTTTTCCACATATCATAACTATTCTGTATTTTAAGCTTTCAAATAAGTCTCATGAAACTAACAATTTGAAGGCTGGCTAACCTGCATCTGTTTATATAATTTATGGTCCTTTTTATGTAGTAAAATTCATTGGTTAAACATGTAAGATTTACTATGTTACAATGTATTTCTGCCATTGGATTCATTTATCCAAAAAACAAAACCAAACCAAAAAAAAAAAAGGCAACAATGTCCTGAATAATATATCATTGTAACAATTACATGTGAGAATCTCTAGACTGGAATAACATCTATTAGAAAAACAGAATAAAAGTCACATGGTTAGTTAGATGTGATTACAGTGTCTGAGGAGAAAGATTTTTAATAAACTCAAAATAATATCTAGCTTAAAATATATAAAATTAAATTATCCCCAAAACTGTGGTCCTTTATGGTTTGTAGAATAAGATAACTGATATCTTAAAGCATTTTCTGGATGCCAATCACTACACTTAAATACTGCTAATAAAAGCTAACATGCACTGAATCCTTACTCCATACCAGGTACTATGTTAAGTTCTTAATAGACATGATTTCATTTACTTTATTCATCTCATAAGACCTTCATTGGGAGATATTATTATCATCCCAATTTTTAGGTGAGGAAACTAATGCTTAGATGTTTAAATAATGCATCTAATGTCATATAAATACTGGTGGTTGAGCAGGAGTTTGAAGCCAGTCGGTCTGAATGTGGACTCTGTGTACTTGATCACTCCATAATAATGCCAAATGTCTTAAACCCTCACAAAAGACTTTGAATTAGATATTATGCTCATTTTTATACATATGGAACCTAAGTTCAGTGTTGTTTAATGTATATTTCAATCATATAACTCACAAATATCACCCCCAGTTTCAAATTCACAGTCTTTGAGTTAAAACACATCTCCAGAAATCTGTAGGAAAAAAATGATAATAGCTAACTTAATAACACGTATTAATGCATCTGCAGCAGATTAACTTATTAGTTCCAAAATAATGAGCAGAATCTGGATCTGATAGGACACAGTGCAGACAAATTCTTCTAGAACTCAATCTATTTACGTGTGTACCCAGGAAGTCAAGATTATTTGGAGTAACCCAACAGGTTCCTAGGCAGCCAAGAGAGAACATCTACAAAATTGGAGCATCTAGAGACAAAGTAAGATCTTCCTAAAAAAAAACATTATCTCTTCCATAGATTTCCTACACAAACTTCCTCTTTAGATACTTCTGCCAGTACACTATTTTTTCTATTTCCTTTAAATAACATATAAAAGCATAGAATTATAGCATCGTAGATGTATTTGTACTAAAACATTGTGACAGATACTGCTTCAAGACTACGCAATTATTTGTCTTTCTTACTAAGAGAAACACAGTTTTACTTGGGGTGACAATATGCCCAAGAAAAAGGCTTAATCTCCCAGGTTCCCTTGCAAATGGAATTGACTGTGGGACATTGTTCTGGCTACTGAGATGTAGTCAGGGGTTTCTGAGGAGAAAATGAACAGAAAATAGCTTCACCAATGGAAAGCTTTTAGCTTTTCCACTTTCTTTTTCTTAGAACATGGTTGCAATTTTTAGGAATGTGGCAGCTTTTTTGTAAACTTAAGGATGGAAGCCACATGCTAAGGCTGATGAGGAAAGGCTGGTGGTATAACCTATCCTGGACTACTTCTGACCTCATTTGTGTGTGAAACTACCATTATATGGTTTTCTGTTTAAGCCACTGAGGTGGGAATTTCTGTAATTTGTAATTATATGAAATGTCAGTGGATTCCCAAATGTTAAGAAGTACATTAAATTCTAAATATTATAGTCATAATATGATTTTTTAAAATTAATTCATATATATATATATATAAAATATTCCAAGCACCTGTTACATTTTGGAAAAAATAAACAAGAGACTCAAAATAAGACCCTATTGTTTACTAAGGTTTGAGTTGTAGGCAGAAAGAGGAATGCTCATCAGCCAGAGACGGAAGACCGCCACGCTCTAAACATACCAGAATTTCAGCTTCTCTTATAAATGAAGACAATCTTGTGGGAGGAGAGGCCTGGCCAAACCCAGGTGGGCCCGACAGAAGCTTAGGATACTCAGTACAAACAGAAACATTCACCTTACAATTCTAAGTTAGCAGTCTTCAAAAGGGCTGAAAGAGGTTCTAAGAAAATATATTTGAAAGGGGGTTTGTGTTTTCCCGGCAACACATGAAGGGCTCACTTATTTGCCATGACTCTTTCTTCTTTATGGACATGCCATGCTGTTTCATTATGCGGAGGCTAATATCTTCCCCAGGTCTCACAGGCCCCTCCACAGGACACTCAGTTCCCTGCAGAACACAATTTGTAAGTTACAGATATAGCCTCTGTTTTATTGAGTGAGTCATGGCAAATCTGACTAGAGGGGTGTCCTGCCGCATATTCACCCTGTTTTTCTCGTTAGCTAGAGAAGTGCCCATGTTCACTACAGTGTAGGTGAAGAGCTCATTGAGAGTACCCTCCCTCAGCAAGTAAGAACCTTGGGAAGGTCTAAGGGCTATGTCAATAGAATATGGAATTCAAGGTGAGTCATCCCATTTATGTTTTAAAAATGCTTTTTTTTTTTTTTTGAGAAAAACTGATACACCTCTAAATATAAGGAGTCCCTGGGGGAAAGGGAATCTTTGGAATAACCTTGCTGAAACCAGTCCTGGCCCAAGAGCCATAGGCTGGGTTGTACTGTGGGAAGTGGCTCTGTATGTAAACAGAGTTGTTCTCGGGGCCATGTTCTAATGAAAATAATTCTTGAGAATGACATCCATCCAAAGCATTGCTGCAAATGGGCATGAGCTTCGACTGCATTGGACAGAGCAGAGGACCGTGTACCTGTTACTGAACTCTGGATCAAACCATTGTGGACAGCTTTGCCCACAGGAACAGATGAGATACACTTTCCCGGAAGTGTATCTTTTCCCCAAGGATTGACGGCAGCCTCATTCTGAGTAGGGATCAGGATACTTGACTGTGGATATTTTATGACCTCTGTCAGGGACACTTGACTGTGGACCCTCACCACCTGAATCCATTTCCCAAAGTGGGACCTAGAGTGTTTTGACTCACCTCTCACACTGAAGGTTTCCTAAAAATGTGAAGGTGAAGAATTTATAAACTTTCTACTATCACCATGTCATTCAGGGATAGACTGGGCATATTCTTTGAACCCAAAACTCTGAAAGGACCATCCAATCTATGTACGTATAAAGAAACCAAGACCCTGATAGACCAAGTGATAATATCTTCAGATGTGCATTTGCCACTCTGGATAGCTGGTCTTCATCTCAGGATTTCTGGAAGTTTCCTGAAAACATAATCAACCACTTAATCCCATTTTAATCCTTTAACTTGAACTGTTTCTAAAAATCAAATCCATCCTTACTAGTTTATTTGTCTTCACAGAAATTCAAAATTAATTCAATTTTGTAAATTAAAAATTGATAAACTTGGAGGAAATTTTCAAATATGTTTTGGTTGTTTTTTTTTTTTCTTAAGGATTTTATTTATTCAACAGAGAGAGACACAGCGAGAGAGGGGGACAAAGCAGGGGCAGAGGGACTGCCCGCTGAGCAAGGAGCCCACTGTGGGACTCAATCCCAGAACCCTGGGATCATGACCCGAGCCGAAGACAGACACTTAATGACTGAGTCACCCAGGTGCCCTGTTTTGGTTGGTTTTAATATTGTACTCAAATCTCTGTTGAATGTCTGCTACCACATAAAGACATTATTCTGGCATTGTGCAAAATCTTTCGAAGTTCCATATATTCTTTTTTTAGAAGTGATCTATACAACTGTCTCAGGTCAGGGAAAGTATTATGAGTTACATTTTATGCCCAAGGAAACAAACTCAAGGCTATGTGTGGTGGCCGAATACAAAATCTAGGGCCACAGTCTCTGAGCACAGAGTCCCCATTTTTTGCTACTCCATATGCAGCATGTGTGTACTATCATGCATTCTTATTTCTCTGTTGTCTCTTCGCTTACTGAATAAGAAGGTGATTTTGATTTTATTGTTGCTTGCCTAAGTTCTTTATATATCCATTTGTGTCCTTACTTACAGAATTTAAGTAGCATCTGATTCTACATATTTGAGATAGGCTAATATTTGTAGTCCCCTTGATTTGTGCGTATTTGTGTTAGAGGGTGGTTGTCAGGATGGTGGAGGCACTAGGGATCGGGTCCCTTTGCCTTCAACACCACATACAAAAAAAATTATCTCCACCAAGAAGCCTATTTTATCACAATAAATTTTCAAGTGTACTTTCTACACTTCGTGATTACTCTTTCTATGATTTTCAATGACTTCTTTATTATAATAAAATATACATATAAAATTTATCATTTAAGCTATTTTTAAGTGTGCAGTTCTGTGGCATTAAGTACATTCATTTTGCGGCGCCTGGGCGGCTCAGTCATTTGAGCGCCTGACTCTTGATCTCAGCTCAGGTCTTGATCTCAGGGTCTTCAGTTCAAGCCCTGAGTTGGACTCCATGCTGGGCATGCAGCCTACTTAAAATAAAATTGGGGGCACTTGGTGGCTCAGTCAGTTAAGCTTCTTCGGCTCGGGTCATGATCCCGGGGTCCTGAGATTAAGTCCCACATCGGGCTCCCTTCTTGGTGGGGAGCCTGCTTCTCCATCTCCCTCTGCTGCTTCCCCTGCTTGTTCCCTCTCTCTCTCTGTCAAATAAATAAAATCTTAAAAAAAAAAAAAAAATCCGTTGTTTTTTTTTTTTTTAAGAGCATTCACATTACTGTGCAGGCATCACCACCATCCATCTCCAGAATTGTTTCAGCATCCCAGACTGAAACTCTGGGCCCATTAAACACTAACTCTCTATTCTCCTCCCCTCTCAGCCCCTGATAATAACTATTCAGTGTTCTGTCTCTATGAATTGGACTATTTTAGGTACCTCATATGAGTCGTACAATATTTGTCCTTTTGTGACTGCTTATTTTGCCTAGTGTAACATATTCAAGTTTCATCCATGTAATAGCATGTGCCAAAATTTTCTTCCTCTTTAAGACTGAATGATATATCATTGTGTGTATATGCCACATTTTGTTTATCCATTCATTCATTGATGAACACTTGGGCTGCTTCTACCTTTTGAGTGTTGTGAATATGCTGCTATGAACATAGGTAGATAAATATCTGTTTGAGTTCCTGCTTTTAGTTCTTTCGGGTATATACCCTGAAGTAGAATCATTGGATCACGTGGTAGTTGTACATTTAATTGGGGGGGGAAACACCATATTGTCTTTCAGAGCAGCTGTACCATTTTATATACCTGCAGCAATATACAAGGTTTCCAATTTGCCCATAGCCTCACCAACACTTATTTTCTGTATCTTCACTATTATCATAAGTTATTTTTATAAATGTGTTGTAAGTACTTAGCATAGTACCTCTCCCATCGCAAGCTATCATAAGCATTTATTGAATTAATGAATGCTGTTGTACCTTCTTCAGTTCATTGATATTTCTGTTGATGTAGCAGAGTATTTTTAAAGATTTATTTCTTTTAGAGAAAGAGAGAGCACGTGCATGCGCAAGCAGGGGCAGCGGCAGATGCAGAGGAGGAGGGAGAGAATCCCAAGCAGACTTCCGACTGAATGCAGAGCCTGACGTGGGGCTTAATCTCACAACCCTGAGATCACAGCCTGAGCTGCAATCAAGATTGGATGCTCAACCAACTGAGCCAGCCAGGCACCCCAGCAGAGGAGTTTTAAAATGTGGGGTCCATGGGCTTCACGAATCAGAATCATTTGTGGTGCTTGTAAGAAGTCAGATTTGCAGGCCACATTCCAGACCTATCGAATCTGGAAATCCCCAATCAGGGCCTTGGGAATCTACAGTGGTAACAGCATCTCTGGTGATGTTGGTATGCAATAAAGGTAAGAAGCAGTGCTTTTGACAGGCTGTAAATCCTTGAAGGCAGGACTTCTCTTTTCTAATTCTTTGGCAGTTTCCCATGGTAAACTCTAAAAGTCTCCTTTTCTTTTTGTTATTAACATTGAGATTCATATTTTAAACCTCACAAGAGCAAGTGTTGGATGATTGTTTTCCTATAGATGTATTCTGTATGTGAATGGTAGAAGCTTACCTGTGTGACAGAACATCAGCTCTGTGCTAAATAGCAGATATTGTCTGGTACCCAGCCTGCTTGGGATAATCCATAAAATGTTTAATGAATATCTTCTTTTATTACATACTAATTATCCACATCCTGCAGACAGTTTCCTGGGATGCTGCAAGATCAGTCCTTTGAGTGTGGGTTTTTGTTCTATAGAATTTGTAAACAAAAGCCATTTCAGTTAGCCTTTACCTGGTAAAACTTGTAAGCTGAGTACCCAGCACAAGCAGGGGTTATGGTCGAAAGTGCACTTCGCTCTTGCATGACTTACTAAATAATGTAGCTCTCAGCTAGCTATGAGAGATTTGGTGTCTTGTAACCGCTATCTAGCAACGTATGTCCATCATGCTTGACGTTCATTAGTTAGATGAGATCAGTGAGTTAAAGAACTGTTAAATTTGTGTTTTCCTTTAATGGATATGTAACTGTGGTAGCCGAGTCACAGGACAGGAACTTGACAGAAAAGGACATGGCGGTAAGAAAAGCTTATTGCAAATCTACAACTTCATAAATTCTTGTAATAACTTGTCTTAGCAAGGTATTTTGTCAGTTTGCTTAAAAAATGTGGATAGGGAGATAAAAAAGAAAAATAAACAAATGCATTATTCCTATCTTTATCTCCGTGTATATGAATCATGCATGCATCTTATCAGTGGCAAATTAAGTAATATACTAATTTTGGGTACATTTTCAGAAGGAAAACTAATTGAAAATCTGTTTTGATGAGGCTAAAATAGCCAGAAAAGTTAATGGAATTGGCAACATTTAATATTAAAGCTTTAGTTAGTTGTGGTTTTTTTGTTTTTGTTTTTTTTAATATTGAAAATGCCATCCCTTTGAAAGTCTTAACTCATTTCTTTCACATTCTTATCAGGTAGATAGATGTTCAGCAACTATCTGCCGAAACTAATTAAAATTTCCCTCCCAAAAATATCAATTAATTTTTTTTACAAACATTTTTAGTCATTACCTTTAGGATTTTTTCTCTGAAAAAGGGAGTGTTGTCTGAGAGTATTTTTCAATCACAACCAAAATACTAAATGCTTGCTAATTGGAAAAGTAACCAAAACAGAAAAATAAATTAAATCACACTAATATTAGTGTTATAATTTTAACATTTGGGATACTTACTCTTTTGGGAAGGTGCTAGTTTAATGATTTCCCTAATCTTGACTTGCTTTCTATGGTTGTAAGACTGAGTATTTCCTTGGCAGAGAATCTGGCTCAGTGACAACAAAATTTGGCAGGTTGTTGGAAACCTTTTGTGTTGTAGTTTGAAACTGCAGCTTGCTAACGTTGATACGCCCCGCAATCTTTTCATGTTCTGTCATCTTGTTGGGATCATTAGCTACTGTTTTAAAGGAGGCTAGCATTATATTTCAAAATATTTTTCCCTTCCAGGCATATAGCTGTACTTACCAAGGATGAGAAGTCCACTAAAAACTCTTCTGTCCCACAATACATTTTTATTCCACTCTGATGTCTCTTTTTTTCTTAAGTTGGTAGAGCCTTCACTTTGATTAACAAAAAAGTTTCCTAACTTTAGTTGGTATCAAAATTGCTAAATTATATCTGATTTTTTTTTCATATTATAGTCATGTTTAAAAGCTAAAGAGCATCAGGAGATGCTCTCATCTCCGAGGTGCAATGTTTAAGAAGATGGTGGGTGTTGGGAAAAGAGAGAACATGTAGAAACTGATAGAAATCATGTGAATGGAGACAGGCAAGAGATAGGCGTCTGGTGATTTTTCACACACAAAAAATAAATTGATTTATTACTGAAATAATGGTCCAAAACAGCTCTGTCATGCATCCTAGACCCTCTGCAGCGTGCTACGCTTTCAGAACTTCAAAATAAATAGTAAATGATCAGATAAGTGTGAAACAACATTAAATAAGCCCCTGAAGAACTCCACTGTCTGCATCTGGCAAAAGGCTTTCCATCCAGGTTGCTACAGGGAATACATTGAGGAGACTTCTCAAATTTTGGAGCTGAGTTTGTATTCTTTTCTGAAATGACTTTTGACTAGTTACTTGATTTTAAAGCAAAGGAAACAATAAAAATGACATCACTTACACTCAGGCTCAGGTATTACATCATAAATGATATATATGTATATATTCATACATAAACCACCAGAGAGAAAAAGGGATCACATGCTGATTCTGCGGAGGGTTTGGTGGTGCTGTAATTTAAAACAGAGATGACTGCAGTAAACTGACTCTTGGGTTTAAATTACCTTTAATGGTCATTCTCTGCTTAGTGAAAACTGAGAATATTGGAATTTGATGCTATAATTATTAGAGTAATGGGTGAGAAATTTAAAAATATTACAAAAACATCCATAATTGTTGTAAAAGGCATTATGTTTTTGTTCCATGGAAGGTGGTAGACAGTTTAATGCTGCTGAAGACGGTTATTTTTTTTTCTTTGAAAGTGTGGAAAAGCCAGTTGCCTCAAATCCCAATACATAACCACGATTATTTTCATTTTTTCAAATGCTTCCAGTTCTTAAACACATGCACGTAGTTTGAAATAATGAAATATATTCCCCTCTGTGCATTTCTGTGCTTAAGGTTATGTTGTAAATTTATTTTAACATTTCTATGTCATCTTCAGATTTCCTAGTTCAGATGGCTACATAGCTTCATTCGGTGGCGATCCTGTAATGGAATAAAGCATCCCTCTTGCTTTGAATTTTAAGGTTTTCCTTTTTTTTTTTAATGACTTTAAGAATGCTCCATGGTACATTTGCATAGAAAGAATGTTCTATTAAATTTTTACTTTAGGATAAATTTCCCTTTTTGGAAATGTAGGCCAAAGGTGTCAGCACTTTTGTCACTCTTGCCATCAATCAGGCTGTTTAAAACTTTTCACTTGCTATCATCTGTGATAATCCTATTTCTTCTATTTGGGAATGTGTTTCAGGTTGAGAAGTAACTCTGCTTTAGACTTGAAACACTCTTAGTAGAAAAGTCTACCAAAGCATGTCTTTAAATATAAGGAACAAGACTTACGATTTACAAGAAGTCTTAATAAATCAACCAGATGAGACTATTTACAAAGCATGTTTAAAATTTGACTTAAGGGAATTTCAGTAGAACAGGAAAGCAGTTGGTAATTTTTCTTTGCACCAGGAGTCGCTCAAAGACTTAATTTTTCTTTGAACACATTGGTGTGCTTGACAGGCAAAATCGTTGTTGTTCTTGTTTTATGATATGGGGCACAAACCTTACATTATTATTATAATTAGAAATAAGCTCACTGTTACAGTCATAGAGGCAAGAGGTGATTCTTAGAATTACAGAGATCACACCATATGAGAACAGTTTTGTGAGAAGCCAGTTTTTAATACGTTGGCAACTTAACACGAATTTGTTAGCCTTTAGATAAGGCTTTTCTTTCCCATCTGAAAACGTTTCCCTCTACACACCTGATACTCTTTCACAAGAGCTAGCAGATCACCTGGCAGCAACATTAACTCAAGGCCCTGGAATCCTAATGTGAATATCAGTTCGTACGTAGATACAAAGTCTTGGTCAGATTTTACCTGTCACTCCAAACAAACAGTTGCTGTCTTTATTAGTGTTTCTCAAAGTATGGATTTCAGATCACCTTCCTCAAAATCACCTTGGACATTTATTAAACAATAAGCTATAACATCTTTGATAAGTCAGGAATGCTTCTCTGAGTCATTAGAAGTAGGAGAGGAGTGGAGGAGGAGAGGGAAGAGTACTGAGGCAGAAGGAAGAGTGTTTGCAAAGGTCCTGTGGGAGGAGAGGAAATAAAGACTGCATGGGACTAAAAGAACAGAGGGATTAAATCCTAGAGAGAGAGGAATGATGGAGGGGAATCTTTTTTGAAAAATCACACATTACCAAAACCATCCCCTAAGCAAGGAAAAACGCAGGGCTCATTTACTTAGGTTAAACCAAAACGTTTTGTGTGCCATTTGTGACAGTGCAAAACAGCGTGCATTTCTGGGGAAATGCCAACATCGGTTGTGTTATGCCCTGATGCTTTCTTTTTAAGATATCAGTGAATCTTGTAGTTTCTATGGACATTTTTCAGTTTTATCCTGCCTCCGTCTACCTTGCTACAACCTCAGTCTCAGTGATTTGACGGAGTGATATCCTAACTTCGAGAAGACACTCGCTTGACAGAGAAAAGCAAAGTCCAGAATTCTTGCACTCTAGTCGTTCTTGAGCACGGCTCACCTGGGAGGCTACCTGAGGTGGCAGGTGGCCCCTGCACGCCCAGCAGCAGGCCTCTGGGTGTGTGAGCAGAAGTAAATCCTACACCAATCAACATCTGTCTCATTGAGTGTGAAAGAAGAGGCTGTAACCAACTGGTGACTTTTGCAGCATGGTCACAACGAGATCACCTATGTGGACCCTTGGCATCTTTATTTCAACTCAGTTTTTTTTTTTAATTAAATGACCCTTGTTTTATAAAATATACAGTTATCTCCCGCAGTTCATGTATATCCAGATTCTGACTTAACTCTGCAATCTCCTGAATGCTGGGAAAGTCTTCATTTTTCTATATAAACGTTTCAGCTTATCATGTGGCCTTTCACAGATGTCAGCTGTTTTTTTTAATAAAATAAAAATATAATAAATATAATAAATACTTTTTTAAAAACTTGTCAAATTCATGACTAGGTGAGATGAATAATCAATTTTTGCTAATATATGTATACACACACACACACATACTAGGAAGGAAGGAATCTGAGGCTTGCCTTTTATAGTGATTTTTGCTTTATGTTAACATTTATCAAAATGACTTTGATGGAAGACAACACGTGAGGATGTTAAGGGCAGTTTACGATAAAAAGATTCTCTCGTTGAACAAGTTTAGAACAACACTGAATTACTTGGGCTTCTTTTTCTCTGATTTTCCCCAAATTTTAATGTGTAAGTTCACATGGTAGTTCTCTTCAGAAGGGGATGGATATTACATTTTTTAAATGTCATTTGTCTAGATAATTCTTGCTGTCATGTTTTAGGAAAATGCTGCCCTCTGTCAAGTTGGTTGTCATTCCCGAAGGAGTATGAGAAAGAGTTACTACCAACCTCATATTACACATCAGCACACTTGTTAATTAGGAGAACAGTGGCATGCATTATCATGACAATACTAAAAACATGCATCGTTATAACCTCCTTTTGGAACTGGATTGTAAACCTCTCTTATTAAGCAAGAGTGTTATAGCAGTGTGGTCCAATCAGGACATACAACCACACAACAGGTGCAATGGGAAAAATTTAATATAAAGGAATAGCCACCACCATAAAAGTGTAACCATGATATATAAGAAAGCGTTTTAGGGTATCCTAGGGCTGAGGAAGGGTAACCAAGGTAGGGCAAATTTACAAAGGGTCGGACTTCGTTGGAGAAGGTGTGGGTCAGCATCCGGAGAGCAGAGCAGCTTGCTGGTTTAGACAGGCTGGAGGTGCTCTGGAGTTTCTAGGAAGTAGGAGGCCACCCTCCAGGGTGCACACTGGAGAGAGGATCAGCAACTGGTGGCAAGGCTACGCATTGGGAGCCCTAGCACCTCTCCTGGCAAGAGGGATTCAGAGCGCAGGGGCTCTCTAGAGGCTGGTAGAGGGAGCAGCAGATCTCTGTTTATCTCCTGGGCCCCAGGCAGCCTTGCAGAATCGACTGCTGCTTTCTGTGACAGCCTCCAGGTCAATGGCAGCTAGAGGATTTCCTTCCATGTTGAGAAAGCTATAGAAAGATTAACCCCAGACCAAGGCTGTAAGATCATAGAAGATAGAAGATCATTCTATCCCTGTGACTGGGCAGGCTCCCCTGGATATTCTCCCACCATACAACCCGGGACACCCACCCCTGCAGCAAATTGCAGAAAGCCTCTTCCTTCTGTACTGACCCTCCAGCGCCCTCTACTGAGAAAGCTAAATATTGTATGCCCTTTAAAGGAGAAACAGTTAAAGGAATTCAGTATTTTATCAAGGAGCATATATTGAAGACTACACTGGGGGAGCTGAGAAGCAATAAATTGACAACTGACACAAATGTCATTTAATCAGTCATAATGGTGGCCCCTGCAGCAGTGTGACTCACCATCCTGTGTGCTTGTACTGCCTCGGCCCTCTAGAATAAAACCTGGAAGAGGGACTGTCAAATCACTTGTTTGTTTTTTAACATTTTATTTTTAAATAATTCTAGATTGGGCGCCTGGGTGGCTCAGTTGGTTAAGCGACTGCCTTCGGCTCAGGTCATGATCCTGGCGTCCCGGGATCGAGTCCCGCATCGGGCTCCCTGCTCAGCAGGGAGTCTGCTTCTCCCTCTGACCCTCTTCCCTCTCGTGCTTTCTATCTCTCATTCTCTCTCTCTCTCAAATAAATAAATAAAATCTTTAAAAAAAAATAATAATTCTAGATTTACAGAAAGTTGCCAAGGCTGTGCAGAGCAATCTAGCGATGACTGCTTAGTGTCCTTCAATTGTGACATCTTACATGACTATTATATAGTAGAGCATCAACACTAGGAAATTGACATTGACACAATATGTATATAGAGTTTTAAGCCATTTTATCCTGTGTAGGTTCTTATACTGTTATTGTAACTGTTAGTTCTTAATTCTTTATAGTCATAGCAATGGAGATCAGAACTTTTCCAACGCCACTCCCCCAAAGATCTCTCTTGCGCTACCTCTTCATAGTCATAACTACCCCGCCCTCCGCATTCACAGCCCCTGGCAACCACTCACCTGTTCTGCATTTCTATAATTTGTCATTTCAAGAATGTTATGTAAAGGCAATCATACAGTATGTGATCTTATGAGCTTGGCTTTTTTACTCAGCATAATATCCTTTCATATACGTTGGAAAATGGTTTTTATGTTTTCTGCAATCTCTAGCTTTTCATTGGTGTTTTTAGATCATTTAAATTTCATGTAATAATTGATATTATGGGCTTAACCCTGACATTTCAGTTTGTTTTATCTTTGTTTTCTCTGGGTTTCTTTTGTTTCTCTCTTTCCTTTTCTATGACTTCTGTGAGTTACTTGAGTATTTCTTAGAATCCATTTTGGTTCACCTGTTTGTTGTTGTTTTTAACATGTCATATACATGCTGGATTTTTTTTAGTGATTTCTGAGGCATCACGTTGTGTATGTATAACTTATCACAGTCTGTTGGTGTCAGTGTCCTGGCAGTTGGAGTGAAGTGTAGAAACTTTACCTCTTTTATTCCTTTACCCTTCCTAATTTATAGTATAATTGTTTAAATAACTTCTCTACATATACTGAGAACCATATCAAACAATGTTGTACTTTTTGCTTCAACCATCAACCATAGTTGAGGAAATTTAAGAGGAGAAAGTCTAGTATATTTAAACATGATTTTTTATCTTTTTATTGTTCTTTCTTCCTGATTCCCAAAATTCTTTTATAATTTCCTTTGTATTTCAAGAACTCCTTTAACCATTCTTTTAGGGTAACTTAGGTGGCAATGAATTCTTTTAGTTTTTCTTCAGCTGAATGTCATCATTTTTCTTTCATTCCTAGAAGGATAATTTTGGTAGAAATGGAATTTGGGGTTGGTAGTTATTGTCTTTTAGTCCTTGAAAAATATTGTGACTCTTTCTCCTAGTCACCACAATTTCTGATGAGACATCCACTGTCATTTAAATTGTTTCCCACCTAAGGCAAGGAGTCATTTCCTTCTTACTGCCGTCAAGATTTTTTTTTTTTTTTAATTTTGTTTTCTGAAATTGGATTTTGATGTGTCTTGGGGGTTGGCTCAGCTTTTTTAATCCATAGTTTCATGTCTTTTGCCAAATTTGGGGAATTTCCAGGCATGATTTCTTTGACTAGTTGTTCAGCCCCACCATCTTTCTCCTGTTCTTCTGGGACTTCGGTGACATGAATGTTAGATCTTTTGTTGTGATCTCTGGTCCTAGATCCTGGTCCTACTCCTTTTACTTTTTTTCGTTGTATTTTCTTTATGTTGTGTACATTGGGTAACTTCTAACATTCTATCTTCAAATTCATTGGTCTTTTTCTTTTATCCTTTCCATTCTTCTGAGACCATCCAGTGAATTTGTTGTTGGTTATGCATATATCTCAATTGTAAAACTTCCATTTGATTATTCTTTATATCGCCTGTTTGCTGAGACTTTTCCATTGTTAAAAAAAATTTCAAGCATGTTTGTAATTACTCATTGAAGCAATTTTATGATGACTGCTTTAAAATTCAGAGGTTTCTAGATATCTGAGTCATGTCAGTGTTGGTGTCCATTGATTGTTTTTCTCCTTCAAATTAGGTTTTTCTGACTCTTCTGACTCGGTATGACCAGTGATGTTCAATTATATCCTGGACATTTGGGCAGTTATGCTGATAAACTTTGGATCTTGCTTGTATCTATTTCAGAAGATAAAGGGAGAAGAAGCTTTATTATTTTCAAGGGAGAGTAGAAGTCCAGTTTCCCCAGTTAGTCTCCTTTGACTGCCAGGAGAAGACTGATCCATTACTGTTAAGCGGCAGTGAGATTTCACTGATATCACCCTAGTTTACACTCCCCACCCCCAACCCCGGCATTATTCTCTCCTTGTGAGTTCCACTGACACCATCATTGGAAGAGAAACCTTACCAACAGTGGATGATGGTGAAAGTTGTAGCTGCCAGCTCTGTGCCCTCTGATATAAGCAGGGGAGGGGAGAAGGAGAAATAGCTCATTACCTCCAGGTAGTGCCAAACTACATGATCCTCACAAGGCCTTCACTGACACGTTGGAGAGACTTCTCTTTTACCATGGAGCGGGGATGAAAATCCTCGTTCCTCACTCAGTCTTCTCTGACACCATTATGGTGGTAGGAGGGAGGAGGGGGCAACAAAGGAGCAAAGTTGGCCTTTCTCAGGTTGTTTGTGATACATATATAATGATCTTTGTCTCTAGTTCCTGGTACACAGCTCCTAAAGCTCTTGGAATCTCTGGAGTGAGAAGAGTATCTTTTGTATGGTAATGAGATGACTGGTAGCTGGGATCCTAAATAGCTTCATGATAGGATTTTTGTTCACCACAAAGACAAAAACATGGTTAGAGAGTTAGAACTTTGAACCACACCCCTGAACTCTAAGGAGGGGAAAGGAGCTGGAGATTGAGTTAATCGCCAATGGTCAGTGATTTAATCAATCATGCTTATAATGAAGCCTCCATAAAATTCCCTAATAACCTCCACAAATTCCAACCACACATCAGGGTTCTGAGACAGCTGTGCTCTAGAAGAGGGCGTGGAAGCCCTGTACTACCCACCTCATATCTTACCCAATGCATATCTTCCATTTGGCTATTCCTGAGTTGCATCCCTTACAATGAACAGGGAAATATAAGTAAAGTGCCATCCTAAGTTCTATGAATCATTTTAGCAAATTATTCAACCTGAGTAGAGGGATCATGGGAACCCTCAACTGATAGCTGGTTGGTCAGAAGTATAGGTGGCAACCCGGGTCCTTGTGACTGGTCTCTGAAGTGGGGGCAGTGTTAGGAGACTGAGACCTTCATATTTAGAATCTGTGCTAATGCCAGGTGGTTAGTCCCAGGACACCTACTTAGAATCCAGAGAGTTGGACAATTGATTGATGTAGGGAAAGAAAACCTCACATATACACATACATCGTGAGCAAAAACAGTTCAGTATCTACCTGGGGTATGGCAATCATGGTCTAAAATTTTTTGTCATGCTAATTTGCCTCATTTCCTGTTTCTTTGGCTAGTGAGGTTTTTCTTGGGGAAGCTTCTCTGTTCCCATAAGGAGTCGTTGGGCTACTGTCTCTTCCAGCAACAAGTTCTGGCTATATAAGACTGAGAGAAAACCCAGGGAATTCATCACCATATTGTTCCTCAAATCTCAAAGCACCTAGACAGTCTGCCTTCTATCTCTCAAAGTCCTCTTATGTTGGTTTTACATATAATTTCCAGGGGTTTTAGCCATATTTAGTAGGAGGGAAGAGAACAGTATGTCTATTCCGTCTTTATCTAGAATCAGAAGTTCCCAATCAGTTTTAAATATTAGGATTTTTTTTTCTATAGGAGAAAAAAATGCGTTTCCTCCCCTACTTGGCAATTTCTCTTCTTCCTAGATTTCTGTTTCTAATTCTGCAAGGTTGCCTCAGAAACAATTCTTTCATTAAATAACCTCACAAGGTCACCATTACCAGCTGTGACAATGTCTCAGTCATTCCCTTGTTAATAAAATCTTTTCTGAAGTCCATTTACATATGAGTCACAGACATTTCCAGCATATGTTGATTAGATTCTCAGCATATGCTGATCAGTTTTCCAAACAGATATTCAGGTCTTGTTGGGTGCTACTGTTTTTTGAGACTTTCTGTAATAAGCGACTAATCCAAACTTATTAATTAGCAATATTATTAAAACCAAATTTTCTAGTCTGTTCAGTCTATGGATTTGTGGCTTAAAATACCTTCATCCTTCTAAGCACTCCTATGTAGGAGGCTTATGTGTAGCATAAATATTTGAGTGATTCATATGATGTTTTAGGAAGAGATGGGACAGAGAATTGAATTAAGAGCTATCGGGGGAGGGGTGTCTAATATACCCTGGAAGTTTTATATGCATTATCTAATTTATTTTTCAAAATAAAGACATGATGTTTATAAATCCATTTTAGAAATGGAGCTTTTGCCAAGTCTTATTGTTCATAAAACCCAACCTGGGTTTGAACTCCTGCTCTAAGTAGAGCTAGCCAGCAGTCCATGAACCATTGGTAGACCATTAGATCAATTTAGTGGGTAGCAAGTTTTTTTTTTTTTTTTTTTTTTTTAAGTAAAGGATATCAGAGTGGAAAACATCACCAGACAGTTCACATAGTAAAAGAAAGTATTTAATGAAAGCAAAAATTTGTTTCTTATTTTTTTATTTATGTTGTATGTGTGCTGAGTCCCAGTGCATAGAATGTGTTTTATCATGTGGTTTACAGCCAAAGAGGTCTGGAGCCATTGTATTAGGTGACCTTTTGAGATGTTTCCAGGCCTTAATCTAAGTGAGATTGTTTATCATACCCACTCTACTAATTTTCCAGGAAAATTCATCATCCCTCAAGAGCAAAATTTATTTATTTGTTTATTTTCAAGCTTTATTTTTTAACCCCCCAAATTTGTAGTGTAGAATCTCTGGATTAGAATAGAGAGTAGCTATTTCTATGGCAAACATTTATGCTAGTGTGTAATTCTTGCTGTCTGTGATTTGTATTTGTATGTGTGGGTTTGTTTCTGGTAAGGGTATATTTTGCCATTTGATTTTTTTTTTTCCCATTCACCACAGAACTCTAAAACAAGGTGAAATTCTAATCAGGTTCACAATGAGATGTGAATTGAATGCTAAAAATGCAAAAGAGACATTAGGTTCCAGTGATTAAGAGGGTAGGTTTTGGAGTCATACAGGTACATTTCAAATCCAGACGCTGTCACTCAGAACCCTGGGCAAATTACTTCTCAGTTTCCTTACCTGGAAAATAGTCATCATAGTAGCAACCTACTCATTGTGATGATGTTAAGATTAAAATGAGATGTACATGTAAAATTATTATCAAAGTGTTTGCCTTATAGCAAAAACTTAATAACTGTTAGCTATTAGTCTATTACTTGTCAAGTTAGACATTTGCAGAAACCAGTAATTTCAAAAGAAGTCCTGAACTGTTGGAGGCAGGAAATGAATCTTTTTATTTTGTGTTAGACTTGTTAAATTGCGCTTTTCTCAGAATATACTGAACAGTGAAAGAACATTATGTAAATAATTGTTGGGTGATTTAAATAGAAAAGAGAATAAAATAATGTCTTCCTAGTTTTTGTCTCTTTATTTTCAAATGTCCATGGCTGTACAAATCAGTCCTCTCCATAATCTAAGTTGACTGACATACTTTGTAGGGTCAAGTCAAGAGCCAGAAATTACATAGCAAAGCTGGATTTCTCCACTGTAACACAAACCCCAAGAGCTGGCACTCATTTTGAAAATGACTCACATGCCTGAGTGTATCTTTGATGAAAGATACTTTTGATATTGCAGGACAACCTGGAGCCATCCATGTTCCCGATACAGAAGGGTTCTCTGATCCTCCTGAGGCAGAAATGGGAATCCAGTGATTACCAGAAAAGTGAGTGTTGCCCTGGGGGCAGTCGTTGCAGGCTCTTTCAGCCTCCAGAAAAAAAATTGCTTGAACCCAAAGGAGAGGTAGTGTCAGCACCTGGACCTGCAGATCCCCCTAGTCTGCCCCGTGGTGTAGAAGAGACGTTGAACACAGAGCCTGATGGTAAGGGCCCTGAGGATAAGAGTGACAACTCCAGGGAATTTGGCCGGCCTGAAGTGCTGAAGGAGGATTCCTTGACTGGTCGGCGCAGGATCGAGCGCTTCTCCATTGCCCTTGATGAGCTGAGAAGTGTGTTTGAGGCTCCTAGGAGTGCAAACAGACCAGCAGAGTTCTGCCAAAAGGTAAGAATTGAGAGTTGAAATTTACAGTTGACAACTAGGCAGCTTGCCTAGCCTGCCACTTATTTCTAAACATGTACTGGTGTGTGTGTGTGTGTGTGTGTGTGTGTGTGTGTGTGTTTTCTACTCACCTGTACTCTAGACAGATGTCTTGAAGCAACTGTGTAATCCTCTATCATTGACTTCTTCTTGGGCTATTCCAGAAGGAATAGCCTCCCTTCAGTCCCACAAAAACAGCTCTGATAGGCTGTTTCTTTTTGTATGTGCCTTGTTTCCATAACTAGGTTGTAAGTTCATTAGAGGCAGGGACAATTTCTTACCACTCTTTGTACTTCAGACATACAACAAATGGTGCTGCGTTTAGCTAGAGCTCAGTGAGGATTTATCAATAATGATGTTGAAATGGAACAAGTGAGGGCTTTGGAACCACAGTGAACTAAATTTTAATCCTAAAACCTGCCATTTACTTCTATAGCTGCATGACACTTAACCTTGAGAAAGCATGTCTTAATTTGCTGCTTTGAGGGATATTGTGAGGATTATTGATAATATATTTAAACTACTAGGCATAGAGTCTGGAATATATTGTGGGAGATGATCATGCTTCGTGATTGTGGTGTACCATCATGTCACATATAAAACATGTCTATTAGCTAAAGGGGACATTTAATCAAATGCAGGAAACAGGATTAGCAACATTATTAATGAAGACCACATTTATACTTCTGTTTTCAATTAAAAGCAACTACTGTTTAAACTGGATTTGCTTGAATTTATGGCACCCATTAGGGCCCTTTTGTAAGAGATTAGAGTTTAATTTAATAAAGAATTAGTAAATGATCTCAGGTTTTCCAATGGTAAGCAAACTCCATGCTTTGTTAATATTTTTTTATCTAGTGACACTTATCAGGAAGGTACAGTCCTACTCTTCTTAATGGATACTTAGCATTCATAGGATTCAAAGTAGAAAATTTTTCAAAATAAATTATTTTGCTAATACTTGTTCCCAGTTTTCCTATTGGGACGTATTTAGTATTTATAATGAGACTGTTCTTGTACCTCAAATAACTCAACCTGATTTAATGAGAATAAGGAATATGAAGTTACATTTATGAATGAGGTTATGTTAAAACTAGAGGGTTTCTCAAAAATGCAACCACTTGCCAATCCCTAATTTGAAAACTTTCTTTCCTTCCTTTTTATTATACAAGCACAATCCTTTCTGTTTGTAGTTTTATAATATCTTTTAGTTGGGTGTCTAGAGATTGGGGTACACCTAACATAGATATTTACAATGTCACTTCTTTCTTATATTAATAAATTAAGGAAAGTAAAGCCATAGGAAGGTTTCTATTGAATATCTGTTGACTTTAGTGTAACAATTTTGGACATTTTAAGACAATTGACAAAAGAAATGGCCAAAAGCAGAAAAAATAATCCTTAGAAATTATGTAATATAACATCCTTATCTGGAGTAGGGGTAGCTGCTTAAATGTAATAGTAAAAAAAAAAATGAAGCATTAATAAGGGTTTCTGTTTGACATGTGAGAATACTACTATTGGTATGGTATGTGATTTTGGATCTAGTGTCCATAAAAATAGTTATGGAAAGAAACCGATATATGAAAACCAACATTTAGGTAGTAAAAATGAAATTTGGTTAGCATATTTAACACACTGTATTCTAGGTATTCTGTGGTATTGTGTTGTAAAATGTTATTTCTTTAAATGTATGAAACATGGATTGTGCACTTAGAAATTTCTCATCCACAGCAGGTAACACATGATTTTTAGAATCAGTTTACATAAATGAGTATTATGAAGGTTTACAAAAACCTACATAAATTTCATATGACTTCCAGAACAAGGAGGGAAAAAAAGGAAAAGAAAAATGAGAATCAAGGGCGGAATTAACTTGCTTTCTTCTAGTGAAGTATTTTGTATATCATTAGGCATGCAAAAAGAATCCTAGTTCAACTCAATTTGAAATTTTATATTTCACACCAAAGCATAGTAATTATATACAACTTAACCATTTGTTTCTATGGATCTTTTTCTTCCCTTTCATATCAACATTTTGTTGTTATTATAAAATAATGAGGTAATATTTATTTGCACGAATGTGCAAAAATATTTTAGTTACCTTATAACTATGATACTTATATTTATAGAAGCTCTCTATTGAGATATTGGTGATGTGGGGAAAGATATTCAATATTTATGATATTAAAAGCAAGGACAGAAAATAATTTCAGATAAAGTTCTTGCAATTTAGTAAATCATCTCAATAATAAACAATAAACTGCATTTCAGTGTTGCTGTAGAAGAAAACTCTTCAGCAACAGGAACTTTTTCAGAAAAATTTTATAAAATTATTGAGGTTCAATGTAGAATTGTAGAACCGTTTAAAGTGTGGAATATTTTTTATATGCATATATGTATTTGCAGATACACACACATATATTTTTTAAAGCATCTTCAGCAAAAATCAAAATCCATCTTTTCCATATATCCTTGTTTTATTGTGCTTCATTTTATTGCACTTTGCAGATATTGTTTTTTGGGTTTTTTTTTACAAATTGAAGGTTGATGGCAACCCAGCATCAAGCAAGTCTATCAGCACCATTTTTCCAACAGCATTTGCTCACTTCATATCTCTATATCATATTTTGGTAATTTTTGCAATATTGCAAACTTTTTCATTATTACTGTATTTGTTATGGTGATCAGTGGTCAGCGATTATTACTTGCTGAGATTATGGTTAGAGTTTTGTAGCAAGAAAGTATTTTTAATTAAGATATTAATTTTTAATTAAGGTATTTTTTTAGACATAATGCTATTGCACACTTAAAAGACTACAGTATGATGTAAATATAACTTTTATATGCACTGGAGAACCAAAATTCATTTGACTTGCTTTATTGCAATACTCATTTTGTTGCAGTGGTCTGAACCAAGCCAGCAATATCTCTGAGATATGCTTGTATTTATTAAAAAGTGTTCACTTAAGTATAGTTTTGTTTAGAAAAATATTTGTTAATTGAGAAAAGAAACCACAAGAGTCAATATTATTTTCTATAAGTATTCAAGCTTATTAGAGAAAGATGCTATCAACTCCCCAAATATTCAGTATATTCCAGGGCATTTTTTTAAACAATTTATCGGAATATGCTTGCAGTAGAAAATTAATGAGAAATTCTTAAAATAATTTTGCCTGCTAACATTTTATAATTTCCAAAGAGACATAACCTTTTGTTATCATTTCTAGAACACCTGTAAAAGTAACTTAGAATGAATTTTTAAACTGAAGGTTTTTATGCTCATGAGGCAGAGTGTAATTCCCATAGACATAAATTCACATAGGCATTATCCCAAATAAATTATATAGAACATGATTTTAAAAGAGTTTTGAAGAACCATAAGAATTTTAAGATCATAAATCTTGGAAAGAATGGCATACCCACTTGCAACACTAAGCAATTGTTATTATATAAGGCAATGTATCAGTTAGCATCTACTGTGTAACAAACTACTCCAGCATTAGCAGCTTTAAACAGTAAGCATTTATTATTGCTTAAGAGTCTCTGGTGAGCTGGGAAGTTTATCTGGTCTCATTCCTGCATTTATGGTCAGCTGCCAAGTCACCTGGGATCTGACTCTTCTAGGATGGCTACAGAGCTGGGACAACTCAGCTCTGCCCCATGTGGTCTCTGCTCCTTCAGCAGGTTGCCCAGATTTATGTACATGCCATAGGAGTTTCAAGAAAGAAAGTAGAACAGCATAAGGCCTCTGGAGGCCTATGCTCAGAACTTACACATCACTTCTCTTTATTCTATTTGTCAAAATAGTCACAAAATAAACCAGATTAATAATGTGTTAAAATAGCCTTGATGGGAGGAATCGCAACTCACAAAGGTAAATGGATATGAGGAGGGAAATAATTTTGCAGACAATCTACCCCTGGCAAGTTGATTTAAATACATCCAAGAATCCGAATGTTTTAATATATCATGAATTAATGCAAACATCAGGAGGAGAGTCTAATACAAAAAAATCCATGTTGACAACTATTTGTAGACAAAACTCCTGTCTTATTCTTTTCTTAGACACAATCCACTAGACTGATGGTAGTTATTGTACAAGGTAGAATACTAGCCTCCCAAAGATGTCCACTTCTCTTAATCCCTAGAATCTGTGAATGTTTTACCTGATATGGCAAAAGGGACTTTGAAAATGTGATTAAGTTAAGGAACTTGAGATGCAAAGATTTTTCTGAAATATCCCAAGTGAAAACAGGGTCTTTATGGAGGCAGGAATGTCAGAGTGAAGTCAGAGAAGGAGTTATGATGTCAGAGGGAAGTGGGAGGGACACAGGGCCAAGACTCCAGGAGTGTGGGCAGCCTCTAGAAAATGGAAAAGGCAAGGAAATCAGCTCCCCTCTAGAGCATCCATAAGGAATGTAGCCCTCCAAACACCTTGACTTGAGCACAGTGAAACTTATTTCAGACTCTGATCTCCAGAACAGTAAGATAATTAATTTGTGTTGTGTTAAGCCAATAAGTTTGTGATAAGTTGTTACAGCAGTATTAGGAAACTAATAACAGTTATTTTACAGGCTCTTCAAACATTGTTCAAAAATGGTTAGGTAATATGTGATTTTGGACTTTTCCTCTGTTCTTTCCCGATGAACATATTCCCATATTTCAAAATCAGATCTTTGACTTCTTTCTATTTGCAGTTGATGATACGAATGCTTGTGATGTTATCAGGAATATCAATTAATCTTAGTTTGGGATGATCTGTATTTGACAGGAACACGTAGTCACTTAAAAGGGTGAGCTGACCAGAGGAAGAGGGAGTTTGGCAGAGGAAGGAAAGAGAGAGAATATTATAAAGGAACAAATAAACACAAAAAGTTTGTGGGACACACTTGTTTCAATTCATGTTACATCCGTGGCTGTTAGAGTTTCTATGGAGTGTATGGGCAATTTTTAAATAAAATCAGTTAAAACTCCACCTAATCAGTTCTAAATCAGAGCAGCATTTAGATTAACTTAGAGTGGAACAAGATGGTGTAAGTTCCTCCTTCTTTCTTTCAAGCTCCTAGTTTTTATCCATAGAACTGGGACAGTGAGACCACTGACTAAGCTCCCTTAGAGGATCACTTCAGCCTTTACTATGATCCCACAGTAAATCAGGTGTTTCTTGGTTCAATTAATTAATTTTGTCTTTTTCTATTCATTTCTTTAGACTCCAAATGGTAAATGATCTGATTTTTACAGTAGGTTGCTTAAATGACTCACCTGTGTTTTTTATGCACAGTTGTGATCTTTCTCAAAAACCCCTCTCACCTTGTGCAGTCAGGTTGAATTTACCTAATGCCTGAAGAGAGACTGTCTCTATCTTTTACTTAAGCCCTCAGGTTGACAAAGACCATTCATACATGAGCTGGACTTAAAAACAAAAACAAAAACACTATCACTGTATTTTAGTTATGCTGTCTTATAATGCAGCATTGGTTCAATCTATGGTATAATTGAAGGCTTGGACGAGAATATGAAGACACAAGGCTAAGGGACTATGGACCTACATGTGCATCAATGATTAGACAGGATATAAATAATTAAAGATAGTATGGTTTCCAGAGCGTGTTATTTTCATTCCCTCCAATAATCAAAGCCTCTGGTTTTTCATTTAATGACCAGTTTGTCATTTCCTACTTTTAGTTCTGGGCATAAAATCAGACCTTTAAAAGTACAGGTGAATCATGATTTCAGTTTGGCTTCCACAAAATCACTCCACTAGGCACTTGAAGTTTCATTTGCTCCCTAAGCCTGGGCATGTGGGGGCTATGGGATTAATTTACCTCTATCTCAGAGCAGGGAAGTTTCTTTTCAGGCAGTTACCTGTCACAGCCTTCGGACTCTCCATCTCCCATCCTCCTCTCTCTTCAGTGTTTCTGAGATAATTTCTGTCAAGCATGACGTATTTTGTAAAAGCATTTAACAGGACAGAGGTTATTACAATCTTGAAAATTATTACTGAAAAATCTGTCCACCAAACTAAAAAAGAGCTAAATATTTTTTTTTCCTTGTGGGAAAAATTTTAAAAGCCTTTGAAGAAATAAAATATTTTTTCTTGGCCTGAAAAATGGGCAAGTAGTTTTTTGGTTTTTGTTTTGTTTTGTTTTTTGTAGAACTGAAGTAAATAGTTTAATGAGAAAGATCATTACTTTTTTTTTATTAGAGGAATATATGGAATCATAATTTTCATTTCTGCATAGAATATAAAAACATGATATTTGGTGACAAAGCATCAGTTGAAAGCCTTGGCTCAGCTACTTCTTCATCATATAAACTTGAGTGAGTTATTTCACCTCATTAATCCTTAATTTTCACATCTATAAAATGAGGAAATTAATACAGCACAAGATTTTTCTGATGATAAAGTTATATAATACCTGAAGGAGAAGAGGTATTTAAGTGGTAGCACCAAATAAAATTTAAGAAATTGTACCGGGGCGCCTGGGTGGCTCAGTCATTAGGCGTCTGCCTTCAGCTCAGGTCATGATCCCAGGGTCCTGGGGTCGAGCCCCGCATCGGGCTCCCCGCTCGGCGGGAAGCCTGCTTCTCCCTCTCCCACTCCCCCTGCTTGTGTTCCCTGTCTCGCTGTGTCTCTCTCTGTCAAAAAATAAATAAAATCTTAAAAAAAAAAAGAAAAGAAGTTGTACCAAGGTAGCACCAAATGGGTATTTCTTCTATTTTGTCTTCTCTGGCATCACTTCTGTAACTTAATACATGCCTTTGGGGAAAATATTTAATCTCAGGGGCTTCTGTTTTCTCACCTATAAAGGCAGAGGATGACACTCTAGGGTTTGTAAAAATGGAAAGGTTCTTTGGGCAAAGACGCTTTTATTTCACATCTGATAACACAGTCTTTCACACAAACCCCACGTAGAAGGGTTTTCATTGAATATTCAGTGGAGCAAATGCTAATGAAATTTTCCAACATAAGATATAACCCCATTTTGAGATTATGAGACAAAGGACTATAATCTGTTAAACTATAGTTTTCAAAGCTTTATTAAAACCCTAAACAGAGATACATTGCCACCTTCATTGTCCTTTCCAGTTAATAGAAAAAGTCACTGGCACTTAGGGACTCCAAATCCAAATCCAAGAGAGATGAGGCTTACATGTGTTAAAAGTGTTTATTGTATTTACATCCACACACACAAAGAACAAACTTCAAAGTCACCACAAGTATAAGAATGTTTCATTTTATGCAGTTTTTTTCTTAGTGGTATAATTTGTTTTCATTTGAAATAATATTAGTGCTCTTTGTTATCTTCACCCATTTATATGTTTATTATTTTTAAAGCCCGTTGTCCGGTGCTTTATGTTAGCTGGGGGGTGGCAGCTCTGTGATCTGATGGTAAATTTCCCAACCGAACACATTTGCATTGCCTTAAAAACTTCCAGAGGAAACTGCCATCTTTTCTCATATGTGTCTCATAGTGATATATGCAGTCACAATATGACATTGGTAAAAAATATCGTGCCAGTAACCACAGAGAGATGGTAAGCAATATTGACTCACCTTCATCTGAGAAAACTTCTGTCAGTTCATGGGTTGGCATTCTTTGACATTTTACTTGGATGACTAGTGAGAGTTTTCACCCTTGGTTTAGAGGGATATTGGTGTCAGCTGCTGCCTCTGTTGTGAACCCACTTTTTTTTTTTTTGCCCATCCAATATTCCCCAGATATTTATCCAACATTTCTGCTTACTGATGGACTGAATTCAAGGAGCCCCATGTATGACTCTTTTTTGCCCTTCCTGTCCTCCCATTGCTGATTTTCATACTCGACCAGGTTCTTTTGGAGAATCCTCTCACCATAAGGATAAGCTAAAGGGGAAAATAAAGAAAAGAAATTGATAAGATGCATTGAGAAGGCTGATTAAAAAGGGAGAACTTTGGACTTTGTTCAGAGCCTTTGGCTCCATCAAGGGCCATGGCGTGATGTTCCAGTCACCAAAAGTCCAGCAGCAATCCAAAGGTTATCCTGAAATAAATCAACACAGGGATTCCTTTGACAATATCCTGAGAGATAAACTTCCATTTACTGAAGTCAATCAGAGAAAGACATGTATCATATGACCTCACTGATATGAGGAATTCTTAATCTCAGGAACAAACTGAGGGTTGCTGGAGTGGTGGGGGGTGGGAAGGATGGGGTGGCTGGGTGATAGACATTGGGGAGGGTATGTGCTATGGTGAGCGCTGTGAATTGTGTAGGACTGTTGAATCACAGATCTGTACTTCTGAAACAAATAACGCAACATATTTTAAGAAAAAAGAAAAAGAAGAAGATAGCAGGAGAGGAAGAATGAAGGGGAGTAAGTCAGAGGGGGAGACGAACCAGGAGAGATGATGGACTCTGAAAAACAAACTGAGGGTTCTAGAGGGGAGGAGGGTGGGGGGATGGGTTAGCCTGGTGATGGGTATTAAAGAGGGCACGTTCTGCGTGGAGCACTGGGTGTTATGAACAAACAACGAATCATGGAACACTACACCAAAACAAATTATGTAATATATGGTGATTAACATAACAATAAAAAAATTTAAAAAAATGGGGGGAAAAACCCTCAGATTTATCTAAACAAAAAAACAAAACAAAACAAAACAAAAAAAAACAAAAAAACTTTCATTTACTGTGGAGAAGCCTGGAAGAAACCAACTTAACAAGAGATCAGAGTTAATATCACCAGTAATAAGACACCTTGATATCATGTACCTCCTGATGTAATATACTGTGCAGGGCAAAGCATCACCCCTGTGGTGTCCTTGTGAAAATTATGTAATTTCAATTTAATCATGAAAAAACATCAGATAAATCCATGTAGAGGGCATTCTATAAATGACTTTTCAAAACTGTAAGGCCCTGTTGGAAAAATACTGAGAAACGTCCATAGATTGGAGGTGACCTAATAGACATGACAACTGAAGCGAGGATAAGCTCGTCCCACTGAAAACTGGACCATCAATGAGAGCATTAGTGGGAAAGTAGGTAAAACTCTAAAGAAAGCTGGACAATTGGTATATGGGAATTCTCTGTGGTTAACATTTCAGTAAGTCTAAAGTTACTTCAAAATAAAAAGTTAAATAATTGTTTTAATCTTTGTTGAGACCCTAGCACTATGGAATGGAGGAACATGGTCTCTTTTGTTTGAATTTTTCCAAACCTAACAGATTATTATTCTTGTATCCCCTTGTAGAATGTAATCCTTAGCTTCACATCCCTGTACTTCTAAAACTTTGAATGTTTCAGCCATTTCTCTCTGCCTATAATCTCAGGATCTCTGCAATTAATTATTTTCTTAGGGAGGAGAATTTAGCCTCATTGGTAGTTCAGGAGTTGAGTATATGGACAGCCTTACAGGTAGATCTGTATTAAGTTTATATTCCATTTCTACTCACTGAGTTTCACTACATTTTCAGGAATAAGAGTCCTTATCTTGTTTTTATTATAGTCAAAGTTGTTGTTTAGACCCTTAGTTCTGTCTTGACTTACTTTCCTTCCAAGTCATTGCCTCAAGTTCAAGGAAATCAGGTTATCTCTTGTCTTGAACTCAAACTACAGGAGCTATAGTTAACTATTGCCCTCTTGATGCTGATTTGACAGCAAGCTTCAATCTCTATAATACGTTATGAGCCCCTTCAAAATGCTCACCCTCTTTTCAGGGGATACAGTCTTTTGATGGATTTCCTATTGTTTAGGAGGTTTTGTGTGGTTTTTTTTTTTTTTTTTTTTTTTGGTTTGTTTTTGTTTTTTTTGTTTTTTTCCTTCTGTTTTGGACTAGACCTTTTGGTGGCTAACTTCCTTAACTCCATAGGCTCCCCTCACTGTGAACTGAGCCTCAGTTCACAAGTAACACCTTCTTTAATACAGTTGCCCTTTTTATTTCTCAAACAAAGTCCTTCATCTGAACTTAGAAGTCTGGAAACCTGTCAGTGTTGAAATTCAGGATATTGAGCATGGAGCAAAGTGCAGACCCTGACAATCCAGGATGGATGTGGCTATCGCAGTCGTTACAGCCTAGAACTCTCTTTCTGGACATCACCCAGCTTTTGGACATGGAAATCTACCCTAATCTTAGCACCTGCTTAGCACTCACTATACTGTGTATGGAAACCAAATAGTTAATGCATTTTCTTGTTTGGAAAGAAATATCTTTGTCTGTTTAATGTGTAGTGGTGAGTGAAGGCAATGAGTTTCAAACACCTGAAACAAATTCAAGCTCCATTAATGTTTCTCATCTATACCAACTACCAAATATGATGATTTATAGTACTTAATAGTGTACTAACTTGTTTTATGTCAATGTGAGTCATTTATTGGATGCTATGAGACAAATTGCTCTAAAGCGTGGTAATGCATCATAATGCATACAGTTCTCTCCCCCTTCCCCCATTTGTGAAAACATGTCAGGAGCATACATTTAAATTAATCCAAATGTTCTGATTTCAACCTTGATTAGATGTCAGAATTTTTTGTTAATGATAAAGATGATATAAAATATTTCCGTTTCTGATCAAGATGATTTTATAATTTAAGATCTAATCTCTTTTCCGTTCACCTTTATTTTTAAGTGTTGGGAGCAGTTTTTTTCCTTGTGTCTTAAAATATGTTTGAAATTCTCATAGGAAAGGAAATTCAAGCCATGCAAAATAAAAACAAAAGCAAAACAAAAGCTAGGAGTTCCACAGATATTCTCTCTCCCTCGCTCTCCTATTCCCATTCTCTCTCTCTCTCTCTCTCTCTCTCACACACATACACACACACACACACACGCTTTTAAAATATTTCATGTTTAAAAGTAAAATTGAAAATTTGTGGGATATATGTGTCGTTGGCTCTAAAAAGATTTATATATCCAGGAACAGCAAGTAGCAGTTGTGTTTTTACTGAAACATGTTTCAGTTCTGCTCTTTGGTTTATAACTACTGTCTTTTTGCAGGGCCTATTCATTTCTGAGGTAGCCCCTGAATGCCTCCCCTCATGCTAACATTCGTCTGCCCCTGGACCACTGAGCAAGAGTTCCATGTTGCTGCTGCTGCTGGCAAGCAAGTAGTAGTACTGAGCACTGAGTACTACCCAGGTACTGTGCTGAGGGCTCGAGGCATTGTTGCCATTTAATACCCACAGCCATCTTAGGATGTAAGGGCTATCATAATTCCCATTTTACAGCTACAGGCTGGAGAAGCTAAATGTGTCCAAAGGTCCACCATTGGTACGTAATAGAACAGGGATTTAAACCCAAGTTTATCTTGATCCAGAATCCCCAGTATTAAAATACTACCCTGAGTGCTGTCTGGATTCATGTTGTCCACTTCCATACAGGATCTCACAGCTGTTTCTGGTCTGAATGTGTCCTAGATGGTCATCGAAATCAGAGCAGCATTTAAACTTTGAATACCACAAACCGCAGAGTCTCGATTCTAAGATGCGTACTTTTTCATACTTTTTAACATCTTTGAATAGTTTAATAAACATTCATGTGCAAAACAACTTTTACACTAACAAGGAGCCTTACAAAGAAGTGAAAACAATCAGCGGTGGCTTATTTGGTAGGAAGAATAAGTGTTATATTGAACTTCATTTCTTTCTTCTTTTAGGGACTGGGAGTGGAAGCAGAGATTAATATAGTGCAACTTGACCCAAAGAAAGATATTTAGAGATATTTGAAGAAAAAGAGACAGAAAAAGAATTTATTTTAGAGAAAAAAACTTTGAAGTTTAATACCCATTAGAAGCCAAAATTAATTCTCCAATTGATTAAAACAAAGGCTAGACAAAAAGTTTGAGAAATTTTGAAACCTAAAAGCTACTAGAGAAGGAACCCAGAGAGGAGGGAGAGAGCAGGTCAAGACCAAGCAAAAAAAAAAAAAAAAAAAAAAAAGTAAATTTAATGAACAAGAATGTAGTCTGCTTTTTTCTGTTTTGTGTGCTTTTTAATCCTCTGAATTTCTTACTACTGCAGTCACTTAAATTCAGTCTTCTGTTGCTGTGACATCTGTTTTTGACTCTATATAGGCAATACTGACTTATTTATCTCAAGTTTTATTCTTTTAATTAAATTCTGTCCTCAATTTTTCAACTTACTCTGAAAACTTCCACCTAGGCATTCTTTAGCTACCTAAGTCTGAGTTGGTTATCCTCCACCTAAATCAGCTTCTTACCCAAAACCCATCTATTTACAATGACAACATCTTGTGTGCATGAGAGTCCTCTCTGATAGTTTAATCTATCCTGCTCATTTGCCTTCAACCCCACAGTTCTCAATTTCACTTTTCGCTTTTCATTTACCACCTATCCCTTATTACTTCACACCTGGGTTATCGCAGTACCTTCTCTGATACTGTGATTTATAACAAGAGGTATGTATTTGGTCTTTGACCCTGTTCCTGGCACAAATCTCATAAAAACCTTAGGATTTCCTGTGGTAAGTGTGATGAAGATATCTTTTCTTATATCAATGAGGTGACTTTGAAAAGCCCTTAGTTAACCTCAGGTTGATGGGTGGTTAGCAGGGGAACAAACCATGTGAGTAGAAGTTTAGAAGTTTGAGTACTCCCCCACCAATTTAGGGGGATGGTAGAGGGGCTAGAGGTGGAATCAGTTGCCAATGACCAATGATTTAACTAATCATGATTATGTAATGAAGCCTCCATAAAAACCCAAAAGTATGGGATTCAAGGAGCTTCTCGGTTGGTGAACATGTGGAGATTCAGGGAGAATGACATGCTTGGAGAGGGCATAGAAGTTCCATGTCTCTTCCCATATACCTTGCCCTATGCATCTCTTCATCTGGCTCTTCCTGAGTTATATCCTAAAATAAACCAGTAATCTAATAAGTAAAATGTTTCTTTGAGTTCTGTGAACTGCTCTAGCAAATTACTTGAACAAAGAAAAGAGGAGGTCATGGAAACTTCTAATTTATAGCCAGTCAGAAGTATAGGTAACAACCTGGGCTTCTGATTGGCATCTGAAACGGGGAGGCGGGGCTAAGGAGGGGGCAGTCTTATAGATTGAACCCTTAACCTGTGGGATCTGATGCTGTCTCCAGGTAGATAGTGCCAGAATTGAGTTGAATTATAAGATACCCAATCGGTGTCCCCCCAAAACCATATGTACACATATTGGAATTGGGTCTAGGAACCCAAAAGACCTTCCTTTCTAGTGTCTTAGTCCTTCTAGAGTAAACACTCTTTGTCAAATCTTGATCTCAGTAACATAATCACAGCTCTTCTAATTCCCACAGCTGTGGACTTGTGTACCATATCATATACTTACATATGTTATATATATGCGTGCTATTTTATAATGCTGCATTGTCAATTATAGTCATTAGCCACATGTGGTCATTTTAAATTAAATTTTAATTACAGTTAAATCAAATTAAAAATCCGTTTGCTTTGTCACACTAGCTGTATTTCAAGTTCTTAATAGCTACACGTGGCTAGCAGTTACTGTGTCAGACAGAATGATACAAAGCATCTCCATCATGGAAGAAAATCTATTGGGCAGTATGCTCTAGTGACTACTCTGTGGCATTCTAACCTCTCCATCTGAAATGGTCCTAGTAGTTTCTAAGTGTTCTAGAGTTCTTCCTGCTTGTTCCAGTCTATATCTCTGCCTTCCCACTTCATACTAACGCCTCAGGTGGAGGATGCCTTTCTCTTTTTCATTTTGCCTCTAAATGCTCAGAGACATTGTATTGTTGGAACCTATCCAGGCCACAGTGCCAAGGGTTGGAGAAGGTAATGCAACATGAATCTGCTTACAGTGATTTATTTGCAGTGAATGCTGAGCATGCTATTGGGACTAGTTGTAAGCCTGCGTATGACCCAAAAGAAGCTTCTCAAGTGTGTTTGTTGGATTTTTCTTAGTCAATGAAACATTTTTAAAAATCTATTTCCTTCTAGCTCTTGATTTCATGCAGACACTTGTCCAGTGGTGCTGTCTTGGGTCCCTTGGGCCTATAGGCAGGTTCATTGGTCTCTTTCTTTTTTTTCCCCTCTCCATGGTTTTTAACAGAGTGCTAAGCAAAGGGTGGGTTTTCATTAAGTACTTTGGGGATAGGTGGATGAAAAACTCCTGTTAAAATGAACTGATTCTTTCATTGTCTATTATCCAGGTCATGTGCATTAGCATTCCATTCTTAGGATTCAGCTTCAAGATAACCTTATAGCAATTTTTTAGCCTACACTGCCTATAGTTATATTCCTTCTGCTCATTTGATGGCAGGGGTTTGATAACCTAATGTCCTCTGTCCCTTGCTTATGGTCATTCCAGGCTAAGCAATTTTGTCATTGGCTGTGTGCCAGCTTCTCTAGGTTGGACACCCTATCTTACCACTCTATATGCCCTATGGATAACACTAGTGAAATTGTACAAGAAATAGACATGAAAGAATTACTGCTCTTTTATTGACCTTTTTTAGTCTGAAGTCTGATGTTACTTTGACGTCAAGCTGTTGTCTATCAGCTTCCCAAAGGATAAACTGCCTCATGATTCATATTTCTTCCCTTTTTCTGGTGCATTATTAGACAGTGGCCTGAATATGCAGCTAGAAGGTGCTTTCATCCCTGTGTTGCATAGACTCATGGTAGAGCCTACCTCATGATGCTCACCTCCACCCCACCAATGACCATGGCCCACTCAGGAAACTCTTTCATAATGTATTGGGATTGTTATTTGACCTGTTTTTTCTACTCTAGAAAATGTTAAGTAATAATCAATTATTACCTACTCTTTTTAAATTACAAAATATTTCAGCCAAACAGAAAATTCTAAAAATATATTCTGCATCTTCTTGTCGCACTGCATCAAAAATTCAGTGGTGAGCTTATAAAGACTCTCAGCTATTTCGTGTAGGCCACCATGGAGTTGAAAGATTTTTTGGCTAGCAAAAAGCTTCATCTTGTGCGAATGCCCAAATTCCCCCTTCTCAATAATATTTGAAGATTTCTGCATAAAAGAGAAGATAAGCTCAATGGACGCAAGACTCAGAATAAATAATAAATATATGCTGCCCCTACCACATATACAAAAATAAGCCAACTAGAAAACCAGTTTCTTCCTTTCTGTTTTCTTTTTGTTTGTTTGTTCGTTTTGTTTTGTTTTGAGAAAGGAAACCAGGGGTTTATAGTATATATACCTAAGTAAAATGGTTTCTAATACTCAAAGGAAAACATTCATTGATATAGTTATGCTGAATCATCATATTTTCTTTCTTATTCTTCATCAGTGAATAAAACCAAAGTTTTGGTCCTTAAGGATGTTCAGCATTCTCAGTTTCTTTGTGCTAAATGGAAAAAAAAATTGTAGGTAACATTCCTATCCTTTCAAAGAGAATGAGGGGGTGGAAATGAAGGAAGAAAGCACTGCTAAGAAGCACAGATCCTATTTTCTTGTAATGCCACTAATAATAATAACTTAGAAGTAGTAGCTACAGTATAGATGCTGTATAAGCAAAAATAAATCTACACCAAATGGTTTTTAATGCTTGAAAGGTAAAAGTAACTGCAAAGTTAAAACCAGTTTACTATAAACAATTCTCCATAGCAACATATTTTGCCAGGGTTCTCCCTGGAGTTTTTTGGCATATTGCTCAGAAATGCCTCAATAGAATATATCTAATGAGATCTTTCCCATTCATCATTTTCTACTGAGAGATGCTTTTCCAAACGTAGAAATTAAAAAGTATAAATTCTTCCAAAGAAATTATTCCAGTTCCAATATGAACATTACTAATAAGTCTTCTCTCAGCATGAGAAGATTATACTGACTTTTAGCTAGCAAATGTGGTGGTTCCAAAATAGCTAATCATTAAAAACCAGAGGCAATCCATTTCCAAAAAGATATGGCAATTAAAGTGACTGACATAGAATGATAAGACTCTAAAGGAGAAAACTGCCCTCAGATGTCATTGAGTCAAATTCCCCCCCAAGGCTGGAATCTATACTATATCCCAGACAGATGGCAGCCTAGCTTTCCTTTAAACATTTCCAGTTTCAAAGAATTCATGCTTCGGCAAAGCAGTTCTCTCTATTGGCAAATGGCTCTCTTTCTTAGAAGGTTAATCCTCCTGTTGAAGAGAATGTGTCTCCTGGGAACATCCACATTTTGAGTAAGGTTTTGCCCTTTGAAGCAATACAGAATATTTTCCATTTGTTACTGTGGGAAATGACAGGCTGCATCTAATCTTGAGGGCTCAGGACACAATTTAGCAGTAGGAGGTGAGGTTGAAATATTCCTGAGTGACTTAGGAAGAGTCAGGGCTAAACCTATGCTGACAAGGGCATGCTATGACTCAGCAGGTTCTGACTGAGGAACGACAGATGCTCTGAAACCATCCCTCCCTCCAAAAAAGGTTGGCCATTAATTAAGGAGTCTGTGCTGGATAGGTCAGCCAATACATTTGAGTATCTTCCTTTGTAGATGTTTTAAAAATTGTTGTTTTGTGGTTTTATGTTTTTTTGGTTGTTGTTGGTAGCTAGATAGCAAATACATTAGTAGACCCCTTTGGGAGTGCCAGCAACTATGACAGAGACAGATGTCATTGACTGTTTTTTTCCAAGTGTTTCAGGAAGCACTTGGGTTAGAAAGGTAGAGGATTTGACAACTGTGGGTTCCATCCAGGATTTTTTATTATCTTTCTTGAGTGCAGTTCATACTCTTCAGAACTGTTAGAACCCTGTGGTGCTGACATATTATGTCCCTTCTGAGGCTTTGCTCTTTCTGGCTAGGCTTCAAACCAAGGCCTTGTCGCAGCTTTTTGCATAGATAGACACCACATGTGTCATTTTTGTGTTTTTTACTGATACTTTTTTTTGAAAAAAATTTTTTTCAATTACAGCTCCACTCACAAGCATATGTATACTAGTTTTTGTTTTTGTTTTTGACTGATTATGCTTGCACATAGCCTCTTCCTTCTCATGACAATTGTCTTCTCTATCATTACATGCAGATCAAGGACCAGAGTTGAAGGATAAGAGGCTTCCTAAGTGTTTCTGCTGCTAGAACCCTTTTTGTAGGATGCCGCATAACAGAACATAACCTTTCTTCTAACTGACCCCAACCATCCCACACACCTAGCTCTGTTTCTCAGCATCTAGCTCTGTGATACTTTTTTTTCCAGCTTTACGGACAAACAAAACTCTAAGATATTTAACATGTACAACGTGATTTGATATATGTGTATATTGTGAAAGGATCAACTAACTTGATCCATATCCATCACCTTACATATTTACCCTTTGTGTATATGAGAGAGCATTTAAATTCTACTCTCAGCAAATTTCAATTACACAATACACTGTTTTCAACTATACTCACCATGTCAAACATGAGATCCTTCGACCTTATTCATTTGATAACTGAAAGTTTGTACACTTACTAATCTCTCCCTATTTTCTCCAAGCCCAGCCCCCCCACCACTTTTCTACTGTTTCTGTGAGGTTTGTTTATTTGTTTGTTTGTTTTAAAGAGTCCATATACAAGTGATATTGTGGAGTATTTGTCTTTCTCTGGCATATTTCACTTAGCATAATGTCCTCAAAATTTCATGCATGTTGTTACAAATGACAGAATTTCCTCTTTTAAAGGTGAATAATTTTACATGCCATATTTTCTTGTTTCATTATTTATCCTTTGGTGGACACTTAGATTGTATCCATACCTTGGCCATTGTGAATAAAGATGCAGTCAATGAACATGGTAGTATAGATACTTCTTCGAAGTAATGGTTTTACTTTCTTTGGCTATATACCCAGAATTGAGATTGCTGGATCATATGGTAATTCTATTTTTAATTTCTGGAGGAACCTCCATGCTACCGTCCATAGTGGTTGTACTAGTTTACATTTCCCTGTGGAGTTCCCTTTCCTCTACATCCTTGCCAGCATTGGTTATGTCTTGTCTTTTTGATAATACCCATCCTATCAGATGTAAGGTGATATTTCACTGTGGTTTTGATTTGCATTTTTCTGATGATGTCTGATGATTAGTGATATTGAGCACTTTTTCAGGTATTTGTTGACTATTTGCATGTCTTCTTTGGAGAGATGTCTATTCAAGTTCCTTGCCTGTGTTTTTAATTGAATTGTTTTTGCTATTGAATTGTGTGAGTTCCTTGTATATTTTAGATATTAACCCTAATTAGATTTATGTTTTGCAAATATTTTCTCCCATGCAGTAGGTTGCCTTTTCATTCTGTTGATGGTTTCCTTTGCTGAGCAGAAGCTTTTTACTTTGATGTGGTTCCACTTGTTTACTTTTTCTTTTGTTGTCTGCTTTCGGTGTTAAATCCAAAAAAAATCATTGTAAAACCAATGTCAAGGAGCTTATTCCCCAGAATTTCTGCAAGGTGTTTTATGGTTTCAGGCCTTAACATTCAAGTCTTTAATCCCTTTTGAGTTGATTTCTGTGTATGGTGTAAGATAGGAGTCCAGTTTCATTCTTTTGCACATGGCAATCCAATTTTCCCAACACTGTTTACTGAAGAGGCTCTCCTTTCCCCAATGTATATTCTTGGCTTCTTTGTCAAAAATTAATTGACTATGTACACATGGGATTATTTCTGGGCTATTTTGTTCATTGGTGTATATATGTCTGTTTTTATGGCAGTACCGTATTATTTTGATTATCACTTTGTAATATAGTTTAAATCAGGTAGTGTGATGCCTCCAGTTTTGTTCTTCAGTTTGGTTATTTGTGGTCTTTTGTGGTTCATACAAATTTTAGATTTTTTTTTATTTCTGTGAAAAATGCCATTGAAATTTTGATAGAGATTTCATTGAATCTGTAGATAACTTTTAATATAAATTGTGACTTATGATGCCAAGTTCAAGGGTGATGGAGGATTAAGATCACTGCAAGATTTAAATGAACCATTTAAATTCAGAAATTATTGAGGATTCTATAGAGCTAATATTTAAATGTTGATTTATTTTGTCCTTAAAGCAAAGGCCAAAGCAGTTTATATTTTGTCTCTTGATCAGCAAATGAAGCTTTCAGTCTGTGTTTTAATATTAAGTATTGTTACAACTATAATAGCATGTAGGCTTTTCTCTCCTCTTTTCTACTTGTCAATACGTATGTTAGACGTGCTCTACTCTGTGTGTTTTTCTCTATATTAAAAGGATTATAGGTTATACTTTCCCATATAATAGGTAGTAGCTATATTTATGAAAAATCTTGTTAACTCTTCAGTTAGACAGCTGTCAGCCTACATTCAGTATTGTTCTGTGAAACATCTGAGGGACGACTTGACATAGGCATTTAGTACTTTAGTATAAAAGGTTTATACAGTTTTCACTGAACCATTTAATTCTGTTTCTAAGTTAGAATTTGACTTTTTTACATTATACATTCTTTAAGCTTCTGTAATTACTAGATGACCAGACATACATTCAGGAATATCTTTTCCATTGCTAGGTTTATTCTGGGAATTGTGATCAAAAAGGAAATTTGTACTGCTTTTTAGTTTATAACATACTTTTAATTTCTCATCTATTAGGATTTAATAGATGCTCCAATTATAATAACCAGCTCAACTCACTTTCTATAACTGGCTATCTTTAAATAAATACATACTCATGTTCATACCAAAAGTATCTATGTATATGTCTGATACCTCCCCCAGTGTTCCCATGGTTAAAGACCATATCAACATTTATCTTGGTGTCTCCAGTGCCTAGCAGAGTGATAGGCACAGGGTAAGCATGCAGTTGAAGTCTGTTGAATAAACCAATCCATTTTGAAGAAATCCTGTGCCTTTGACAATTATATATATTAGATTTGAAGGGATAATCGCCTGAATTTATTTGGTTTTCTGAAGCACTCTTCTATTATCCCACTTATTTGAGGGGTTATGTATTTGCTTCTTTCACATTGACAGACAATTCTCAAATTTCTTTATAAAATATTTTTCCTGTCCTACCTACCTTCCTTCATTGTTATGGCAACTGTAAATAATCTATCATTTTTGAAATCTGGCCAGAACAATAATCTACATATCCGTTCCCACCTATAATGTAGAAGGCTGTCTGTCTTGATTTAAAATAGCTACCATTCCAATCTGCTGCCAGCAATCATTTTCTTTTTTTTTTTTAATCATTTTCATAACTGCTACTAAAAAGAGTCTTTGAGGACTAGTGTCTATTTGACTGTGGCATTCAAAGGAACAAGAGGCCAACTGTAATAATTTTTGCTTTTATAACAAATATCCAGATCAGTCTGCCTTACATAATAAAATCCTCTTACTAAGGGGCAACTCTTTGTCTTCTAGATCCACATTAATGCTAGTGTTCCATTTAACAGAACAGAGTCACATTTTCAGATGGCATCATTTTACTATTCAAACTTTGTGCAGAATTTTTTCCTGACATGAGTTGTCTTGAATGTTTACTTCCTGCCAAAGAAATACAAACTCATTGTCTAAGAATTCACTCAGTGGACAGACTAGAGAGCAGAGGAAACATCAGCTTTGTACAATGTTTTTCATGCTTTAAAATGTAGCGCAGGAGTCTACAAATAAATAAAACAGCAGCTGTCCACTGACCTAGCAGGCAGAGTGCACCAGTCATAATATAGTCAGTAATAGCTCAGAACCTTGAGAATATTATTTATTTTAAATAGTTAACTCTCTGTTGTTCCTGGTAACGGGAGGCAAAGAGGAACATGGCTCACCGAGTTGAGAATATAATGTTGAAAGATTCATGTTTACCATTAGTTTGAAATGTGCTCCTACTGTATCATTTTTCTGGAATTATTTTCAAATAGGAAAGCTCATATTTTAGTTTTTGTGTTTCTCTTCACTGCTGAAGACTTTAAATCTAAGGCTTACAATTAATAATTATGGAAATGATCAGAGTAGTAACAGAAGGGGAAAGCAATGGCAACTGACGGTTAAGATGAGCATCACTTGAGATTTATCAAGCCAATTTCCAATTTCATAATGGCACTAGTTTCTTACTGCTGCTATACCAAAGTACCTTAAAATTGTGTTTAAACAATAAAAAAAATATTATCTTACGGAGTTCTAGAGGTCAAAGTCCTACATGAGTCTTACTGGGATAAAATCAAAGTGTTGGCAGGGCTTCATTCCTTATTGGAGGCTCTAGTGGAGTTTCTTTGCTTTTTCCAGCCTCCAGAAGCAGCCCTTATTACCAGACCCATGACCCTTTCCTTCATCTTTAAAACCAGCAATAGTGGATTGAGTCTTTTTCACACAGCATCTCTCTGACCTCCTCTTCTGTCCTCCTTTCCACTTTTAAGAACTCTTGATTACATTGGGACAGCCCACATTACCCAAGATAGTCTCTTTATTTTAAGGTCATCTGATTAGCAACCTTAATTTCATTTGCAACCTTGATTTCCCTCTGCCATGGAGCCTAACATATTCACAGGTTCTAAGGATTAGCACACGGACTTGACGTCCATTATTGTACCTACCATAATAATAAAATAAGATCACATTTCAAACTACACATGTGCTTTCTATTTTTATCTTTTCCAATATATTATATTTTCACTAGATGGACCCTAGCTTTCATCTAGCTATAGAGGAAATTAGAAATTTTAAAGAGTGTAAAAGAATGGCTTTTTAAAAATCCACCTTCTGACACTGAAAGATGAAACTGTTGAAAAGAATTTGTAGAAAAAAATTTTTGACTCTGCCTTTAGTGTATCAAGGTCCAAGTCTAAAAGAACTACCCCAAAGTGTTCTCTTATATTACAGAGAAGATATTCCTTCTCTCTATTGCAGAAAAGCCGTAGGTTTATTGCTATAGAGTAGAAGTGTATAAAACAGGAGAAGTCTAAGAAAAGTCTCATTCCCCAGATCCAGGTGAGGTTGGAAAGAAGAAAGGAAAAGATAGGATAGAAACAAATGGGGAGAAGATGGCATAAAGTCACAGAGGGAGGTATAGGAAGCCAAACTCAAGTGTCATCAGCTAAAAGCACCACTGAGCCCTTGAGAAGGCCATAAATTTGGACTACACCAACCCCAGGTGGTCAGGGGAGCTGGCCCAGTGACCAGAGTAGCCAAGGCATATTGTGCCTAAGGATTCTGCTCTGACAGATTTTGTAAGACATATCTTTCCTTGTATACTTAATACCATCAAAGTGAAAGAGAGAAGAGGAAGCTAATGAGACTGAACATCTTATCCAGAGGAGAGTGAGCCTTACACAAAAGGATTAATTGGATTATCATAACAATCTGTGTTTTAAGTTAAACAATACTAAAGATCATTTGGAGCTTATCATAAACCATCAAATTAGTTAGGGACAGAACAACAATTAGATTTCTGGTCACTTTACATTTAGATACACAGAGAAAAATGTATCTCCTTTAAATCCCTAGAACTGGTGTAATCCTTATCCCAAATCCCTATCTACTGGTTATTGGGAGGGGAGCTAGCCTGAGGGTGAGGCAACTTAATTTTAGATCTATTTGTTATAACTTATCCTGCTTTAATAATATAAGCAGTGTCTCTCTAGAGAATAAAATTCAGCCTCTCTGTGGTCTCATTTCTTAATCCTTCATTTCCTTTCTCAACTTCTTTTCAAGATTGTGTCTGCTCTAGAGGGAGAGGAAGAATTTTTTGTGCTTGCTTCTCTGTTCCCCGGGAAAACAGACCCATTTTCTCTGATTGAAGTATGGCCTCTGGCCTCTGATGCCATACACTGTGCTTGGTCACTTTGCACTTCATACTGTTGGCTAAAATAATGCTCAGGGGAAACAATAACCAAATCTCTCTTCTTGAGTCCACTTTATCCTTCAGATTGTATTTTTTTTTAAAAGATTTTATTTATTTATTTGAGAGAGAGAGAGTGAGAGATAGCACGAGAGGGAAGAGGGTCAATGGGAGAAGCAGACTCCCTGCTGAGCAGGGAGCCCGATGTGGGACTCGATCCCGGGACTCCAGGATCATGACCTGAGCCAAAGGCAGTCGCTTAACCAACTGAGCCACCCAGGCGCCCATCCTTTAGATTGTATTGATTACAGATACCTGAGTCTCTTTCATTGAGACTCTAGGGCCAGAACCCCAGTATCTATGAAAGGGTCATGTTTTTCTCATTATAGTAGTAGGCACAATGGGTAATTTCACTGGCTTTCAACTAAATATCTGTATCCCATTGGAATGAAGGGAAGTTCTGGAGTGCTAGCTAAAGCCCTTCTGTCCCTGGCCATACTGTTCTGCTCCTTAATTTGCTTGATATGCATCAAGTTGTTATACAATACACTCCACAAAATATTATCTGAAGACTTTAAATATGGATCAAGAAAGGGCCTTCTGCCCTGGGGTTTTCCCTCATGTACCTTACGCCCACAGGATTTGTCCTAGATGGAGGAAAGAGGAATATACATCTACTACTCCTTTTGACCTCTTTCCGTTACCTTTCTTCTTCTCGCTGTCCCTAAGAGTTTTAACTTCAATGGCTTTCTTTTTTCAAGCAGCATACTCTTGACTTAAGCTTAATAGCAAGAAGAGTCTCTCAAATTAAATCGCAATTAATAACAACTAACTCAAAAAACCTAAGCAAATTTGGTACACAGAGAAAGGTTAAGCCATCAGCTAATAGGATGGCAAAGTATGTGGCTGAACATCATAAACTACCTTTAAGAGATCACTGAACTCTGCCAGGTCTCCTTCTCTCTCATTTTCTCTCCTTTTCTATTCATATATTTTTCCTTCCCAGTAATGTCAGTTCAATTCTTTATCCTTGTGAGCCATCTTCCACCACATGCTGGTGAATATGACATCTGCCCTGTTCATCATGATCATCATGCTGGGAAACACAACCTCCTTCACTCAGCAGCTGAGCTTTATACTTTATAACATCTTCCACCAAGAAATACTGATTCATAGTTCCACTTAAAAATCTAGAAACTATCTCCCGGTCTGGCTTTGATTAAATATCCACCGCATTTAAAATGTGGCGAGGGCGAGAGTCAAATAAAAGCATGGCTATCAGGAATCCATTTCTATAATGTGGAGCCGATCCCAGAGAAGGGAAAATCACTGTGAGAGAAGTTAACCTAAGATCACTACCATCATTTAAAAATTTGGATGCCCTTGGTCCTAGTTTCCTCATGGAATTAAAAGACCTTTGGAAAACTTTGCTTCCCCAAAGTGTTTAACTCATACTCCCTATTTACATGTGAAATAGAAACAGCTGATGGAATAGAATGCTAATGAACATTCCTCACCTCTTATCTTCTAGCCAAATATGGTTACGCTCAGTAGGTCTATTCATGAGGAGGGTTTCTCTGGATGGTCAGCATGAAGCAAATGTCCAAAGGGGAATCACCCTTGGGCTATTTTATTATCTCACCACAAGTTCCTTAAAAATGTGGAATTAGTATAGTGGAAGTTCCTTAGAATTTCCACTATTCAGTGTAACAGACAGTGAAGAAAGTTGCTCCAGTTCTCAAATACTAGAGATAACCATAAGGCCTTTATCAGTGATTCTCAGAGTGGTACCCCAATCAGTTTCAGCATCACATATGTACTTATTAGAAATGCAGAGTGAAGGGACCCTATCCATGACCTACTAAATCAGGAACACTGGGATGGGGTAAGCAATCTGTTTTAACAAACCCTCCAGCAGATTCTGATGTGTGCTAACATTTGAGAACCACTGTTCTATAAATCTATAATTAGACCAGATAAGAATATACTTGAGAAGTGAGGTCCTTAGTAATAAAACATTTTGGGGATCCTTCCCTGTTTATTTGTTATCCTCAAACACCCTGCTTCTAGTTACATTGATAAGAATTCTGGCATGCAAAGATTATCTCAGAAATTTAAATTTAAATTTCTAAGGTACCTTTGAAAAACTAGTTAAAAACTTCAAGTAGCCCCTATTTGCTTCTTTTTTTAGACTGGGAGGTGTCTCTTGTTGGAAATTGTGGTATTATTTGAATATTATTATGACCGAGTACAGTATTTTCCTGTAGTATTATTAGCTTATGGTAATTATAGTATTGTTGAAATACTATTTAAGAATATTTCTGTCTACTTCTTTCTTGAAACCAGTGCTCTTTTGGGTGTTCTTCACTGTTTTATTCTATATTTGACAGTTTTTAAATCAAAATTTATCATTACATCTTTGTTATTTAATTTCTTATGTTCATACTGATTTTTAGAAAGAAATGGTGTTTTAGACATTTTAGAAGATGTACTTCATTGTTTCTTTTATGTTTGCTTTCTTACTTCAGATGATTTCCTTAGTTATTTAAAAATCTATATTCATTCTTTTCATATGAATAAATGATTCTCAGTGTTGGCATAGGAAAATTTTTAAGATTTATTTATTTATTTGAGAGAAGGAGAACTCAGGGAAAAGGGGCAGAGGGAGAGGGAGAGAATCTCAAGCAGGCTCTGAGCTGAGTGAGGCAGGGCTCTATCCCACGACCCTGAGATCACAATCTAAGCCAAAACCAAAGAGTCGGATGCTTAACCAACTGTGCAACCTAGGCACTCTGAAAAATTTTAAATATATAGAAATATCTAGTCCTCACGCAGGATCAAATTAAATTAGAATGATTAATTGTTGGTGTATTATTATTAAGAATTATTGTAATTTAACAATGCCCAAATGATGACAGTGTATAGCTAGGACTCAAAATCACCAACAGATATTTTCCTTCAGATCCAAGTTCTTTATTCTTCAGAACATTGTTTCTGAGCTGGTATACTAGACCCTATTTTTTGTGTGTGCTGCTAATGGATATTTTCTAGAGCTGGATGATATCAGCAATATGGGTAAGATCTAGATTATGATTAATACAAGGTGCTTCTACTTATTTTTAACTTGATGCATATAGTACCCACCAATTTCTCATATGGCATATTTCAGAAGTATGGGCAATCTTCTGACCACAACATCAAAGACACCATTTACCACTAGTCTTGTATCTGGTGTTTAACTGGCCAGATTCCCTTCTTCACTCACACATAATAAGCAACCCTCCTGAAACGGGGTATTGATCACAAAAGAGCTTTCCTTTTTTATTGTCCTTACAAATAATACATTACTACTGAGAATGGAAGTCAGTTGCAGATGTCTGGGATTTCTATTTATAGCATATATTTCAGTAAGTTCATGGAAGGTACATAATAGGTGTGCAATAAATTGTTGCAGGAGTAGTTTAATGGTTGATACATGCCAATATTGAAATCATTTGGAGATAAAGATACTTGATTCCATGAAGGTAACCTTGTATGTATTGTTTTCTTTTTTTTTTTAAGATTTTATTTATTTATTTGACAGAAAGAGAGAGTACAAGTAAGCAGAGCGGCAGACAGAGGTAGAAGGAGAAGCAGACTCCCCATTGAGCAGGGAGCCCAATGCGAGGCTCAATCCCAGGACCCTGGGATCATGACCCGAGCTGAAGGTAGCCGCTTAACCAACTGAGCCACCCAGGCGCCTGCATGTATTGTTTTCTTGTTTGTATAAATCCATTCGAATTAGAAACATGGAAAAATAGTATCTGAATACACTTTTTGACTAACACTAATATAACTTACTGATGATATTAGCAATTCATTTTAGCTTCCAAATGTCAGTTTCCATATCTCTAAAATGATGATCCTCCAAAATTTCTGTAGAAGCTCTTCTGCTTTTCTTATACTACTGCTGCTCTCTTTCCTTCTACTCTAGACATTATAAGTAACGTTGTATTATCTCAGAACCTTCCTGTTCACAAAGAGACACATTGGAATGAGTTGTGGATGTTAGTAAATCTTTTGAGGGTAGATAGCTGTGTTACTTTGCACTGGTTATGTATGTTCTAAGACCTCAATTTGGGGGGTTGTTAAGTAGAAGAAATGGACAAAATGATTGCTAATTCCAGAAGCCAGAATGGACTTGGGTAGTAGGGCACATCCTGGATCAGAATATGATACAGTGTTTCTTTGCCAGGAAGGGAAAGGCAAATCATAGTACCAGGTCATAAACTCAGTGAGTTTACTGGTCTGGGTTTGATTAAATGTCCACTAAATGAAAGTTTGGAAACTAGTAGAATGTTGAAAAAGATGACTTTTGAACAAAGAGATAGGAGTAGTTCAGATCAAATGAGATTAAATACTAAATGAAGACTAAGCAAAGGTCCTGGTACTTAGAACTGTAATGCAGTGAGATTTGGAGACAGACATGAATGGACAAGGTTTTACCATTGGTGTGTGTGTGCCTCTTATCTTTACATGGTTAATCTGTGTGCAGTAAAGTATACAAATTTGAGATGTACATCTTGGTTGATTTTTACATATGTATGTTTCCATTCACCCATTTAAACATCTCTCAGACCAAGATTTCACCTCAAGAGCTTCCCTCATGCTCCCTAGCAGTCAATAATACCCTCCCCAAGGTTAACAACTATCCTGATTTCTATCTAAATAGATTAGATTTTGATGTTCTTAAACTTCATACAAATGGAATCAAACAGTATGTATTCTTTTGTGTGTGACTTTTTTCCTTCAACAAAATTTTTCTAAGCTTTGTCCATGCTGCTTTGTATAACAGTAGCTGGCATGTTTTTATTGCTGAGTTGTATTCTGTTGTATTAGTATTGTAAAATTTGTTTATGCAGTCTCCTGTTGGTGTACATTTGAGTTTTCACTTTTTGACTATTAAGTTTTTGAATAAAGCTGCTATGAATATTTTTACACACGAATTCTGGTAGGTATATGCATTATTTCTCTAGGATAGGAGTGGAAATGTTGGTACAATTGCTGGCTTATATTTATCTTTAATAGATTTAACCAAATAGTTCTCCAAAATGATTGAACTAATTTACATTCCCATTATCAATGTATGAGAATTTCATTACTCAATATCCTTACCATTATTTACATCTGTCAGTATTTTTAATGTTAATCATTCTGGTGGATGTATAATGCTGGAATCATGGTTTTATTTGCAGTTCCCCGATGACTAATGATGTTGACCAACTTGTCAAGGTTTATATTTGTCAGATTATCATCTCTCTGTGCCTTGCATATTTGCATTTTTTTAAAGATTTTATTTATTTGAGAAAGAGACAGAGAGAGAGAGAACACGAGCAGGGTGAGGGGCAGAGAGAGAAGCAGACTCCCTGCTGAGCAGGGAGCCCGATGCAGGGCTTGATCGCGGGACTCCAGAATCATGAACTAAGCCGAAGGCAGACACTTAACTGATTGAGCCACCCAGGTGCCCCTTGCATATTTACATTCTCAAAGATGACTTTTGCTCAGCAGAAGTGCTTTATTTTTTTTTATTTTTTTTAATATTTTTATTGTTATGTTAATCACCATATATTACATTATTAGTTTTTGATGTAGTGTTCCATGATTCATTGTTTGTTCATAACACCCAGTGCTCCATGCAGAATGTGCCCTCTTTAATACCCATCACCAGGCTAACCCATCCCCCTACTCTCCTCCCCTCTAGAACCCTCAGTTTGTTTTTCAGAGTCCATCATCTCTCATGGTTTATTTTAATGAAGTTTAATCTGTAAATGCTTACTTTATTGTTCTGTTTCAGACATATTTGACTACTCTAATATTATGATGATATTCTTATATTTTCTTCTAGAAGTTTTATTATTTTCACTTTTAGATCCATGGGTCTATTTGAATTAATGTTTTGTGTATGGTATGAGGTAGAAGTCAAGACATTTTTTTCTTCATATGGATATCTGTTTGCTGTAGGATCATAGCTTGAAAGGGCCATTTCTGACCCTAATACACACTGAAGTATTGTAGTACATTTGTTAAAAATAAAGTTATCCAAAAATAAATAAATAAATAAAAAATAATAAAGTTATCCTTGGGCCGCCTGGGCGGCTCAGTCATTAAGCGTCTGCCTTCAGCTCAGCAGGGTCCTGGGATGGAGCCCTGCATCCGGCTCCCTGCTCCGCAGGGAGTCTGCTTCTCCCTCTCCCACTCCCTCTGCTTGTGTTCTCTCCTCACTGTGTCTCTCTCTGTCAAATAAATAAATAAATTTAAAAAATTAAAAAAAATAAAGTTATCTTCTATATGTGGGTCTATTTCTTGACTCACTACTCCATTCTTTTTTGTCTATTTATTCATCTACACACCAATATCACACTATCTTCATTATTGTAGATTTGTAATAAATATTAGAATTTGGTAAGGTTCCTCAACCTAGTTTATATTCTTAAAAATTATCTTAGCTATACTAATATTTTTTATGTGTGCATTTAAGTTTGTAGTGTCATTTTTATTAACTTACACATACATCCCTTCTGGGATCTTCATTGATATACATTTAAACTATATATCAATTTAGGGAGAATTGGTATCTAAAATATTGAATCTTTCAATTGTTTAACATAAAACATCTCTGATTATTTACTTATTTTCTTTTTTTTCCCCAAAGATTTATCCATTTGAGAGAGAGAGAGTGAGAGAGAGCACACGAGTGGGGATAGGGTTTTTCTTGGTTGACTGATTCATTGTTTAGTAGCATATTATATAACGTCCATGTATTTGTCATCTTTCCAGATTTTTTTCTTGTGGTTGATTTCTAGTTTTCATAGCGTTGTGGTCAGAAAAGATGCATTGTACGACTGCAGTATTTTTGAATTTGTTGAGACTTCTTTTGTGGCCTAACATGATTTATTCTGGAGAACGTTCCATGTGCACTTGAAAAGAATGTGTATTCCATCATTTTAGGATGGAATGTTCTGAATATATTGGTTAGATCCATCTAGTCCAATGTGTCATTCAAAGCCACTGATTTCCTCATTGATTTTCTGTTTGGATGATCTATTTATTGATATAAGTGGGATGTTAAAGTCCCCTGCTGTTATTGTATTACTATGAATTCCTTTATGTTTGTTATTAACTGCTTTATGTATTTGGGTGCACAAATATTTATAATTGTTATATCTTGTTGGATTTTTCCCTTTAAGATTATACAGTGTCCTTCTTTGTCTCTTGTTACAATCTTTGGTTTAAAGTTTATTTTGTTTGATACAAGCATTGCTATCCCAGGTTTCTTTTCACTTCCATTTTGGGGGGGAAATGAATGCATTTCCATCCCTTCCCTTTCAATCTGCATGGGACTTTGGGTCTGAAATGAGTCTTATATAAGCAGTATTGCTTTTTTATCCATTCTGTCACACTCTGTCTTTTGATTAGAGTGTTTAGTCCATTTACATTCAGAATAATTATTCATAGATATGTACTTATGGCCATTTTTTTTTACTTATTTTGTGGTCCTTTCTGTAGTTCTACTCTGTTCTTTCTTCTCTTGCTCTCTTCTCTCTTGGTTTGTTGGCTTTCTTTAGTGATGTACTAGGATTCCTTTTCATTCATTTCTTGCATATTTATTACTCTTTTTATTTGTGGTTACCATTAGGTTTATACAGGACATCTTATGCATATAGCAGTCTGTATGAAGTTGATGGTTGCTGAAGTTTGAACCCATTCTAAAAGCATTACGTTTTTACTCTTCTCCTCTCACCCCTACCATATTTTAGGTGTATGGTTTCATACTTTACAGTCTTTTATTCTGTGAATCCCTTGAATGATTTTTATAAGTATACTTAATTTTACTACTTTTGTGCTGCTTACTTTTCTTACTCCTGCTTATGATCTTATCTTTCCACTCAAAGAGTCCCCTTTAACATTTCTTGTAAGGCTGATTTAGTGATGATGAATTCCTTTAACTTTTGTTTGCCTGGGAAACTATCTCTCCTTCGATTCTGAATAATAGCCTTGCTGGTTAGAGTATTCTTGGTTGCAGGTTTTGTTTTTTTGTTTTTTTTTCTCTTTTGGCACTTTTAATATATCATGCTACTCCCTTCTGGCCTGCAATGTTTATGCTAAAAAATCAAATAGCCTTATGGGATTTCCCTTGTATGTAACTGTTTTCTTTTGCTGCATTTGAAAGTCTCTCTTTATCATTGCTTTTTGCCATTTAATTAATATGTGTCTTGGTACGGACCTCCTTGGGTTGATTTTCTTGGGAGCTCTATGTGCCCCCTGGATCTATATTTCCATTTCATTCCCCAGATTTGGGAAGTTCTCGGCTATTATTTCTTCAAATAAATATTATGCCCCCTTTTCTCTCTATTCTCCTTCTGGGATCCCTATAATGTTAACGTTATTGTGCTTGATGGTATTGTTGAGGTCCCTGAATCTATTTTCATTTTTTATTATTCTTTTCTCTCTCTCCTGTTCAGCTTTATTACTTTCCATTACTCTGCCCTCCAGGTCACTGATTCATTCTTCTGCTTCCTCATTCTACTATTTATTTCTTCTAGTGTATTTTTAATTTCAGTTATTGAGTTTTTCACCTTTGAATGGTTCTTTTTTTTGTATTTCTGAAGCTATTTGTAAATGGTATTTTAAAATTTTCATTATCATGTTGTTTTAATGTACTTTTAAAGATATAAGTCCCTTTGTTAAAAATGGAAATGTTTACTTTTTTTCTTATTGTAAACCTAATACATGTTTATTGTAGAAATTTTGAAAATCACAGAAGGGTGGGAAACCATCTTAAGATGACCCTCAGTAGTCCCTGCTTTCTAGTAGTCAAGCCCTTGAGTTGGGCAGGACTTGTACTTTGCTTCTAATCAAGAGAATATGGCAAAAATGAAAGATTTCACTCCCATGATTATGTTACCTTCCATAAGATTCTATCTTTTCTCCCCACAAATAAAAGCCAGGTCCAGATGACTTCCCTGGTAAATTCTATTGTCTTTTTAGTTTCTAGTTCATTTACTTCTGCTCTAATATTTGTTATTTCTTTCTATTATCTTTGGGTTTCATTTGTTCTCATTTGTCTGTTCTTTGAGGTTTTAAGTTAGTTTGAGACTTAACTTGTTTCTTGAGATAGGAATTTTTAGCTATGAACTTCCATCTTAGAACTACTTTTGCTGCATCCTATAATTTTTTTTATGTTACATTCCCATTGTCATTTGTTTCAAGACATTTTTTAATTTCTCTTTTAATTTATTCTTTTACTCATTGGTTGTTTAGTAGCATGTTGTTTAATCTCCATATTAAAAATTTGATAATTTTCCAGTTTTCTTCATGTAATTAATTTGTAGCTTCATACCACTGTGGTCATATAGGTGCTTGATATGGTTTTATTCTTCTTAAATTTATTAAGACTTCTTTTGTGACCTAATATATGATCTATCTCGGAACATATTCCATGTGCACTTAAAAAGAATGTGTATTCTGTTGCTTTTGGATGGAATGTTCTATAAATACATGCTAAGTCCATCCAGTTTGATATGTCATTTAAGGCTGATTTTTCCTTATTGATTTTCTGTCTGGCTGATCTATCTATTGATGTAAGTGAAATGTTAAGAAATGTCTAATTGGTGGTAGCAGCAACTAGTCTTTTCAGGAAATGAGTCTATGATGTAGGGAAATAGTTATAATAACTATAATAGTTATAAGAAGGAAATGCAGTGTCAAAAATCATATCTAAAATATATATTTAGCTATACAAAACTGATTAAGCCAATAAATAGATAGATAAATGACAGATAGAAATACAGATTGCTAGACAAATAGATGGAATAGAAAGAATAGTATCAAAATGCTAACAACAGCAATTTTTTAGATTTTTTTATATTATTCTTTATGCCTATCTATCTTTTCAAAAATTTTCTGCATGTATATCTTGTATCCCAAAGTAAAAATTATCTGAAAAAGAAATGATCATCAGAACAAATATTCTATAAAAGAGGAAATCATGAAAACACATTAGGTTATTTCAGGACAATTATGTATTTTTCTTTAAGTAGAGAATTTTGCCAAATATTATCTCCTGTTAATACCAATCTTTACAGGAAGACCACTAATTACATGGCACTAGCTTTGTGATAAAGATATAATAAAGCAACAGTAATAAGATATATTTCTCTGGTTGTGCTCTCTAGTCTGTCTGTGAATTTTTAACCCTTCAAGTTCCTGCCAGTTAATTCTGAAATTTTCCAAAAAGAAAATATTTATTCTCTTCAATACTTAGTATGCACTGCCTTCCTCAGCTTGCTGTAACTGTGTCAGCAAATGAGGCAACCAGTGCTGCTACAAAACTATAAGCACCCATGCCCTAGCAAAGCTTCTGAAGTTGCCAGAAAGCCCCATGGAAGTGGCAGACCCCAATCCCTCTTGCTGTCACTTACATTCTACATGAAACCATCATGACCCAGTTCAGGCTTTAAAAACCCATTGACCCATGAGAGACTATGGACTCTGAGAAACAAAGTGAGGGTTCTAGAGGGGAGGGGGCTGGGGGGATGGGTTAGCCTGGTGATGGGTATTAAAGAGGGCATGTTCTGCATGGAGCACTGGGTGTTATATGCAAACAACAAATCATGGAACACTACATCAAAAACTAATGATGTAATGTATGGTGATTAACATAACATAATAAAAAAAAAAGCTAAAAAACAAAAACCCATTGACCCTATTGCATTTTGGAATTTTATGACAAACATAACTTCAGGGATCATGCAAAGACCCTTGCAACAATATAGCCTTCAATTTGTATAGACCTTGAAGATATACAGCATGCTTTCACAGATATTGTCTCACTTTATGTTCATGAAAACCTTTAATAGGCATCTTCTATGTAAGCAAAATGAGGCCCTTTGCAATTATAGTCAGTCCAAGGACAGGCATCTAGTAAGTGGTAGAGCCAGAGCTCAAGCTGCCAAGTCCAAGATTGTTCATTATGCTCTCTCCATAAAAATATTGTGCAATATAACCACAAGCATCAAATTCTGTATATTATTTAAAGACCATTGTGATTATGCACATTTCATAAACTGGTATTGATAAACAATTCCTAAGAGGAGGCAGGAAATGTTAAAATCATTATTTTCAAAATAAATCTTTCCATCAAAAAGTTCTGCTTTTCACAATCTCTCATTAGAAAAGATATATCAGTGTCAGGTATTTTTAAAATGCAAAATAAATGCCTTGATTAGGGACTGTTTTGAATGTTAAACTCCAGAGCATCAATCAAATTGCTGACGTAAGTGTTAAAAATAATTAACAACATCAAAATATTTTGAATTAAATTGAAATTTTCAAATAGTATCTCTTGTGTTAGTAAGAAAAAAAACATCAAAATATATGTGAATCATTTGGAATAATATCTAAGGAAAGATGAATTAACTTAAATCATGCTTTTGCTCAATGTGAATTCAACACCATCAAATACAAATAAGTGGCTATCAGAACAATTAAATATTTTTAATTGAAATATTTCTACAAGAAACATTGTTTTCTTTGTTATTCAGAATGAAAACATTTTTTCTTCAGGATTCACAGGAGAAAAAGTCACAAGCACATAACCAGCTACAGATCTTTACCATAGGACTAATAATGTAATTCCTGTATATTTGTATCATTTTCTCCTAATTTATTTTAAAAAGTAAAAGAGATAATTCAAATGATACATAATTTCTTTTTAATTTTAAATATAGTAACCCAATGCATAAAAATTTAAAAGATAGAGCACTCAAAGATGACTGTCATGAAATGGTCTGCTCTCTTTTTACTCTGTCCTTGTTCTGATCAGAGGATTCTTTTGGTTTCAGTTTAAAGCCTACTTGGAAATGTTACTGCCTTCATAGGATCAGGCAAAAGTATTGATTCTTTATAATAGTGGACCTTTATAGGTTTTTTTCATCATGTGACCATCCTATATACTCTTGACTTCCTATGGCAAACAAAATCCTTCTACTTCAGGTCATGTTAAGGTGTGTAGAATACCACCCTACTTCTAGAGTGGGGAAGGTGACTCAGTCTGGCCAAACAGCAGCTTGGTTGTCCTATGTCCCAGCAACTGGCTGGTGGTAGGCATATGACTGGCCCTCTCCAGGCCTATCAAAATGATGTATGTCCTTATATAGAAGCAATTCAAATTAGAATTTTTGAGTGTTTCATTTTAGTTTCTTTCTTTTCACTCTTTCTCCTGATATTCCAAGAGATGAGCTGTGTCACTGATATGATTTTTAGCCCGGGTTTTTCTATCAAGGTGATTTTCCTCTAGAGTAGAGATTCCTGTTCCATACAGGGCTTGATTTTATGTCCAGTTCAATTATTTCCAGTTTAGAAATACTCCTGAGCAGGAATCCTTATACACTAAATGCCTTGATGCATATAATTAGGTAAAATGGCAAATAATGAGAAGTGAAATATGAATAATGGCATCCTTTTCTCTTTGACCCTTTGAAGTTTTTTTCCAACCAAAAAAATGAATAATTGCTACAATTAAGGTTGGCATGAAACTTATCAATTTTTTTAAACCACATTTTAATCTTTAAATTTTCTTTACTGGAATCTTCCAGTTTATTGATTTCAGTGTGCTTTATTTTCTCTCTTAGTTCATATCAATGCATACTGTTAATGATATTTTATTTAAAGTATATGTATTTTTAAAAACACTCAGTCTATCCATATTTCCTTCAAAAAATAAAAAACATTTATGATTTTTGTATGTATTTGGTCAGATCTCAAAAGCAAATAGTTGTATCTCCTATCTATAAATTACCTGGGAGAAGTCAACTTGAGGTGGCCATTTAGGAATCTTAAAAAGAATACTTCATGTCTGGGCCAGTGATAAGAGCTGACAGCACCATAGCCATTCTGAAACCTGGGTTAGTCACTATGTTGCAGTCCTTCTCAGAAAGAGATGCTTTTTAGGAGAGATTGTGGGAGTTAATATCCATGTCATAGGAGAGGGGGGACCAAGAGGTGCCTTTCATAATTATGGCTATATCAATTGCAAGTTATAGGAGCCTAACTCAAACTAGCTTAAGAAAAACAATGTGTTTATATAGCTGGGATCAAGAATAGTATTAACACTAGCTATGTCTCCTAAAGTGAGGGAAACAAAAGCAAAAATAAACTTTTGGGGCTACGTCAAATAAAAAGTTTTTGCATAGCAAAGGAAACCATCAGCAAAACAAAGAGGTAATCTACTAAATGGAGGAAGATATTTGCAAATGATATATTTGATAAAGGGTTAATATCCAAAATATATAAAGAAGTTATACAACTCAATACCAGAAAAACAAACAATCCAATTAAAAATGGTCAGAGGACCTGAATAGACATTTTTCCAAAGAAGACCTACAGATGGCCAACAGACACATGAAAAGATCCTCCAACATCACTCATCACCAGGGAAATGCAAATCAAAACCACACTGAGATATCATCTTATACAAATTAGAATGGCTGAAATCAAAATGGTAAGATGTTAGTGAGGATTTGGAGAAGAAGGGAAGTTTGTGCTCTGTTTGTGAGAATGTAAATTGGTGGAAAACAATATAGAAGTTCCTCAAAACTTTAAAAATAGACATACCATATCATCCAATAATTTGACTACTGGTTATTTACTCAAAGAGAGAGGAAACACTAAATCAAAAAGGTATATGCAGTCCTAATGTTTATTGTAGGATTATCTATAATAGCCAAGATATGGAAGCAACCTAAGTGTCCATCAATAGAAGAATAGATAAGGAAAATGGCGTGCGCACACACACACACACACACGCACACACACACACATGCACACACACTGGAATATTATGCAGCCATAGAAAAGGATGAGATCATGCCATCTAAGACAACATAGATGGACCTAGAGGGTGTTATGCTAAGCGAAGTAAGTCAGTCAGGCTGAGAAAGACAAATGCTATCTAATTCCACTCGTACGTGAAATCTAAAAACAACCAAATGAATTAAAAAAAAAAAACAGAATCAGACCTATAAATACAGAGAACAAACTGATGGTTATCAGAAGGGAGGGGGCAGGGGGCTGGGAAAAATGGGTGGAGAGAGAAAGATACTGTTAGGGACTTCCAGTTAGGGACTGCATAAGTCAGGGGAATAAAAGGTGCAGCATAAACAATACAGTCGATATTGTAATAGTAATGTAAGGGGACAGAGGGTACCTACACTTGTGGTGAGCATAGCACAATGTATGAAGTTACCAAATTACTATGTTGTACACCTGAAACCAATGAAACATTATGTGTCAACTATACTAAAAATAAAGGAGTAAAACATTAACACTTATTCAATATATGCTAAGCATGATTCTAAGCACTTTATGTTCTTTTTAAATAACATTTTATTGGAAAAAAGAGATATAGGAATATGGTTGAAAACAATCTAATGAAGTTAGTCTCCTATCTCAGGCCATCCCAGATGCAACCACTTTAATAGTGTCTTTTGCATATGTCCTGGGACAGTTTGTGCACGTACATTCACTTTTCTTTACTGTGTCATGTTATCTACCTCAATTCTGGCATAAATGAGATCACACTATTGAGTATTTTATTAAGAGAAGGTGTATACTATAGTGCCAAAAATGTGATATTAGAATAAAATCGCAGGGTTTAGAATTCAGCTCATTGGAAGGTCATTGTCATATCCCTCATTTATATAAACACCATGCTTTACATACAGTAACTCTTTTAATCTGTACTGTATGAAACTGGTAATATTTTATTATTTATTTTTTAGTGTATGATAAATACCTATTCAGCTCAATTTCTTTTTTTTTTAATTATGGTCAATTAGCTAACATATAGTACATAACTAGTTTTTAATGTAGTGTTCAACGATTCATTAGTTGCATATAACACCCAGTGCTCATCACATCACATGCCCCCCTTAATACCCATCACCTGGTTACCCCATCCCCCACCCCCTCCCCTCTGTAACCCTCAGTTTGTCTCCTGGAGTTCATCGTCTCTCATGGTTCGTCTCCCCCTCTGATTTCTCCCCCTTCAGGTTTCCCTCCCTTCCCCTGTGGTCCTCCACGCTATTCCTTATGTTCCACAAATAAGTGAAACCATATGACAATTGTCTTTCTCTGCTTGACTTATTTCACTTAGCATAATCCCCTCCAGTTCCATCCATGTTGATGCAAATGGTGGGTATTCATCCTTTCTGATGGCTGAGTAATATTCCATTGCATATATGGACTACATCTTCTTTATCCGTTCATCTGTTGAAGGGCATCTCGGCTCCTTCCACAGTTTGGCTATTGTGGACATTGCTGCTATGAACATTGCGGGGGGCAGGTGCCCCTTCTTTTTACTACATCTGTATCTTTGGGGTAAATACCCAGTAGTGCAATTACTGGGTCAGAGGGTAGCTCTATTTTCAACTTTTTGAGGAACCTCCGTACTGTTTTCCAGAGTGGCTGTGCCAGCTTGTATTCCCGCCAACAGTGTAAGAGGGTGCCCTTTCTCCGCATCCTTGCCAACACCTGCTGTTTCCTGTCTTGTTAATTTTTACCATTCTAACTGGTGTAAGGTGGTATCTCATTGTGGTTTTGATTTGTATTTCCCTGATGGCTAGTGATGTTGAACATTTCTTTCATGTGTCTGTTAGCCATTTGTATGTCTTCTTTGGAGAAGTGTAAGCACTATATGCTTTAACTCATTTTATTTTCACAAAAATCCCTATAACCTAGCTGTTGCGATCATCATCATCATCATCATCATCATCATCATCATCCTTTTAGTGTTGAAGAAATCAAGCCATAGAGACATTCGTGAATGGGGACATAACAGCTAATAAGCTGCAGAGCTGGGATCTGATCACATGCCACTGGCCTGCAGAGAACACGTATTGAGTCCTCAGACTAGGGTGACTCAAAAGCTGCTGGGTCCTGGGGTAGATCCCAGGAAATGTTGTGGAAGCTGCCACCAAAGAAATACTTGACAGCAGGACTCCCATGTTTCATCCAGGCAACTCTGCCTGTTTCTGCTTCTGTCATTATGTTGATTATAGCCTCTCACTTATACTGGCCTTTCAATCTAGCAAAGACCCTGATCTCCAGCAGGCTCAGATTACTGACCCCAGGTGGTAAAAGATTGTTTGGACCTCGGTCATCCACTCACTTCCATAATTTGGAGTAAAGCAAGTTACCCAAGGCAGGGAATTGGACGGCCCTGCTGACCAGACAAAAGCCAAACACCTCCCCATTTCCCTCTAGCTCCCACTCGTAAAAGGTATGTGGTTTTGCTCTGTTTTCATTCAGTGAATGTTGTCTTCACTAAGAAAGCATAAAGATAGGACTCCGTGTATTACATGGATTTCCAAATCCATTAAAGGACATTTTAAGACTTTGTTATTCTAGTTACATGGTTTAGGATCTAAGAACTTTTTAAGGCTGGTAAAAAGTTCTAAGATGTTGAAAAAAAAAAAAGGCTGGGAAAAAATAAAACCAAAATATGTAAATATCTAATTAAGTGTTTATAAAAGTAATATATTTGAAAGACAACCATAACCCAACTCTACTTACATTCAGGTGGATTTTAGTAAGTTTAGTATAAAGAGGACTAAGTTCTCCAAAAGTAAGAGGGTCTAGAGCCTCTCCGCAGGACTTAACAGGGCACCACTCCGCCAATGTAAGTCTTGGAGAACCAAAGTACCCAAAGGGGTCAGAAAAAAAGTGAATGTTGTCACCACCCAGTGAATTTCATTTGCCACCTTGGTCCATGTCACCTAAAACAAATGTAGCAGTTTAAACTTTGGTTATGTTTTCTAGGATTTCTGTCATATCTCCCACAAATGAGAAACTCTTCATCTTGTATTTGCTCGCAGGGTATAAAAATGATGATTATGATTTCTAGAGCTATTAAATATATTTGTGTTTTTTTTAAATGAAAGATCTTGAACTAAGAACAAAATTTCTTGATGATTGTGGTTAAACTTAGAATAGTCTGCAATGTTCAAAAAAAGACTAATACTGAAAATGAGGACTTGGCCTTAGGTTTTGGATGTGAGTTCTAAGAGCACTTTGTCCTTAGGCTAGTAACCAGACAAATCATCTATTTGTTTATCTTTTTCCATAGTTCACCTAGACAAGGAGAATCTCCTTTTCATTTCACTGCAATGCTTTATTACTCTGATTGTAACAGTTTTGATGTGTAGCCTGGGTGGCTCCTATTTTAACGTAGGCTTCTCCACCTCCATGGAGTTAGGAAAACAACCAGATAGAGAGTGGTGATATGTAAAGTGACATAGCATTATGTGGCCCATCTTCATAGGATATCACTCACCCAAAGATTTGGGAAGTTTTTATAAATATACAAACTCATAAATATTTATGGGTATAGAATGATAGATAAGGAATGATTTTCCAGAAAGGGTAAAAATCATGATTTTCATACAAATATAAACGGAATTATGTGTCAAAGATTTTATTTAACTCATTAATTGAAGAGGGAATCGGTAAGATGTTTCAACCAGTGAGAAGAAGAATTCAAAGTACCACATATTGATAGAAAAAAGTCCTTACATTAACTTACAGATACATGCAAAACTGCAAAATAGGTCAATATTCAAAGAACAATTACTGGATTCCACTGAACACAGTTTGGATCTCTATGGGAAAATTTCATTTTCAATGCTATCACTTATCCAAAACTAATAAAGTTGTAAAATAGCTCAAAAACGAAACCTCCCCACAGAATCTAGTAACACTGAAGGGTATGCTAGATGCCTTATTTCCATTGATCCATTTCAAATATTTTATATTTTTATTAAAAAAAAGAATCTGTCATTAAATAGATATAGATAAAGGAATGGATATATTCAAAGCAAAATGTCAAATTGCAATATCACATTAATTTTCATTATAAAATAGGTGACATCTAAAGCATTTCTGCCTTTGTCAATGATTATTACCTCATTTTTCATAGTTCCTTTAAAAAAAATCAGGGGTTCTTAGCCTGGGATTTATGGGCAGCACTTATGAATCTTCCATGGGAAGAAATCATTTGCTTTCATCAAAGTCTAAAACAATGTTTGACTCACAGTAGTTTAAAACCAATCCTTTGGAAGACAATTTTGGAATATGAACTCATTTATTTAAGTACTTCTTCAAATGTAAAATATATAACAGTTCCACTTTGGTATGAAATTTCTTCATACACTGGAAAACAGAATCTTATTCAAAAAGAAAAAAAGTATTTTAATTTTTATCATATAATTTAACTTTGACATTTATGTTCATTTTGGTTACTTTTGTTATTTTTGCTTTTTTCAACTCTGCCCCCAGGCCCCCAACACATGCTTATTTAAATGTGCTGTATAAAAGACTATTGTGTGGTGGAGAACTCTGTAAGTTTCATCTGACTATCTCAGCTATGAAAAATGAAGGGAAAAGAGCTAAGAATTTTAGAGGTTGGGCCAACCGCAGTTTTGTTACCTCAGGAGTGTTATTCCTTATAATCCTTTCAACAATTCTTATGTGCTAAGAATTATTATCCTCATTTCATAGATACTGATATTGAGGCCCAGAGGGGTTACACGTTTGCCTTATCAGTTCTTGTTCCAAAGTTTTTCTAATTCTAATATCTGTACACTTTTACTACTACAACATGATGCCTCTTTATTTCAAACTTTCCCTACTCTAATCTGCCAAGAGGAAGTTGTAAAGAAAGGAAGGAAGGAAGGAAGGGAGGAAGGAAGGAAAGAAGGAAGGAAGGAAGGAAAGAAGAAAAAAAGAGAAAAATGAATAGTGACCACATGTCAAAGATTCATCTAATTAATTAATTAGGAAACTGACAACAAGACAAGAGATCTGGTTCCAAGAGTATTTGAAAAATATAGTTTTGTTTAGCTAGTAAGGAAAGAAATACCAATTTAAGATTGTTAGATACAAAACTGGTTGTTATCCTGCTAGGGAATAAAATTAAAACTTTTAGAATTATCTTTCCTACTAATCCTCCACCTCTAAAATCATACCTCATCAGTTTGTTTTTTTTTTTTTTTCAGATTAACCTCTAACTGTAGAGGCATGAAAAACACCTGGGCCCTTGTTAGTAAATTAGAATTACATCCTCCAAGAGAGTTAGATGAGAGTTAAACAGGTTTATTAGCAAGTGCTTCAGCCTGATATTAACAAATCAAAGACTTACCAGTTTGCTTTCTTTCCAATTTTGAAATATATTATTATTTTACGGAATATAGTGATTTGAGATTACAGCCTTTGGAGCAAAGTGCTTTGGTTCAAAATCTATCTCCTCCCCCTAGCTCTGTGTACTTAAGCAACTTACTTACATTCTCTGTGCCTTTTTTTCCTAATCCTTAAAATGAGGAAAATAATCATGAAATGTACCTTATAATGTTATAGGAGTTAAAGGAGCCTTGTATGTGGCAAATAATTAACCAGTCAAGGTTGACTATTGAAGATTGGCTCCCTTTTGGTCTTTTTCATTGCTGCCACAAGGTGGGCCTCAGCAATTACAACTTGGGGGGGTTTGCTTTGTTTTGTTTTGTTTTTCTTTTTTTTTAACTCACTTTATTCTAGACATTCTTTCATTACCTTGGTTTTTTTTTATTTTATTTTATTATGTTATGTTAGTCACCATACATTACATCATTAGTTTCTGATGTAGTGTTCCATGATTCATTGTTTGCATATAACACCCAGTGCTCCATGCAATATGTGCCCTCTTTAATACCCATCACCGGGCTAACCCATCCCCTCAACCCTCAATTTGTGTCTCAGAGTCCATAGTCTCTCATGGTTCAACTCCCCCTCAGATTTACTGCCTTCATTCTTCCCTTCCTGCTATATTCTTTAAAAAAAAAAAACATATAATGTATTATTTGTTTCAGAGGTACAGGTCTGTGATTCATCAGTCTTACACAATTCACAGCACTCACCATAGCACATACCCTCCCTAATGTCCATCACCCAGCCCCCCCATCCCTCCCACCCTCCACCACTCCAGCAACCCTCAGTTTGTTTCCTGAGATTAAGAGTCTCTTAGGATTTGTCTCCCTCTCTGGTTTCATCTTGTTTCATTTTTTCCTCCCTTCCCCTGTGATCCTCTGTCTTGTTTCTCAAGGTCCTCTTATCAGTGAGATCATATGATACTTGTCTTTCTCTGAGTGACTTATTTCGCTTAGCATACTACCCCCTAGTTCCATCCTTGTCATTGCAAATGGCACGATTTCGGTTTTTGGGATGGCTCCATAATATTCCATTGTATATATATACCACATCTTCTTTATCCATTCATCTGTTGATGGACATCTTGGCTCTTTCCATAGTTTGGCTATTGTGGACATTGCTGCTATAAACATTGGGGTGCATGTACCCCTTCGGATCACTACATTTGTCTCTTTGGGGTAAATACCCAGTAGGGCAATCCTGGGTCATAGGGTAGCTCTATTTTCAACTTTTTGAGGAACCTCCACACTGTTTTCCAGAGTGGCTGCACCAGCTTGCATTCCCACCAACAGTGTAGGAGGGTTCCCCTTTCTCCGCATCCTCCCCAACATCTGTCATTTCCTGACTTGTTAATTTTAGCCATTCTGACTGGTGTGAGGTCATTACCTTGGTTTTATTTCACTATGTCAATTCCATGTTGTACTTAATGCTATTAAATTTTATTAACCATGTTTCCAGTTGGTTAAATTTATTTGTAGTTGTGTTCATGTTAGACAGTCGATCGGCAAGTATGACTAATATTACTTCTTTTTATTATGTTAATCGCATACATTACATCATTAGTTTTTGATGTAGTGTTCCATGATTCATTGTTTGCGTATAACACCCAGTGCTCCATGCAGTACCTGCCTCTTTAATACCCATCACCAGACTAACCCATCCCCCCACCCCCTCCCTTCTAGAACCCTCAGTTTGTTTCTCAGAGTCCATAGTCTCTCATGGTTCATCTCCCCCTCTGATTCCCCCCCCTTCATTTTCCCCTTCCTGCTATCTTCTTCTTCTTCTTCTTTTTTTTTTTTAACATCTAATGTATTATTTGTTTCACAGGTACAGGTCTGTGATTCAACTGTGAATTGTGCAAGACTGTTGAATCACAGACTAATATTACTTTAAATAGAATAAACATATTCATGATTCTAGGACCAGATCATCAGTCAAGGATTATATAAGATTGGTTTGAGAACCGATGCACTAGCATATGTAAAGTTCTTTGAATTTCATATAAAAATGTGTCATACATTGTGTTTATAACAATGACATTTCTATAGTTTCTTCATTGACCTTGAAACTATAAAATGACTTCATCTGATGTGTGTACTTTAAAAATATGGATGGCTCTGTCTCAAATTCATGTTTTTTTTTCTTTTCCATTTTTTATTATTTTAATGTTAATCACCATATGTTACATAGTTTTTGATGTAGTGTTCCATGATTCATTATTTGCATATAACACCCAGTGCTCCATGCAGAACGTGCCCTCTTTAATACCCATCACCAGGCTAACCCATCCCCCCACCCCCCTCCGCTCTAGAACCCTCAGTTTGTTTTTCAGTTTACTCATCTTTTCCAACTTAATGTCTTTTAAGGAGTAGAAACCGAACATCAGACTTCACATTTGGATATAAAAGGATATGTCATCAGCACAAATGATAGTTTGAATTACCTACAAATAGTTTACAAACCTGATGGCTAGCAGTCCCTTAAAATTCCAAGATATTACTCCACATTGAATAATTTAAATTAGAAATGCAAGCGAAATGCTAAAGGTAGCATTTGGCAATGTTCTTGATTAGAATATCTGCATGTAGTATTTGTTTATTCAGCAACTGAAGTGCCCTCCCTGGTTGTTTTGCTATTTGAAGAATCTTCATAGAATTTCAAGTACTTGTTGTCACTGAGGCAAAAACTAATTTGCTTCCCATTATAATATCTGCCTTTCCATTTGTGTATTTAATTGTGGTGAGGTCTTGGGAATAGTTTCTGACTTTTATACAAGGAAAAATGAGAGTACGGTTGTTACCTTTGACAGCTCACAGATAAAAAAAAAATGATGGAAAATAGGTTGAAGGCTGAATTAAACCCAAACTATAAAAGCGTTAATTAGTGCAAGCATAATTAGAGGGAGTTATTGTAGAATGAAATCTAAATTGTATTAAAATATTTTTTCAACTGATTTGAAGATAGAAAAAGCATGCTTTACACTACAAGCAATTTCTCTAAATTACTGCCCATCATTGAATTTCATAAATTAAAACTGAGCGCTAAAATAAAAGCTTGTTGCCACCATTCTTTTTGTTTAGTTGAGTTTGGAATGATTTCCTAAAGTATTTTAGAGCCATAATATTGTATCTTCCTGTTGTGTATGGCAGATGCTGTCCAATCATTTTCAAGGCCGGGGATTTAAATAATTATTAAAATGTACAGATAATACAAAGCTCCCTCCTTAAAAAGTCATTTGATCAATAAATGAGCAATTAATTGTATACACTCAGCAGCACTCTTGGTATAACCAGGGATGCTAGGAAGAGCTAAAAATGATGCTTAGGTTTTTTTTTTTTTTTGGTCTCTCCTTTCTTTGGTCCCACTCTCCAAAGAGGCATGAATAAACAGGGATATAACAAAGGAAAGAGTAGAGAATGGAAGATAACTAAAAACTGTGAGTTATTACTACACAATTTTAAGCACAAATGTTTACATATTTAAGCATTCATAATATCCTAATTAAATAAGCTTGATTCTTTAACAAAATTATCAGGTTACCTTCCAGAGTTCCCGGTCTGTAGTTCTGCAGTTGTGGCTTCTAGGTTTTTAGATTTCACAGGGCAATAGAAAAACAAAACACACACACACACACACACACACACACACACACACACACACACAATTTAGCCAAGTAGTAACATTAAGAAAACAACTACAAGTCTGTTTTCTCCATTATTTTACAAAATAAAGTGTATTTTTTTTAACCAGGAAGACATTGTTACAAATGAAGGGAGGGTCCTTCTAAGGGGGTTAAAATGAACATGTCACATATGAATATTTTATACTTTTGTATTTTTTTTGTCATTTTGTCATGGATTAGGCAAAATTCTATTATTGACTAAGGTTTATGAATCACTGGCCAGAGGTTAAAGTATGATGAATGTGCCTTTCACAATGTAGCTCCAACCTACCTTTCTTACTCTCATCTTCTGCAAATTTTACCCATGAATGCCAGGCTTCAGCTACGCTGAACTGCTTGTCACACCCCAAAAGATCACATTCTTTGGCTATGCAGACTTGCCATGTGATCCCACTGGGAGCTGCTTCACTTCCCTTGCCTCCTGGTGCTCACAAGGGAGGCAAGGCGTGACCATGAGATCCTGCTTTGTACTCACGTTCTGCCACTTGGCAGTGTGACCTGAGGGAAGCCGCTGTATCTTCGAGTACTTCAGTGTCCTCACCCGTAACATGTGGGCAGTAACATTGCCTGCCCCACTGGATCGTGTGGATAGAAGGAGCTGATACAGGAAGCTTCACATGTGTAAGCACCTTTATCAGTTTTCTCTTGCTGCACCACAAAACTACCCCCAAATGTAATGGCATAAAACAAAAGTTTAGCATTTTTCATGATTCTGAGGTTGGCTGGGCAGTTCTTATACTCCATGTGTATCACCTGGGATCACTCATGCAGCTGCATTCAGCCAGTGATGAGCCTCGCTAGAAGGTCCCAGAAGTCCTCTCCCACACGTACTGTCAGTCAGATGGCCCGTCTGATTCTTTTTCCTACTGCCCCTCCCTCGTGGGATCGCTTCTCCTGCTTTTCCACATGACCTCTGTTTTGCAAGATATCCTGGACTCTCAAATGACATGACAACTGCTTTCCAAGGGAGTAAAAAGAAAAGGGCTAAGCCTAAACCGGCATAACTTCACTTCTGCTGGATTCAGTTGGTACGTTCAAGTTCCCGAGGGAGAGCAGAATAGGCTTGGACTCTTGATAAGACGACTGTCACGCTTACCTAAGAACGGGAGAAATTGCGGGCAACCATATATGCAGCTAAAATAGCACAGCACATCGTAGAGTTTAGTTATTATTTATAAAATGGAATTAATGCTTTCTACCCTCTTAGACTGTTGTTTTTTGTTTTTTTTTTTAAGATTTCATTTATTTATTTGACAGAGACACAGCGAGAGAGGGAACACAAGCAGGCGCAGTGGGAGAGGGAGAAGCAGGCTTCCCGCGGAGCAGGGAGCCGGACGCATGGCTCCATCCCAGGACCCTGGGGCCATGACCTGAGCTGAAGGCAGAGCCAGGTGCCCCTCTCAGACTGTTGTTAAGGATTAAATGAAAAAACAAAAAGATGAAAGTCACTGCCATTGTTGTCATTGAGATCAGGATTACTGATCTAATTACTAAGGATTGTTACTTGTAAAAGATTCTCAACTCAACTGTATTTTTGGAAGCTGCAGCTGCTGAGAGGCTGCCGCTGATTCATCCCAGCACATGATTCCCAGGCCTGGGGCACTGCAGTAAGGACAGGCCACCTCTACTCCTTTCCTACCTGAGCCTTCAGAGTGTTTCAAGCCCCAGGTTGTCCTTAATCTTTCTGGCTCTTCATAAAGAGAGAGGTATAGGAGAGGCACTTACGTCTCATTAAAAAAAAAAAAAAAAAGTGGTTTTATGAAACAAGGTCTCCCATAAACACAGAAATGTTGATTATGTTCTCTAGAACTTGAATTGAAACATGTTTTTGGTATTGATCGGCTGATTTGAGAAGTTAAACTTTCTAGCTTGTTCATTTTATTCCCTGACTTGGAAAAATGAAGTTTTGAACCTAAACTGTTTCTGAAGTGGGACCTACAGTATCAAAGATATGGCCTTCCAGACCTAATTTTATGGAGATGTAATTTTTAAAAATAGTTAAATATTATTTGCAGTTTACAATTCATTGTTCTACAAAAAGACTATACCACTGAACCGTTTATAAAGTCTCCATTTCCTGCAAACCCGTTATCTTTTTAAAACTCTTATCTTTCATACCAAACCTCTTTATACTGTTAATGTTCACTCACTTTAAAATGAATGAAATTCACATTATAACACATTTTAATTTAGGTAATATCTGAGGTTGTACATGCCAGTACTTAGCTTCATAAAGTAATAGGTTGAAGGAACACCCTGCAGAGACTTAAGAAAGTCCATTCTTCTGGGATTTTTGCAATTAGGACAAACATGTCTAGAATTATACAAATTTCACACCTCTCCACATGCAGAGAGTAGCTTTTTATCACCATGAACACCAATTCTCTTTGGTGATTAATATTAATGTTCCCACATGAATTCTTAAATAATAAATTGTTAGTAGTCTTCTAAAGGTTTAGTTTTTTGCTATAGCAATTTTGATCAGTTAATCATATTTTAAAATATAAAAGAGCCATTTTTATTGAACTTTATGTTTTTTATTCAGATTATTCATTAATTTGCTTCTAAAGTCTCATTTCAAGTAAAACTTGAATTTTGGACAATAGCAGTGTTTCAGCAACTGTTACAAAGGACTGAAATTTTGTACTCTCAACTATCTTCACAGTCAGTGTAGGTTGTGGTAAATGATTAAGAAAGGCTCTGATTTCATTATGGCTACCTCAGTTATATTGTATAGATATGGATAATGTCAAATTCAATTTTAAAATTAAGTATTTTCATAAGCATTCTTATGATTACAGATGTTGGTAGAGCTGTGTGAAACAACACAAGTATGATTTTATAAGAACTAACATTTTTTTGTTTTGTTTCTTACAGTATCTTACTGGGTCTGCAACCAACTAGCACACCCTTAGACTATACTGTAATGATCCATTCTGTCATGCAGATGTATGTGTGTTGGATACTCTCAAAGGCAAATGCACTGTGTACATCAGATTGCCACTTGCAGAGCCTAGGTTAATACTCTTGCCTCTTCAAGAGAAAATTCAATAGCATATCAACAGGAATCTAGAAGATCTCTTGGAGATGTAGTCTTACTGGGTATTCCTATGATGTTATCAGGCATATAAACATGATGGAACTTTTGATGTGATCAAAGTGAAGTAGCAACAACAGATTGCAATTGTCACTTTCAGATTTTATTTGTCTGGCCTTGCCTTAGGGAAGGAAGTAGAATGTTCTATCAGCTCTGAAACCAGTAGATTCTGAGGTGAGGACTCAGAATGTGCACTACCTCTTCAAAGACCCTTATTCCACATACAGCTTCTTTCTACTACAAAACATTAGTAAGGCATTCTTCCGGTCTCTCTAATGTTCCCCTCCCTCCCTCCCCCCATCCTTCCTTCCTTCCTTCTTCCCTCCCTTCCTTCCTTCCTTCCTTCTTCCCTCCCTTCCTTCCTTCCTTCCTTCCTTCTTCCCTCCCTTCCTTCCTTCCTTCCTTCCTTCCTTCCTTCCTTCCTTC
>NW_027397064.1:62755891-62782449 GCF_003265705.2 Callorhinus ursinus | reverse complement strand
GTGGTCGTCAATTGGTCTTCCTTTCCCCCATTCTGCCTTCATTTTTTTAAAAGGCAAAATGTGATTTTAATTATGCTGATCTGTATAAAAGCACTATGATATCCCTATATTGAGATATAAAGCAATAATTTCCCTCACATAATTTATTTTCACATTTTATTTTCTTAGTAATATTAAGTAAAAGTAATATAAAGATTAGAAAAGTTCTTTATAAGCCCATCAACCTAGACAATTAATATATTGTTGTGCAACCCTATTAATCTTATGTATGTGTGTAGAAACTGACTTTACTTTCCATGGTAGTGTGGGACCATAAGAAAGACCATTTGAGCTAAATGTACAAGACGATCTTAATGATCAATGGGAACATTTATAAATTTACCATAATCTCTAAAATTATTGTCAAAATATTAAAAACTCTCCTGCTATCAATTATAAATGCATATGGAAACATAAATTTAATAAAACATATATATGGTTAGTAAACTGTTGTTTAAAACACTAGAAATATTGAGAATTAAAGTGTTTATATCTTCATAAAATTTATCAAAACACAAATGTTCTTAGTGATACTATTCATAAGAGTCAAAAATTGGAAATAAACTTAATGTCCATCAGTTGGTAAATGGATGGACAAATATGGTATATGCACAGAATGGAACATCTGACAATAAAAAGACAGCAAATTACTGATAAATGCTACAAAATGGATAAATCTCAAAACCATTATGCTAAATGAAAGAAGGCAAACATAAGAGACCATATATTGTATGATTTCATTTTTATGTAAATGAAATGAAAATGTCCAGAAAAGGCAAATCTATGGAGACAGAAAGATTATTGGTTGCCTTGGGTGGAGGTTGAGGAGAACAAGAGTAATAGTAAATGAACATGAAGGATTTTATTGGGATGAAGGAAATGTTCTTCAAACATGAATCACGGAACACTACATCAAAAACTAATGATGTAATGTATGGTGACTAACATAACATAAAATAAATTAAAAAAAACATTAAATAATAATGATTATACATACAACTTGATGAGTTTACTAAAGGGAAAAATTATTGAATTATACACTTGAAAAGAACAAATTATATAACATGTAAAATATGCCTCAATATTTTAAAAAACCTATTGAGAAGAGTTTGAACAGTGATTGCCTTCTTCACATCCATATAATTTACGATACGGAGTGATCATCTTTTCTATGCCTTAGTAAATTGTCATTCTCATTTTTCTAAGGCAGAATCAGCTACTAGGATTTTATCCATTGCACTGTCAATATAATGAAATATTTCTGAGCATTTAATTAAATTATGGTAACTAAAATATATTCACATTGAGACTGTGCAAAGCAAGGACTGCCTGCATTGTGGGATTGTGTGTGTGCATGTATTTGTAATCATTGTTTCATATAAGTTGTTATATCTGTTGCGGACTGCGTTCAGATCCAAGTAACAAATCCCAAGAAAACCTGAGAAAGAGTGGTTTAAACATAAACAATTTTTGCTTCTTGTTTTTGTTTTGTTTTGTTTTCACATAAAAAGGAAGTCCAGGGTAGACAGCTATCAGGAGCCCAGGCTCCTTCTCTTTAGTCAGCTATCCTTACCAGGGAGCTTTTGTTGTCATACATTGTTTCATGGTTTCAAGACAGCTGCTCTATGTGGAGCATGACACTGCGGGAAGAAAGGGAAGGACCAAGGGCTAAATAGATACAAACAGATTCTATCCCTTTTTGAAAGAGCTTCTCTAGAAGATCCTCCCATTGACTCCCACTTTCATCACATTGGCCAGAGATGTATCACATGACCAGCTCTGGCTGCAGAGCAGTCCGCAAATGTTTTGTTTATTTTGAATCTAGTCATATTGTTACTCTTTAGAAATTGAGTTCTGCTAATTAAGAAAAAGAAGGTTAGAGAAGAATTGAATAAGCAACTAATGATATTTGCACGTTGAGCTTTTGTAATTTCACTTTATTATAAGGCTTTTATACAATGTTATCCATCTTTAAAAGCCTTGTGCGAGGATATCGTATAATAATTGATCAAAGATAGGTATCATTAATCACATATATTTTCATTTTGTTGAGTGCCATATTTACTGTTGATTTTTCCCTTTATTTGGAGATTTCCCTTAATGGTGTTCAAAGGATATTAACATTTTATGTTCTTAATAAAATTATCAATTTGGAAAAGTCATTCTCTATTAAAATTGAATAAGGGAAAAAGGTAGAAAAATGATCCTCCGAAAATTTATGTCTACCTTTTCTTAGTCCTTTGGTTAAAATAACTTTCTTCAAACAACGATATTCAAGATAAAACATATCTCTTTATTCCATTTTATATTGTTTTAGTTGCTAGAACTTGAAAAGTTTCATTTCATACTATTTCCCTAGGAAAATACACATTAATTTACATTTATGATTCAATAGATGGACTAACCTAGGGCTTAACACTAACAATTATCTTTGTTTCTATGGATTTTATGGATGCTGCAGAAAATGTGTATTTTGTGCTTGCAAATTTATACACAGTTTGCAAGGATGGGGGTGTGAGTGGGACTTTTTTTTTTTTCCTACACAGTATGATTCTTAAATGTAAGTGAAGTGTTGAATCTTCTGCTCAACAGAAGAACTGTGGCCTATTCCGCATGGAGGAGACACTAAATGTATAGAACCTATCAAGAGACTGCTCAGTTTTAAACAGACCATGTAGACAAACCCGTATGAGTGATTTAGGTTCTCTTTTGGGACAATTTTTTGTTTAGCTGATTTCTCATTAATCATTGGCTTTATAACCTAATTTCATGTAAGATACTGCTCTAGTAAATATTCTGCATTACATACAGCTGATTTCCTTTTGAAACTGTTGGGAACTTCCTGTGATACAAACTTCTCTGGCTGTGATTGCTCGCTACTTGCTGAGTGTTGATGATAGTTGAGTATAATTACAAACTAATGAAGAGGGAAAAATCTTAAGAATCCAATATGATTGGCGATCTTGAAATCTAAGAGTTATTTATATTTGCCTTTGAAATAGGGGCGACTTTGCAAATTGCATTCTTCTTAGATTAAAATAATAATAAATTTCAGTTTGCTGCCTGGGTGTTCCTCAGGAATGCACTGACAGATGAAACCTGCTGACTCTGGATAAAGTGGCTAGATGTATACCAGACAGTTGTGGGGGGCGATCATTAAAAATGCTTGAGGAATTGTATAAGTTAAGTGTGTGTGTGTGTGTGTGTGTGTGTGTGTGTGTTTGTGTGTGTGTATATATATAGCAGTAACAAAGTTGACTCAATGGCACAGCAAAGCAGTCAGATTTAATACAAAGAGAAACTGAGGGCAGGTTTTATTTTTCTTTGTGAATAGACTTTTAACTGTTTATGAAGGGCATTTGAGTGTTCTCTCCATACGAACAAAATCGGACTGGTGATTTTCAAGCAACTCTTCTCACTTATACATGATGGTTAACAGCTGGAGTCTAGAGCCATACTGCCTACATTCCTGTCTTGGCCTTAGCACTGCAGTATGTCACCTTGTTGAACAATTGTTGAACAATTACTGAACAATCTCATGCCTTAATTTCTCTCTGTGCAAAAAAAAATTAATGGTAGCTGCCTCATAGAATTGTGAAATTAAATGAGAATGTACAGAAGATGCTCAGGATGGGGCCATGGAGTTGGAAGTACTCAATATGTGTTAAAATTATTATTACTATTATCATCATCATTATTATTCATTTTTATTGTATTGGGTAGGAAAGCATCAAGAATAAGCCATCCATCTTTCTGTAGTGGAATCGCTTCTTGTCATGTCTTTCTCTTTCAATGTATATCTTCTTGTTCTGATACCTTAAAAATTAAATTATCTTCACGATAAGTGTATTACCAGCCTTCCACTCACATCAAATGCTCATGGAATTTCAATGGCAAAAAGTATTTTAGAGGACATCTATTCCAATCCCATCTTTGTCACAGACGGTCAGGAGGACTCCAGCACAGGCCCCTCTGCCCATTACAGTGACGGCTCCGCTTTCCATAATGCTTTGGCAGGAACATCTGTTTCCTTCAATGTCTTAAAGTAGAAACATTCCTGAAAGAAAGCGGGGAGTCTCTGTGGTGATTGTCTTCACTCTGGACCCAAACTATTTTTTAATGTATTTTAGTGCTGGTTGTACCCCTGTTCCTTTTCTCACTGCTGTCTTTAACGTATGTCAAAAGCAATTTAAAAGCAAGAAGGTGCAAATGTCCCTGTTGTAAGAAATAAATCTGAGCCATTGTCTCTGATCAAACCATGAAAGTTGACCCTGGAGGGAGCCTGATAAAACAAGGGCTGTGGAGACCTTCCACGGACTAGTGTAATAATTCATTTTTGTGCATTCGCAATGCTGAGCTTTACTATGCCGTTCAGCAGATACAAGCCAAGAGCGGTAGTGTGATTAGATTTTTAATCCCATTAACTCTAATTGCTTCTAAGAAGCTGTATACTTACAGTATGTGTCTGGTTTTAGAAACGCAGGGGAAAGGGAAAGTGATGAAATAGTTCCTTCATTCTGGATGGAAAATCGAAAAGCGAGGAAAACAACGCATAGGCAACAAGTTATGGAGAAACGCTGGCAGGTTTTTAAAGACCATTTGCGATGATTAGATCTGCTTTTGGGTATAGAGGTCTTCCTGACTGCCCTGAAGTTTCAGTGTAGGAGGGCTCATTTCCCTGCTACTCATTCCTTGGATTTGGACTTTGACACTCTTATTGTGCTTTTGATAGTTTGCCCACAAATTATTGCACTGAAGACAATGAGGCTCCGAGGTTAAACATCTCCTATTTCACAGGATGCTGTTCCAGCGACCGTCTTGGTGATTCCAAGCAAGGTCTATTAAACACGGAGCTGACCTAGTGGAACTGATAAACACAGTTGCTTTAAGGAAATGGAGATGAATTGTAGCTGAGGTTTAAGAAAATAGGAAAGCATAATTGAGTAAATTAAAAATAATTTTAAATCACAATTATAATCGCGCTTCATTTTTTTTACCCTGCCAGTTTCATGTCTCATGGTCTGTAATTTGAGAAGGTTTCAGTGTAGCTAGACTTACTGTTTAAAAAATGAGGTTATTAACAGAAAAAAAAAATCCATTTTGTTCTGCAGAATATCTATATGTTCTGAGAACACTGCCCTCAAAATGGGGTTGTTTTTAAGGAAATGGCAACCTTGGAAGATTCAGCTGTTGGTGGAAAGCAGATACGTTAGTTGAATGATGACAGAAAAGCCATGAAAAATGAATGGAAAAGGCTAACAAAAAATTTGTCTCATGTAGAGGCCATGGAGCAAGTAGCACAAGAAGAGAAAAAGGGGAGGGAAGGAAGAAAAGGTAGAACGTGGAAACATGGAACATGTGGAACATGTCATTTAGAGAAAAGAGCTGTATTTATGACAAGGGCATGTGAATGTTTCAAAATTAAGGATCCTAGCTAGGTCTCCCACCAAGATCAGCATAGACCCACTTTTGCAACCCCCTGCTTTGATGACCATGTTACTGGATGTTTTCACAAGTGCAAGGGACTTTGCAAAGATTTGTTTTGAATCTTCACACTGCTCCAAGGAAGGCAAATTTATAAGGATTTGCTTGAAACATCCTTATGAATCTCAGATTAAAAACGGCATGTATTATTGGGGATAAACTTAGTATGGGACCATAGCTTACTCTGAGACTACGGTAGTTTGCACACACCTATAAATCAGAGAATTGGGATCGATATCATTTATCCCAATGGCAGCAGACATGAGCATATTTAATATTTGTGAAGGATTTGATAATGAAAGTCAAGTCAGGGGCTTTTATAAGGATTTTATTAGAGAGACTAGAATTGGACTTAATTCAAGCTCCCTACTTTGAAAACGCCTACTGGCACATTGTAACCTGACCTTTAGCTTCTCCAAGCATGGGTTAAACTCACTGATAGGACACAGACTTATGCCCTGTGAGGCATAGTATTGCTATTAGAAAGCTCAGTTTAAGTACCATCATTGCATCGGTTCGCCGTACTGGCTTAATTAGCATCACATGAATATGAAGAGTGCTCTTAATATAAAGTGCCCTGCACAGTCCCCCTCTCTGGGGCTCTGTATGGTATCGCATGGATTTGCTAGCAAACTTGCAGCTAAGAGTAGACTATTTTGCAGAGAGCAAAGTTAACCCTCACTTCTATGTGAGAGGATCAGAGCCGTTAAAAACAATGATTGTATTATTTTTGTATTAATTATCATTTAGAGTGTTTCTTTCCTTAGACAAAAAGTGACCTGCCCAGCATCAAAAGGAGCTATTCCAGACAGCACTGGAACAGACCTCATCTAAATTCATTAGGATGGCATCAAATTAAACCCTCAGAATATTTCTTGAAGACTTCAGAATTGATGTCCAGCAAATTTCAGGGCCATGGGGTTGCTTTAAATTGTCTTAATAAATCCAAGTTTGCATTATCAGTTACTTGAAGAGAAACACAACCAAGAATATCTTCAGCTATGACAGCTGAATTAGCCTTCAAACAGCTTATATATCTGTACACTTATTTTGTATTCTACTTAGAAAACAAATCAAATATGCTGTATGCAATGCGGAAACATAGCAATAATCTCGATCAAGTGTGTTTCTTTTTTCCCCTATTTTGTCAGGAATGGTTATGAGAATTTTACTGTACAAGCTTCAGAAGTAAGGAATTGGAAAAGGGATATTGCATCTACCTTGAAATGATTCTATTTATAGTGCACCAGATGGTCATCTTCTTTCCCCTTCTCCCTAAAAATCTCTTCTCTGCTTTTCTCCCATGGAGCAGAACTCCAACTCAGCATACCTGAAATTTCTACCGTTAATTTTATTATTTCTGGATTAGTGAACAAATGTGAATGTGCTGTAGCTAGTGGAACGCATTAAAATACATACAATCATCTACTTTTTTCAAAAAAGACATTCATTGAACACTTGCCTGGTAGGGGAAATAAGGATGAACGAGGTATGCATAAATCCAGGAGTCAGTCAGGGAATTTTTAGGTAGTAGAAGGATTGGAATATGTACCTGAAGGATGATGGGAGGCTAAAAAGGGGTCAATGAAGGGCAATAGGAGTTTTAAAAAGGATAACTTTTTTCTTTCTAGTTTCTTTATGGGGATGCTGTCAGCATCTTGGGCAGAATATGTTTAGAATCCCTAGCTCCTGTCACCCACCAATCCTGTAAAGACTTAAAAAGTTAAAATAGTCACATATTTCCACAAGCCATTCAAACAGCATGCATTTCCATTGTTGAAAATCAAGTATTTCTAAAAGATTTAAAGGAAATTTCTTGGAAGACATAGATCTTGGACTGTGCCTTTGAGACTACAGATGTTCTAAGCATGCAAAAATGGGATGGCAAACCCATCTAGGTCTAGTGAACTGCATGAGCAAAACCACAGGAACTGTGTCTATAAAACAGTGCGTGGTCCACACAAAAGCTCATAGGAGGGTAACATTGTATTGCTTTAGGATATACTCAGGGCAGATTTTAAATATGAAATCCAAATTATTTGGGGAGTCAGAAACAATACCTCATAAATCTGTAACAGGAAATCCTTAAAGCAATTTATTATAATCACATGTTCAAAATTTACTCCGGACTTGTTTCAAAAGCAAAAATAATCTCGGAAAAAGTAATGCAAAGATTTTTCTTGTTCTAGATAAAGAAAAATGGTGATACAGTAAAGGCACACTTTGTTAAAGTTAATTTTCACAGGGATGATCCAAGGTCCGTAATTTATGGGAAAGGGAGTTACTCTAACTTACTACATGGGATGTTTTTTTAAGAGTCTCCCATTTTTTTTTAATTGGAATAGTTAACATACAGTATCATGTTAGTTTCAGGTGTACAACATAGTGATTCAACAATTCTGTACATCACTCAGTGCTCATCATGGTAAGTATAGTCGCCATGTGTCATCATGGAACATTATTATAATTTTATTGACTGTATTCCCTGTACTTTTCATTTCTTTTTTTTTTTTAAAGATTTTATTTATTTATTTGAGAGACAGAGAGAATGAGAGAGAAAGCACATGAGATGGGGGGAGGGTCAGAGGGAGAAGCAGACTCCCTGCTGAGCAGGGAGCCCGATGCGGGACTCGATCCAGGGACTCCAGGATCATGACCTGAGCCGAAGGCAGTCGCTTAACCAACTGAGCCACCCAGGCGCCCTGTACTTTTCATTTCTGTGACTTATTTTGTAACCTGAAGTTTATACCTGTTAATCCTCTTCCACCTATTTTGTCCTTCCCCCACCTCCCTCCCCTCTGGCAACCACCAGTTTATTCTCTGTATTTATGAATCTGTTTGTTTGGTTGGTTTGCTTTGCATTGTTGTTTAGGTTTCACAAATAAGTAAAATTGTATATTTGTCTTTCTCTGTCTAGCTTATTTCGGTTAGCATGATACCCTCTAGGTTTACCCATGTTGTCCCAAATGGCAAAAATCTCATTCTTTTTTTATGGCTGAGTAATAGTCCATCGTGTGTGTGTGTGTGTGTGTGTGTGTGTGTGTGTGTACATATATATATAATATATCATACTTCTTCTTTATCCATTCATCTATTGATGGATACTTGCATTGCTTCCATATTTTAATTATTGTAAATAAATGCTTCGATAAACATAGGGATGCATATATCTTTTCAAATTAGAGTTTCCATTTTCTTCAGGTAAATACCCAAAGTGGAATTGCTGTATCATATGGTATTTCTGTCTTTAATTGTTTGAGGAACCTCCATACTATTTTCCACAGTGGCTGCACCATTTTACATCACCACCAACAGTGCATGAGGGTTCCTTTTTCTCTACATCCTTGCCAACATCTTCAATTTCTTGTCTTTTAAATGTTAGCCATTCTGAATGGTGTGAGGTGATATCTCATTGTGGTTTTGATTTGCGTTTCTCTGATGACTAGTGATGTTGGTCATCTTTTCTTGTGTCTGGTGGCCGTCTGGATGTCTTCTTTAGAAGAATGTCTATTCAGCTCCTCTGCCCATTTTAATCAGATTATTTGTGGTGTTTTGAGGTTGTATAAGTTCTTTATATATTTGGATATTAACCACTTATGAGATAAATCATTTGCAAATATCTTCTCCCATTCAATATGTTACCTTTTTGTTTTGTTGATGGTTCCTTTGCTGGGCAAAGGCTTTTTATTTTAATGTAGTCCTAAAGGTTTATTTTTGCTTTTGTTTCCCTTTCCTGAGGAGACATACCCATAAACATGTTGCTAAGAACAATGTTCAAAAGATTACTGCCTATGTTTTCTTTTAGGAGTTTTATGGTTTCAGGTCTCACATTTAGGTCTTCAACCCATTTTGAGATTATTTTTGTGTGTGGTGTGAGAAAGGGGTCCAGTTTAAATGTTGCTCAAACATTTTATCAAGAATATTTGTTATTTTTTTAGAAGGAGTTGTGAATTAGAACAATCTCCAAATTCCTGTCTCAGAACCAGTGCAGGCCAATTTTCTTTCTCACATCTTAATATTCTAATGCCAACTACTCAAAAATAAAATTTGTTGAGGGACACCTGGATGGCTCATGACCTGCCTTTGGCTCAGGTCATGATCCCAGGGTCCTGGGATCGAGTCCCACATGGGGCTCCCTGCTCAGAGGGGAGCCTGCTTTTCCCTCTCCCTCTGCTGCTGCTCTGCCTACTTGTGTGTGCTCTCTCTCTCTGTCAAAGAAATAAATAAAATCTTTAAAAAAATAAAATAAAATTTGGTGAATAATATATAAGAAACAGAGAGCCAAACTAGCACTGAATGCCTCTTTGGTTATTTATATTTCATTTCAATAGTTTTTCTATTCATCCTCTCCATTCATTCATTGAAGCTGCAGGAGATTTCACAGACAACAAGTTTATCATTTCCATAGAGTTATATGTTCAAGGAAGGGTAGACTAAAACAAGTAAGTAAGATAATTTTAAATAGGTAGCAACAAGTGATGATAACAGCAATAAAAAAAAAGGTCTAAGGAAGAATAAAGATATGGGGGAGGAGAGAATGTTTTGCAAGCGATGATCAGACATGGCATGTCTAAGGAAGAAATATTCGAACAGATGTCTCAAAGATAAATGAGTCATCAATGCAAAGATTTTGGTTAAGAGAATTTGAAGTAGAGAAATAAGTTACGGGAAGGAACTAAGGCAGATGTGGGATGGTTTTATGAACCTGACTGAAGGAAGGCCAGCCGGGCTAACACATGGCAAAGGAGAGTACTCATGGAACGAAAAAGAAGTCAGAGGAGGTAAGCAAGATCTATATCATGTAGGATTTTGTAATCAATGGTAAGGATTTTTTACTTTATTTTAAAATCAATGTAAAGTCCTTGAGAACTTTTAGGCAGAGGAAGTTTATGATGATTATGGCTAATCTAAGGAAAATGGAAGGAACAATGTTGGGAGGCAGTTATAATTGTCTAGGTGAAGAGATGCTGTGTTCTAAAGTTGTGGGGCAAGAGTAATGAGAAGTGGTTGGAGTCAGGATATGTTTTTAAAGTAGATCTGACAGGACTTGCTGATGAAGTGGATATAGAAACTGAAGGAAAGGAGGTAAAGGTAACTGATATGTTCTTGTTAGAGGACATAAGAAGGTTAGATAGGTAAGGATGATCATTGTGCTAGGCATTATAATTTGATTCTACAGATATGCTAACTCTACACATATGTATAAAAATTAACTGGAGCTTGAATTTTTTACCACAGCATCTGTTTTAGATATCACTTAAATTTATATTTAATAAATATCACTTAAAATTATATTGTTAACATTTTCACATATTTAATTTCACATAATTTAATCATATTGTCATTCTGTTAATGTATAAGCAAATTGTGTTTCTTGTAATGTAGAAGGATATTACAATCAGTGAAAGTTAAAAAGTTGAAACTGTGTTTGACATAATGGTAAGGCCATCTAAACTATACTTTTCTTTAAAGAAATGTCAGTGCTATAAGTTCAAATATGAATATGTGGTATTAATACTATCACCTTAAAATATTTTTAATTTGATTACCACAAACAGAAGATTTTAAATGACTTTTTTAAGGGGGGTAAATCGGAGGGGGAGACGAGCCAAGAGAGACGATGGACTCTAAAAAAACAAACTGAGGGTTCTAGAGGGCAGGGGGTGGGGGGATGGGTTAGCCTGGTGATGGGTATTAAAGAGGGCACGTTTCTGCATGGAGCACTGGGTGTCATGCACAAACAATGAATCATGGATCACTACATCAAAAACTAATGATGTAATGTATGGTGATTAACATAACAATAAAAAATTTTAAAGAAAAAAAATAAAAAGATTTATTTATTTATCTTAGAGAGAGAAAGAGAAAGAGTGTGAGCAGGGGGTGGGATTGTGGGGGGAGGGGGTTGCGGGGGGAGGGGCAGGGGGAGAGGGAGAGATACAGACTCCCTGCTGAGTGTGGAGCCTGACACGGAGCTCGATCTCAAGTCTCTGAGATTGCGACCTGAGCCAAAATCAAGAGTCAGACGCTCAACTGACTGAGCCACCCAGGTGTCCCCAAGATTTTTAAATGACACTTACATGCTAAAACTGACAAGTCAGTTGACAGTAAGTTTGTTCTTGATCTCCTTTTACCATTTTCTACCTACATACCTGTGGCTCTAGAATTCTCAGTCTGTTTCTCTCATGTCCATCATCATAAACCAATTTGACAAAGTGAATATTTTGGTCACCTCTGATTTAGCTGTGTTTGTGTAGTATTTAGCTTTTATATACATTTCAGAAACATTGGATGATATTTTGAGGTAAGTTAAGTTTGCTTCAGGCAGCCTTCATGACCTCCATGACTCATACTTCTTCTTTCTTCTAGTAGTCCTGAATGATCCACATCTTGCCCACCTAAATCATACAGGTTAGACTTAATTATGTCACAGCAACAAACAGTATTTGTAAGCAGAGCAGTAACCACCCTGATCATTGTTAGTTCACCACCAGAGGGAAAGAGGAGGAAGGAGAATCCTACATATGCCATTAAGTACTGTAGCCCAAAGTTGATGAGTATCACTTCTATTCACAGCTCAGTAAACAGAAATAGTCATGTGACTCAACCAACCATATATGAGACAATTCTAACATGTGCTTAGAAGACAGTCAGTAATATTTAATCTATGGAATGACTAACATACCTGCATCACTAACATTACTACTTTTGATAGATACATAGATACATAGATAGATGATAGAGCGATAGATGATGATAGATAGATGATAGGTAGATAGATTAGATAGATGATAGATGATAGATGATAGATAGATAGATGATAGATGATGGATAGATAGATGATTGATAGATGATAGATGATAGATAGATGATAGGTATAGATGTAGATATGGATATAAATACATATGTATAGATAGATATAGATCTCTCTATAGACCTATATCTATATATTTGCTATGTTGATGTTGGTGTTGCAGGTCAGGAGGTATGTTAGTCATTCACCAAATATTACTGATGGTATAGATACAGATCTATGTATTCATCCATCGACCTATCTAGAAAGAGAGCCATAATACCTTCTAATGTATACTAGCTTATTCACAGTGATTATACCAGAATATGCCTGATTCTTACTTGTCTTTAAATGTCTCTCACTTATACTCCAGTGGCTTATTTTTAATTTCACATAGGCATAAATGAATAAGTTAGGGTTTCTACAAAGCATCAACAGTAAAAATAAAAGGCAGTACAAGGCTTCATGGATACTCAACAATGATAGAATTGTATAAAATGCTCTATGTCCCCAGAACTTGTATTATTTTGAATTCTACACAAAACTGTTAATAGCATCACAGATGAATGGATTGGAGATCTCTGATTTATTAACATTTGGTATTTGCAGATTTGAGTATTTTTTCTGAAGTATATTTTAAAACTGGCATAACCACAGGAGTATGGTACTTAAGCAAGGGAGATAAGGCATATCTTATAAGAGAAAGATCCTTCTAGCTGGTGAGACTTGTTCATCCAGTCCTTTACTTACAAGTCCTATATTATGGTTTATAGAGCATAGCAGAGGTTCAGGGCTGTATCCTCGATCTTAGATCTGGTCATACACTCAGATATCAGACAGCAAAGGTCATGTTGTTCTTTAGGGACCTGCGCTAATATGTATTCCTCTTTTACTTTATTTCTGCCCCCCTCCCCACATCTGACTTTTTGGTACTTTTTATCCTTTGTTTTTCCTCCATTTCATAGTTTGACTCCACTTTTTGCCTACCTCTCGAATGGGTTATTCGTCTTTATTTGCTCCATCCAATTCTGCTACTATAAAGAGACAGATATATAGCTTTAGATAATGAAGGTAGGTGATGGAAGAGAGTAAAGGCTCTCATAATGTTCTGATATCAGAGTAAATTATAGATAAGAGCAATTATAAACAAAGTCAACCTACAGTTTGTGTATATCCTAGTTAGCATATATTCTAGCACCTTGCCACTCAATGTATGGTGTTTGGACTAGCAGTATCAGCAATACCTAGAATCCTGTTAGAATCTCAGGCCCATCTCAAATGTACTAAATCAGATTCTGCTTTTTGACAGTCTTCGTGCAATTTGTATGTACTCCGAAGTTTGAGAAAACTTGCTTATAGTCAATATATTACCATGCTATATGTCTCTCTCCTTTCCAGCATTGAGTTAAACAAAATGTCACTTTCCATTGCCTTGCCTTATTTAGCTACAGGAGCCTTGATAAATGGGGGGGGGGATCTCATTTCATCATCCTAGTTAAGAAACCATTAAAAAATAATAAAATATTTGCAGAAACCTTGTAGCAAGTTTTTTATAAAAGACAGACCTCCTCTTAAGAGACAAACTTTCCCCAAGTTAAGGAAGAACAGATTACTTTCACAAATTTGACGTCTCCTTTTGTTGGGAAGCTAATGTTTTTTAAATTACATGAAAGTAATTCAAAGCAATTTTGATGAACCATTTATTACACGTAAAGCCCATAAAGCACAAATGACATATTGCCAAATTATACTGATTTAAATACTGATCCTGTTTTTCAGCACAAAGTAGTTGAGCCTTCTCTGAAGGAGTACTGAAGGAATACTTTTATTATGTTCTTTAACACATTGGGTACTACATGATCAGAAAGCTGACATGAAGAAATACATGGTAAAGAGAGACCCCTTTATCCTATACAAGAAGGACAGAAGTCTTATGCTCACACACAATGCTTAAGCATGCAATTTTCTAATAACCATATTACATATTCTTACTAGGACTGTGACTATAATCAGTGGAACATTTCATTTACAAAGAGAATAGTTTTACCCTTTCAATCTTGCCCCAAGTAACTATAATAGGAAGTAGAAAAGAATTTCATTTACATGATTTTTAAAAAACAACAGTGGTGATTTTTAAGTCACTGAATCTATACTGGTGAAATTCTTGTTTGGTCATAAGCCATTGACCTTCTTTTTTTCTTTTTATTAATTTTATTTTATTACATTATGTTGGTCACCATACATTACATCATTAGTTTTTGATTAGTGTTCCATGATTCATTGTTTGCGTGTAACACCCAGGGCTCCATGTAATACATGCCCTCTTTAATACCCATCACCAGGCTAACCCATCTCCCCACCCCCCTCCCCTCTAGAACCCTCAGTTTGTTTCTCAGAGTCCATAGTTCCTCATGGTTCATCTCCCCCTCTGATTTCCCCCCCTTCATTTTTCCCTTCCTACTATATTCTTTTTTTTCCTTTTTTTAACATATAATGTATTATTTGTTTCAGAGGTACAGGTGTGTGATTCAACAGTCTTACACATTCACAGCGCTCACCATAGCACATACCCTCCCCAGTGTCCATCACCCAGCCACCCCATCTCTCCCACTCCCCACCACTCCAGCAACCCTCGGTTTGTTTCCTGAGATTAAGAGTCTCTTATGGTTTGTCTCCCTCTCTGGTTTCATCTTGTTTCATTTTTTCCTCCCTTCCCCTATGATCCTCTGTCTTGTTTCTCAGATTTCTCATATCAGTGAGATCATATGATACTTGTCTTTGATTGACTTATTTTGCTTAGTGTAATACCCTCTAGTTCCATCCATGTCATTGCAAATGGCAAGATTTCGGTTTTTTTTTTTTTGATAGCTGCATAACATTCCATTTATATATATATATATATATCCATTCATCTGTTGATGGACATCCAGGCTCTTTCCATAGTTTGGCTATTGTGGACATTGCTGCTATAAACATCGGGGTGCACGTACCCCTTTGGATCACTACATTTGTCTCTTTGGGGTAAATACCCGGTAGTGCAATTAATTGCTGGATCATAGGGTAGCTCTATTCTCAACTTTTTGAGGAACCTCCATACTGTTTTAAAGAATGGCTGCACCAGTTTGCATTCCCACCAAGAGTGTAGGAGGATTCCCCTTTCTCTGCATCCTCGCCAACATCTGTCATTTCCTGACTTGTTAATTTTAGCCATTCTGACTGGTGTGAGGTGGTATCTCATTGAGGTTTTGATTTGGATTTCCCTGATGCTGAGTGATGTTGAGCACTTTTTTCATGTGTCTGTTGGCCATTTGGATGTCTTCTTTGCAGAAATGTCTGTTCGTGTCTTCTGCCCATTTCTTGATTGGATTATTTGTTCTTTGGGTGTTGAGTTTGATAAGTTCTTTATAGATTTTGGATACTAGCCCTTCATCTGACATGTCATTTGCAAATATCTTCTCCCATTCTGTCTTTGTCTTTTGGTTTTGTTGACTGTTTCCTTTGCTTTGGAAAAGCTTTTTATCTTGATGAAGTCCCAATAGTTCATTTTTGCCCTTGCTTCTCTTGCCTTTGGCGATGTTTCTAGGAAGAAGTTGCTGCGGCTGAGGTCGAAGAGGTTGCTGCCTGTGTTCTCCTCAAGGATTTTAATGGACTCCTGTCTCACGTTTAGGTCTTTCAACCACTTGGAGTCTATTTTTGTGTGTGGTGTAAGGAAATGGTCCAGTTTCATCCTTCTGCATGTGGCTGTCCAATTTTCCCAACACCATTTGTTGAAGAGACTTTTTTCTATTGGACATTCTTTCCTACTTTGTCAAAGATGAGTTGACCGTAGAGTTGAGGGTCCATTTCTGGGCTCTCGATTCTGTTCCATTGATCTATGTGTCTGTTTTTGTGCCAGTACCATACTGTCTTGATGATGACAGCTTTGTAATAGAGCTGGAAGTCCGGAATTGTGATGCCACTGGCTTTTCTTTTCTTTTTCAACGTTCCTCTGGCTATTCAGGGTCTTTTCCGGTTCCATACAAATTTTAGGATTATTTATTCCATTTCTTTGAAAAAAGTGGATGGTATTTTGATCATTAAATGTGTAGATTGCTCTAGGTAGCATAGATATTTTCACAACATTTGTTCTTCCAATTCATGAGCATGGAACATTTTTCCATTTCTCTGTGTCTTCCTCAATTTCTTAGCCATTGCACTTCTGTATAAATGATTGCATGTTTTAAGAAAGTCTGACAGAAATAAGCACAATCTGATGATTAAGTATAGCAGATTTTTCCAAAAGATATATTTAGCTACCATTATAGTAGTTTGTTAGAGGAGTTTCTAAAATTCTAAGGAACATACATTAACTAAATATGTAGATGGAGGTACTAACTATAAGAACTATATGAAAGTAGAATGAGCTTCTTAGGGGCTAATGAATCTTTCACCAACAAAGGAATTCTCAAAGAGGCACAATCTGATAAAAACTTTCCAGTTCTGAACCTTTTAGATTCTAAGTTTTTAAAATGTTTATCATCAAATTGATATTCTTTTATGCATATAATTGGGTATGTAAAGACACTTAATAAAAAATATCTGATCACAAAAAATTAAATACTATCATCAAAGATATTTTGTGAAAACCATACAGAAAACAGTCACAGAATCTGTCCTTTAAGAGCATACAGTAGAAAAACGATCACCAATTTATAAAGGACAAGAAGATTCCAGCTTTCCTGATGATCTCCATGTGCTGCATACCTCAACCACTTCCCCTTCAGGCCCCTGTTATTTCATTTGCCATAGAATCAGGACATTAAAGCTGGAAGGAAACTTACCAGTCATGTTACAAAGTCTTTTTACATAAGAGGAAATAATCTGGAAACTGGTCTATTTTGTCACCATGTTCTTATATATTAAATGTTCTCTGTTTTCGAAAGTATGTGTATATCATGCTAGACAGCTAACATTTAAAGATGAGAAATTTGATTTTAGTATTTCTAATTTTTTTACAGAAGCTAGTGCAATAGCATGTGAATATTTTTGACAGAAACAGAGCACACAAGCTGTTAGAATAATAACATAAGACTGATAAACATGTAACTTTTAGTTATTAACAAAGTAGTTGAATTTTTGAAATGTCAGCTTTAAGGGTCTGAGCTAGCTGAATAGTTTCTTTGACTCTAAGCAGAGGCAATCAAACAATTTATGCTTTCAAATGGATAAATGGTTTCAAAATTAAGACAATGATATTTGCCAAAGGCAGTTTATGACACTCTTGGATTCCATATTCTTATTTTCAGAGAGGCTTAAATAACAAAGCTAATATATTTCCTCACATAACAGAAAAGCCTGCGGCCACAGCAAGTGTCAAGAAGAGTTTTATCAAGTTTCAATTCCTCTTCTCTATAATTCTCTCAACTACACCCTTGTTCCATGCGTCTGCTTTGTCCTTAGTGCTCATGGCGGCCTAAGTTTCCAGAAGTTCCTGGGCTTACACTTTTTCCTCATGCCCATTTAATTCCTGGATTGAATAAAATCACTGAACAGAAGTTTGAACATCACTTTGATGAGAACAAAGGAAGTATATGCCAACTTCTGAAACAGTCACAGTAGCAAGGGGAGTGGATGGGATCAATTTCACCCAACCTCAAGACTACAACACCCCCATCGTTGAGGGCACAGCACAATGTTCACTATATAAAGTAAACTCACTTATGTCTAGCCAATATTGGCCAACTACAGAGGTTACATGTTTCCATGCATGAAAGTAGTGTGAAAGAGTTACAGCCTTTAAGTTTAACAAATAACTTCTTATTAATATGAAATGTTATAATCCATTAAAATCATTCAAAAATCCTACTGGGTTTTGTAATGTCTTCTACAGTATGAGTGAAAATAAATCACATTCCAAAAAAAAAAAAAAAAGCACTTTCAATTATTACTCCTTTAAAAATGGTTAGAATTTTAAGGCTTTATATATGAATTTTCTAAAAATATTTTAAAGTATCCCAACTGAGAAAGCAATTTCATGCTTGCTTTTTTAAAGAATCTATTCAAAGAACTCATTAAAACCATTCATTTAAATTATCTCGTGTATGTTCATTATGCTATGTCCTTTGGGAGAAAAAAGAAAAAGTATGAACTGCTGCCAGAAAGCAAATGAAGGGAACAAATGTTAAATGTAAAAGGTTAGTCCTTTATTAAAATTGTTTAAATAAGCAGCAACTCCCCCTGTACCCTTAAAACCTCTTCCAAGAAACATTTGTACACATTCAGGACAGTGAATTAAAAGTAGAGACCAAAAAAACCTGGTAGGTCAGTTTCATGAACTATTAGCATTTGGATCATTTTTGCTTTTCATTTTTGGTTCTAGGTGATGGAAAGGGACAGTGTCTACCCACATAATGTGAAATGTTCATGGATCACATGAACCTGAATATTATGGGAGTACTGTAAATGGCAGATTTTAGAAACTTGTGTTATGAAAAGCATCTATATTTTATACAAAATCCTTTGTATACTGTATATATACATACTTCTAGTTTAAACTTTTTCACCCTTACTTTTTGATAACTGCCCTTAGGGTCTGAAAAGGTCTTGATGAGGGAGGCATGAATAATCTAAAGTGATTTGGCTTACCTTTTCGGAATAGGTTATAATATGCATTTCTTTTACCTTTACTTCTTCCTTAAGTATGGAAATCACTGTAATTTTACCTGATAGTTACATATGTCTAAAATGATGTCATTTCTTGGCAAGAAACTTCTTGTTGCATTTGGGGGGCGGGGGGGTTTCGTTGTCGTTTCTTTTCCAGTTGAATTCAATTGAATGTTGGTAATCTACAGAGTAATAACATGACAAATTGGACATAGTATTTCATTCTCTAGTCACTATTTTCTGAAATAATGAGGTGAACTATTCTCACTTCTATTGGTTATAGTGTCAGTGAATGAATTTGCATCTGAGGAACTAATAGAAGACATGAACAGGGAAAAGACATATCATGATCTTAGATAGGAATATTTAACTTGGGGAAGATGTCAATTCTTTCAAGCTAACATATAAATTAAAAGTGATCCCAATAAAAAATATCAACAGTGTTTTCCTTTGATAGTTTACCAAACTGATTCTGAAGTTCATTTTTAAAATAAATATACTACCAAAATATTATAAGGCCTTAATAACAAAAACAGTTCATAAATGGAGAAATGAAACTGAGTACAAAGTCTAGAAATAGAACCAAATGTATGTATAAGTAAATGGTAAAGTGTCATCCCAGTTTTTAGGGTGAAGATAGATCATTTAACATAAGTGTCGGGGCAATGTCATGGCCACCTAAATTCAGTAGCCTGAATGAGCAGGGAACTAAGGGGAATATTAGGGGAGTAAGTTCCAAGTGAGATTATTTTTCCATATAACATGTTCTCGTAATAGTAAATCTCTACCTCTTAGCACTTAATACAATTGTAATTTTACTTTGTTTTATAGTTTTAATCAATCTCTTTCTTCTCCTGGAATATATGCTACATCAAGGCAGGAACTGTGGATGATTTTGCTAATTGTTTTTTAGACCCTAATACACTGCCTGATTCATAGTAGGAGCTTGCTAAATGTTTGTTGAATAAATTAAGCTAATATGAAAAATCCAGTTACTTCTGAGATAGTTTGAAGAGAGAAAAATAAAGGGTATAAAATTAAACAACTTCTTGGGCTCTGATATTAATTTGGGGAGATTTTTAAAATGCAAATATTTTGTTTCATTAAGGCATTCATTACTTCTGATATCTTAGGCTTCCTAGTCACTTACTTTCTCCCACAAGCTTGTGATTTATGGGTAGTAAATAAAAAAAAAACCCATTTACTTGCTAGACATAATTAGTCCCCTTTAAATGTATAAGACTATATTAATATCATGACTTTTTTTCAAGGTGGCCATTTTGCAGTGTCTTCTCTAAGTCATTCTACAAAATCAGACATTGACCTAAAAGATTGAATATAGGACTATGTTAAAAAACTTAATGAAAACTATTTTGTAGCTATTTCAGATATCCTTAGGAAAATCATTTCTAATTATCAGACTCTGATGGGGGAATTATTTAAACAACATGGTATACATGGTATTGCAAAAGTAAACAACTTGTGTGAAGGGCATTGCTTCTGTACAAAGGAGTGCCCATAATTAGCTTAGTATTTGCATTCCACTTTTAAATACAAGTAACAGAAAAACATAATATAAATGGATGTAAAAATACAGGACACTTGCTGTGGACTGAATGTGTTTACCCATATTCATATGTTATTTGGAAGTGGGTGGGACTCTTTTTTTTTTTGAAGGTCTTTTTTTGTGTTTATTAACATATAATATATTTGTTTCAGGGGTACAGGTCTGTGATTCATCAGTCTTACACAATTCACAGTGCTCACCATAGTACTTACCCTCCCCAATGTCCAACACTGAGCCACCCCATCCCTCCCACCCCTGTCCACTCCAGCAACCCTCGGTTTGTTTCCTGAGAATAAGAGTCTCTTATGGTTTGTCTCCCTCTCTGGTTTCGTCTTGTTTCATTTTCCCTTCCCTTCCCCTATGATCCTCCTGTCTTGTTTCTCAAATTCCACGTATCAGTGAGATCATATGATAATTGTCTTTCTCTGATTGACTTATTTCGCTTAGTGTAATACACTCTAGTTCCATCCATGTCATTGCAAATGGCAAGATTTCAGTTTTTTCTATGGCTGTGTGTGTGTATATATGTATATATATATATATATATATATATATATATACATCTTCTTTATCCATTCATCTGTTGATGGACATCTAGGCTCTTTCCATAGGCTATTTCCATTTGGCTATTGTGGACATTGCTGCTATAAACATTGGGGTGCACGTACCCCTTCAGATCCCTACATTTGTATCTTTGGGGTTAATACCCAGTAGTGCAATTGCTGGGTCATAGGGTAGCTGTATTTTCAACTTTTTGAGGAAACTCCATACTGTTTTCCAGAGTGGCTGCACCAGCTTGCATTCCCACCAACAGTGTAGGCGGGTTCCCGTTTCTCTGCCTCCTTGCCAACATCTGTCATTTCCTGACTTGTTAATTTTAGCCATTCTGATTGGTGTGAGGTGGTATCTCATTGACGTTTTGATTTGGATTTCCCTGATGCTGAGTGATGTTGAGCACTTTTTTCATGTGTCTGTTGGCCATTTGGATGTCTTCTTTGCAGAAATGTCTGTTCGTGTCTTCTGCCCATTTCTTGATTGGATTATTTGTTCTTTGGGTGTTGAGTTTGATAAGTTCTTTATAGATTTTTGGATACTAGCCCTTTAATATGTTATTTGCAAATATCTTCTCCCATTTTGTCTTTGTCTTTTGGTTTTGTTGACAGTTTCCTTTGCTGTGCAAAAGCTTTTTATCTTGATGAAGTCCCAATAGTTCATTTTTGCGCTTGTTTCCCTTGCCTTTGGCGATGTTTCTAGGAAGAGGTTGCTGCCTGTGTTCTCCTCAAGGATTTTGTTGGATTCCTGTGTCACATTGAGGTCTTTCATCTATTTTGAGCCTATTTTTGTGTGTAGTGTGTGGAAAGGGTCCAGTTTCATTCTTCTGCATGTGGCTGTCCAATTTTCCCAACACCATTTGTTGAAGAGACTGTCTTTTTTCCATTGGACATTCTTTCCTGCTTTGTTGAAGATTAGTTGACCATAGAGTTGAGGGTCCATTTCTGGGCTCTCTATTCTGTTCCACTGATCTATGTGTCTGTTTTTGTGCCAGTTGGGTGGGGCTCTTGATAGGTGATTAATTTTAGATCAGGTCAGCAGGGCTAGAGCCCCCATGATGGGATTAGTGTCCTTAAAAGAAGAGAAAGAGTCTCTGTCTCTGCCATGTGAGATGACAGCAACAAAGCTCCTGTCTCCAAATGAGGAAGAAGGTTCTCACAAGACACTGAATCTGCCAGAAACTTGATGTTGGACTTCCCAACCTCTAGAACTGTGAGAAATAAATGCTAGCTGTTGAAGCCTCCCAGTCTATGACAGTTTGTTATAGCCACACAAACTGACTTATACAACACTTCTTTTTTCAAGTATTTCATGTCAGGTAGAATGATATCCATATGCATATGAATAATAAGCAGCTCAGTGATGTCAATGGGGAAGCAGCCACCAGGTACTGATTGGCTTAAACTAATGAGGATCTATACCTGTTATTGGATCATGTTTTGCTGAGGAAAAGATTCTATATGGAAGAAAAAGGGAAAAAATACATTTTGGTGGGGCACCGGATAGTGTACATTAAAACACAGTTAACATTCTGCAACTTCCACCCATAAAATATCCCTTTGAATAAAAAATACACATTGTAGTAAAATGAAGGCATCACGGAACTTTACTCAACTATTAAAACAAAACAGGTAGTCCCTGACAGGCAACATAAAGAACTTCCACAGTCCGAAGAGGTTTTTGCATATGCAGATCTGGCACCCTTATTGTGAGTGGGAAGCAGAGGAACACCTGTCTCCAGGGGAGTGTTTTAATCTTTATTCCACTTTATTGTCATTCAGACTTAAGGAGGAGTAGCTAGTGATAAGGGGGAGGGATAAATTCCAGACTAAACGGGGACTTGTCAAAAGAGTGGCAATTTTTGTAAATCAGATATTTCATGTTCCAGATCAATTCATAATGCTTTCTAAATTTATCATTGACTTGTCTGACATGATGTGAATTTTGTAAGTGCATTTCATGTTCCAAAAAGGCTTTGCACAACTTTTTGTTTGTTTTAGCTTACCTTTTTCTAGCAAATTCTTTAAAAGGGCTGAGTGTATCTGGCTTGAATTATTGCTTCATATCACACCACTTGCATTTTGTAGACCATTTTCCTTTTCTGTAAGTTTGCCATAGTTTGTCAAATGAAAAATTTCTTTAGAAAAGAGAGATGTGGCTTATGAATATGACAGGGAATAGAGTATTTTAAGAAAGAAGTATTAAGTAAGAAGTAACTGCTTATATGGAAATGTGATATTTCCTTATTAGAAAATCTCAGGAAATATATTTTCTCTAAGCATAACAAGATTTTCTGTTCAACTAGTAAGACCTTCTGTTATTATTATTTTTTTTTAACTTTAGGCTTTGTTCCAAGTACCTTACAAACATTGAAGATGTAAGTGTGGCAACAGTTTGCCAAGTAGGTGTAATTATTCCATCTTTCCAGATGAGTACAATGTAGGAAAGACGATAGGGTTTGAAGCTGAAGGCCAAGAAAGAATTCTTGAGATGTCTTTGGTGCAAAAAGGTGATTTTATTATTTTTTTTAAAGATTTATTTATTTATTTATTTGAGAGGGAGAATGAGATAGAGAGAGCGAGCATGAGACGGGGGAGGGTCAGAGGGAGAAGCAGACTCCCTGCTGAGCAGGGAGCCTTATGCGGGACTGGATCCCGGGACTCCGGGATCATGACCTGAGCCGAAGGCAGTCGCTTAACCAACTGAGCCACCCAGGCACCCAAAAAGGTGATTTTATTAAAGCATGGGAACAGGACCCATGGGCAGAAGGAGCTGCACTGGGGTCATGAGGACTGGCCCATGATATACTTTCAAGTTGGGAGGGGGTTAGGGATAGCGTAAGTCTCTAAGGAATTTGGAAGCAAGGTTTCCAGGACCATGAGGGGCTAGCTGTTGTTGGGAAAAGTCATTTATTACTGTCTAATAAAACCTTAGTCATGAGACCCTTCAGATGTATATCAGTGGGCCATAAGCTTCAGGGATGATTGCCAACACATATCTTGGGAGTTCTAGAGATAAAGGAAGTTTCCAACGGAATTTCTATACTTAAAGTAGACTTACAGGATCCTGGAAGGGGAGGGGAGGGGTGGTCAAGCTAGGATTGCCTTTTGCCCTTAGCAAAGTATTAACATCCAGGCAGTTGAGTCCCTAGGGGAATGTCACTCTGCCTGTTTCAAGGACTTGTCAATGCGCTGTAGGTTGTAAGGAAATTTAATAATTTTTGTTCTGTCTTTGTTTCCCACATCAAGTATATAAAGCTAAGATAGTAAATTTATTTGTCCAAAGTCACATAGCTATAAAGTCACAGGGCAGGATGAAAACCCGAGCATCTCTGGCTAAAAGATCCAAAATCTATACCGTGCTACTCTCTACTGTAGATTCTCACTGAAGCGCGTTCCATAGACCAGTAGCTTCAGTATCACATGGGTGCTTCAGAGCACTGTAGAGTCTCAGTCCCCACCTGAGAAAACTGAACACAATCTGCACTCTAATAATTTCTATTAAAGCTTAGAAAGTGGTGCTTCGGGTAGGTCATTGTGCCATTGAAGACAAACCTTCACACTAATAATACAGTGTCCTGGTTATTTTCCATGGATGGAGTAGGAAAAAAATATGAAAATACTACAGCATGTCTAACCTTATATAAACTTAGATTGTCAGACATGAAATCATTTTGTCTAAACCCCTTATAGAGAAGAAACAAAGACAGAGAGATAAAATGATTTGTCCTGTAATCCATGGACATTTTACCAAAGATGAATTGTAGCTACATGTTCATTTCTTAATAAATACTCTCCAAAATGCATTTTTGTGTACAGATAGCTGATTCCATTAATTATCCACTAAGTTGTGGATCTATTTATAGGTAATGGTTATTTGTAATCAGAAGCTTATAATGTTATGAAATTGAATTTTAAAATTGAGCAAATGAAGATTACTAGTGTCAGGCAGAGTGCCTCGAAGAAGAGAAATCTATCCCAGATAAAACTTATGAACTTGGGATAAATTATGAAGGACAACTACATAAAGGACCATCAGAGTAAAAAATGTAGGCAGAAACTGGAAGATATTTTTCCACTGAGAAAAAGAATATGCACTGAGAGCAACCTGCATTTATATGGCTTTTACCCTGAGATCACTGCCTGGTCTGCTCAGTGCAAGTTGACTAGCTGCAAGAAAAACTGCAACCTTACTGGTTTGACGTTTCAAGGACAGGGTTTGTGGAAGACTCCTACTGAAGAAATAATAAAGGAAATCCTTCAGGATGAAGAAAAATGGTACCAAAAGGACTCTGCTCTAGAAACAGGAAAGAAGAACATTAGAAATGATAATATGTTAATGTCCTAACATTAAATGTAGGACACTTAATTTTTCTCTTTCTTTAAAAAAAAAAAACTAGGTTTGTGTAGGGGGTGGAGCAAGATGGCGGAGGAGTAGGAGACCTAGATTTCGTCTGGTCTCAGGAATTCAGCTGAATAGGGATCAAACCATTCTGAACACCTACGAACTCAACAGGAGACCGAAGAAGAGAGTAGCAACAACTCTCTGAACAGAAAAGTGACCACTTTCTGGAAGGTAGGACATGCGGAGAAGTGAATCCGAGGCGATATTCGGGAGGATAGATGGCGGGGGAGGGGCCTCCGCCGGCCGCTTCTGGCAAGTGCTAGAGCCGCGGAGCACAAAATCGGACCTTTTAGAAGTTGGCTCCGTGGAGGGACGTCGCTGCAGTGGCTAAGCGGGGGGTGGAGTCCTCCCGGGACAGTGTGGTCTCAGGACCCTCGGGGTCACAGAGAGACCGGGGGTGCCTGAGTGCGCCAGAGCTCCCAGGTATCGGAGCGGGGAAGCCGGCTGCAGAGACGGAGCCGAGGCGCGGGCTCTCAGCTCGGGGTTGCCATAAACTATGACCCGCGGCCCAGTCGGGGCACGGCTCCTCCAGCAGGGACCCAGCAGGCGGCAGATCCGGGGAGACTCCCCTTCCTTCCCGGGGAGGAGCGGTGCGGGAACGCACTGCAGGGATCTGCTGGGTTTGGAGACTCTGCGCGGGGTCGGGTACCAGAGATAGCAACGCTCGGTCACAGGCCGGGTGAGCACGGAGTGCGGCCGGAGACCGGGGACACGGAAGTGACTGCTTTTCTCTGGGGGCACACTGAGGAGCGGGGCCCCGAGTTCTCGGCTCCTCCGGGTGGAGATTGGGAGGCCACCATTTCTGCCCTGGTCCTCCAAGGCTGTACGGAGAGCTTGCAGGGAACAAAAGCTCCTGAGAGCAAACCGGAGCAGCTTCCTTAGCCCGGATCGACAAGGGCGGGGCAATTCCGCCTCCGGCAAAGACATTTGGAAACCACAGCAACAGGCCCCTCCCCCAGAAGATCAGCACAAACAGCCAGCAAGCCAAGACCAAGTCGATCGATCAAGGAGAACGGGAGAACTCCAGCGCTAGGGGAATACTGCACATAGATTCATGGCTTTTTTTTTTTTTTTTTT
>NW_027397064.1:62750950-62755791 GCF_003265705.2 Callorhinus ursinus | reverse complement strand
TTTCATTTTTAGAGTCATATTTTATCCCTTCATAGTAGTTACCCTTATTTTTGGCATATATATATAAGTTGTTCTCTCTTTAAAATTTTGAGGTACAGTTTCTTCTAACAGATCAAAATATACCCTAAATCACTAGTGTATGGCTTTGTTCTAGTCTCCTGCCTGATCACATTCTCTCCCTTTTTCCTTTTTTTTTCTTTTCTTAAATCTTCTTTCTTTTTTCAAACAACTTATCGTACCAAGTCCTTTTATAAAACCTTTTATAATTTTCATCTTTACAGTCATCTTCCATCCCTTCATTGTATCAACCCTTATTTTGTACATATATGTCTTTCTTCCTTTAAAATTTTAGGAGGCACTTTTTTCTAACAGACCAAAATACGCCCAAAATCTAGTGTGTGGCACTGATCTATGCACTAGCCTGATCATATTTGATCATATTCTGCTATTTTTGTATTGTTTTGTTTTTGTTTTTATCTTTTTTTTTTCTTTTTCTTTTTTCTCTTTCTTTTTTCTTTCTTTCCCTTTCTTTTCCCCTGGTTTCAGGTCTTTTCTGATTTGTATACAGTATATTTGCTGGGGACGTTGTAAACACGTTAGCATTTCGTTCTCTCATTCATCTATTCTCCTCTGGACAAAATGACAAGACGAAAGAAATCACCTCAGCAAAAAGAATAAGAGGTACTACCATCAGCCAGGGACCTACTCAATACAGACATTAGTATGATGTCGGACCTAGAGTTCAGAATCATGACTTTAAAGATACTAGCTGGGCTTGAAAAAAGTGTGGAAGTTATTAGAGAAACCCTTTCTGGAGAAATAAAAGAACTAAAATCTAACCAAATCGAAATCAAAAAGTCTATTGATGAGGTGCAATCAAAAATGGGGGCACTAACTGCTAGGATAAATGAGGCAGAAGAGAGAATCAGCGATATAGAAGACCAAATGATGGAAAATAAAGAGGCTGAGAAAAAGAGAGAGAAACAACTACAGGATCACGAGGGCAGAATTCGAGAGATAAGTGATACGATAAGACGAAACAACATTAGAATAATTGGGATCCCAGAAGAAGAAGAGAGAGAGAGGGGGGCAGAAGGTATATTGGAGCAAATTATAGCAGAAAACTTCCCTAATGTGAGGAAGGAAACAGGCATTAAAATCCAGGAGGCACAGAGAACCCCTCTCAAAATCAATAAAAATAGGTCAACACCCCGACATCTAATAGTAAAACTTACGAGTCTCAGAGACAAAGAGAAAATCTTGAAAGCAGCTCGGGAGAAGAGATATGTAAACTACAATGGTAGAAACATTAGATTGGCAACAGACCTATCCACAGAGACGTGGCAGGCCAGAAAGGACTGGCAAGATATCTTCAGAGCACTAAACGAGAAAAATATGCAGCCAAGAATACTATATCCAGCTAGGCTATCACTGAAAATAGAAGGAGAGATAAAAAGCTTCCAGAACAAACAAAAACTAAAGGAATTTGCAAACACGAAACCAGCCCTCCAAGAAATATTGAGAGGGGTCCTCTAAGCAAAGAGAGAACCTAAAAGCAGCAAAGAGCAGAAACGAACACAGACAACAGACAGTTAACAGTCACCTTACAGGTAATACAATGGCACTAAATTCATACCTTTCACTAGTTACCCTGAATGTAAATGGGCTCAATGCCCCAATCAAAAGACACAGGCTATCAGATTGGATTAAAAAACAAGACCCATCAATATGCTGTCTGCAAGAGACTCATTTTAGACGCAAAGACACCCCCAGATTGAAAGTGAGGGGGTGGAAAACCATTTACCATGCTAATGGACACCAAAAGAAAGCTGGGGTGGCAATCCTTATATCAGACAAACTAGATTTTAAAACAAAGACTGTAATAAGAGATGAGGAAGGACACTATATCCTACTTAAAGGGTCTATCCAACAAGAAGATCTAACAATTGTAAATATCTATGCCCCGAACATGGGAGCAGCCAATTATATAAGGCAATTAATAACAAAAGCAAAGAAACACATTGACAACAATACAATAATAGTGGGGGACTTTAACACCCCCCTGACTGAAATGGACAGATCATCTAAGCAAAAGATCAACAAGGAAATAAAGACTTTAAATGACACACTGGACCAAATGGACTTCACAGACATATTCAGAACATTCCATCCCAAAGCAACGGAATACACATTCTTCTCTAGTGCCCATGGAACATTCTCCAGAATTGATCACATCCTAGGTCACAAATCAGGTCTCAATCAGTACCAAAAGATTGGGATCATTCCCTGCATATTTTCAGACCACAATGCTTTGAAACTAGAACTCAACCACAAGAGGAAAGTCGGAAAGAACTCAAATACATGGAGGCTAAAGAGCATCCTACTAAAGAATGAATGGGTCAACCAAGAAATTAAAGAAGAATTAAAAAAATTCATGGAAACCAATGAAAATGAAAACACAACTGTTCAAAATCTTTGGGATACAGCAAAGGCGGTCCTGAGAGGAAAGTATATAGCAATACAAGCCTTTCTCAAGAAACAAGAAAGGTCTCAAATACACAACCTAACCCTACACCTAAAGGAGCTGGAGAAAGAAGAGCAAATAAAGCCTAAACCCAGCAGGAGAAGAGAAATCATAAAGATCAGAGCAGAAATCAATGAACTAGAAACCAAAAGAACAGTAGAACAGATCAACGAAACTAGGAGCTGGTTCTTTGAAAGAATTAACAAGATTGATAAACCCCTGGCCAGACTGATCAAAAAGAAAAGAGAAATGACCCAAATCAACAAAATCATGAATGAAAGAGGAGAGATCACAACCAACACCAAAGAAATACAAACAATTATAAGAACATATTATGAGCAACTCTATGCCAGCAAATTAGATAACCTGGAAGAAATGGGTGCATTCCTAGAGATGTATCAACTACCAAAATTGAACCAGGAAGAAATAGAAAACCTGAACAGACCTATAACCACTAAGGAAATTGAAGCAGTCATCAAAAATCTCCCAAGAAACAAAAGCCCAGGGCCAGATGGCTTCCCAGGGGAATTCTATCAGACATTTCAAGAAGAATTAATACCTATTCTCCTGAAACTGTTCCAAAAAATAGAAATGGAAGGAAAACTTCCAAACTCATTTTATGAGGCCACCATTACCTTGATCGCAATACCAGACAAAGACCCCATCAAAAAGGAGAATTACAGACCAATATCCTTGATGAACATGGATGCAAAAATTCTCACCAAAATACTAGCCAATAGGATCCAACAGTACATTAAAAGGATTATTCACCATGACCAAGTGGGATTTATTCCTGGGCTGCAAGGCTGGTTCAACATCCGCAAATCAATCAACGTGATACAATACATTAACAAAAGAAAGAACAAGAATCATATGATCCTCTCAATAGATGCAGAAAAAGCATTTGACAAAGTACAACATCCTTTCTTGATCAAAACTCTTCAGAGTATAGGGATAGAGGGTACATACCTCAATATCATAAAAGCCATCTATGAAAAACCTACAGCGAGTATCATTCTCAATGGGGAAAGGCTGAGAGCCTTTCCCCTAAGGTCAGGAACGCGGCAGGGATGTCCACTCTCACCACTGCTATTCAACATAGTATTAGAAGTCCTAGCCACAGCAATCAGACAACAAAAAGAAATCAAAGGCATCCAAATCGGCAAAGAGGAAGTCAAACTCTCACTCTTTGCAGATGATATGATACTGTACGTGGAAAACCCAAAAGACTCCACCCCAAAACTGCTAGAACTCATACAGGAATTCAGTAAAGTGGCAGGATATAAAATCAATGCACAGAAATCAGTGGCATTCCTATACACCAACAACAAGACAGAAGAGAGACAAATCAAGGAATCTATCCCATTTACAATTGCACCCAAAACCATTAGATACCTAGGAATAAATCTAACCAAAGAGGCAAAGGATCTGTACTCAGAAAACTATAAAATACTCATGAAAGAAATTGAAGAAGACACAAAGAAATGGAAAAACGTTCCATGCTCATGGATTGGGAGAATCAACATTGTGAAGATGTCAATGCTACCTAGAGCAATCTACACATTCAATGCAATCCCCATCAAAATACCATCCACTTTTTTCAAAGAAATGGAACAAATAATCCTAAAATTTGTATGGAACCAGAAGAGACCCCGAATAGCCAGAGGAATACTGAAAAAGAAAAGCAAAGCTGGCGGCATCACAATTCCGGACTTCCAGCTCTATTACAAAGCTGTCATCATCAAGACAGTATGGTACTGGCACAAAAACAGACGCATAGATCAATGGAACAGAATCGAGAGCCCAGAAATGGACCCTCAACTCTATGGTCAACTTATTTTTGACAAAGCAGGAAAGAATGTCCAATGGCAAAAAGACAGTCTCTTCAACAAATGGTGTTGGGAAAATTGGACAGCCACATGCAGAAGAATGAAACTGGACCATTTCCTTACACCACACACAAGAATAGACTCCAAATGGTTGAAAGACCTAAATGTGAGACAGGAGTCCATCCAAATCCTAAAGGAGAACACAGGTAGCAACCTTTTCGACCTTAGCCGCGGCAACTTCTTCCTAGAAACATCGCCAAAGGCACGGGAAGCCAGGGCAAAAATGAACTATTGGGATTTCATCAAGATAAAAAGCTTTTGCACAGCAAAAGAAACAGTCCACAAAACCAAAAGACAACCGACAGAATGGGAGAAAATATTTGCAAATGACATATCAGATAAAGGGCTAGTATCCAAAATCTATAAAGAACTTATCAAACTCAACACCCAAAGAACAAATAATCCAATCAAGAAATGGGCAGAAGACA
>NW_027397064.1:62748099-62750940 GCF_003265705.2 Callorhinus ursinus | reverse complement strand
ACCCCAATGTTTATAGCAGCAATGTCCACAATAGCCAAACTGTGGAAAGAGCCAAGATGCCCATCGACAGATGAATGGATAAAGAAGTTTTGGTATATATACACAATGGAATATTATGCAGCCATCAAAAGGAATGAGATCTTGCCATTTGCAACGACGTGGATGGAACTGGAGGGTGTTATGCTGAGTGAAATAAGTCAATCAGAGAAAGACATGTATCACATGACCTCACTGATATGAGGAATTCTTAATCTCAGGAAACAAACTGAGTGTTACTGGAGTGGTTGGGGGTGGGAGGGATGGGATGGCTGGGTGATAGACATTGGGGAGGGTATGTGCTACGGTGAGCGCTGTGAATTGTGCAAGACTGTTGAATCACAGATCTGTACTTCTGAAACAAATAACGCAACATATTTTAAGAAAAAAGGAAAAGAAGAAGATAACAGGAGAGGAAGAAAAGGGGAGTATGTCAGAGGGGGAGGCAAACCATGAGAGATGATGGACTCTGAAAAACTGAGGGTTCTAGAGGGTAGGGGGTTGGGGGGATGGGTTAGCCTGGTGATGGGTATTGAGGAGGGCACGTTTTGCATGGTGCACTGGGTGTTATGAACAAACAATCATGGAACACTGCATCAAAAACTAATGATGTAATATATGGTGATTAACATAACAATAAAAAAATTAAAAAAAAAATAAAAAAAAATAAAAAAAAAACTAAGCAAAAATAAAACCTTTTAATGTGGGCTTTAAAAAATATGTGTATACATGGAATTATGCTGTCCAAGCTTCCTACATTTTATACAAAGTTGTGCAATGGTAGCCTAACCCTAAATAGACTGAGATAAGGATAAATATTGTAAACAGTAGCACTATTGCTAAATAGAAAGTAATAATTAAAGAGGTAAAGCTAAAAAGAATTAAAACATGCTGACTAAAATTTGATTGGATCAAAATAAAGCAGTATAGGAATAACAAAGGAAGAACAGAAGAACAGATCGGACAAATACAAAAATATTGCAAGTATGGTACACCCAAATCCAAATATATCAATGATAACATCAAGGGTAAATGGGCTAAGCATTCTAAAAAGCAGGAAGTCAAAATAGATAAATAAGAACACAAACTCCAACAATATACTGTCCAACTGAATCATATCTTAAAATAGAAAACATAGGTTGAAAGTAAAAGTACTGAAAAGATTCACCATGCAAACATTAGACACAAGAAAGTTGGTATAACAATATTAATATTAGACAGGACTTCAAGACAAGAAGTGTTTCCAGAGATCAAAAATACAGTTTCATAATGATTAAAGGTCAATACATGAGCAAGTCATAATAATCATAAATATATATGTACCTGATATGTGAAGGAGAGACTGACAGGATTAGAAGAAATAGACCACAGATGGTCACAGATTTTAACACATTTTTCTCAGAAACTGATGAAAAACTAGAAAAAAAAATTAGGACCTAAGAAGATTAAACAACACTGCTGAACAACTTAACCTAATTGATGTTTGTAGAACAATACATCAAGTACAGGACAAACATTCTTAAGGATTGCATATGGTATGATTTCCAAGATATACCATATAGTGAGGCAAAATTTAAATCTAAACAACTTTCAAAATTGAAATCCAATAGAACATGTTTTGTGACCCAGCTGATTTAAGTTAGAAAACAGTGCAATTTAGAATGCTCAAGCAATGCCAAATATTTAGAAATTAAACCACACACCACTGAAAAACAGATATACTAAAGAGGAAATCATAAGAGAAAATAAAAATTATTTCAAACTGAACCAGAAAACATACTATGAAAAGTTGTAGGATATAAATAATATAGTTTTTAGAGGGAATTATAGGCTTTAAATTCTTATGTTAGAAGAGAAGAAACATTTAAAGTAAATTATCTACTGTACCACCCTAAAAAGCTAGAATAAAATGAACAAATTAAAACAAGAGTGAGTAGCAGGTAGGAAATTCTACAACTAGAATAGATATCAATGGAAGAAAATATACAAACAGAAAAAAGTTAAAAAGCAAAGTTTTTTTTTTGAAAATATTTAAAGTTGATGAAACTTAGGATGATTGATCAAGAAAATAAAGGAGAGGATACACAATATCAAGAATGACAGAACAAATTACAGATCCAACAATATTGAAAGGACAATAGCATATCATGAGAAACATTTTACTAACAAATTTGATAATTTTGATAAAATGACAAATTCCTTACATACTTAACTTACCAAAACTGATTCAAAAGAATAAGAAAATATGAATCACTCTGTATCTATATATGCATAGAATTTTATTTGTTTTAACCCTTTCAAAAACAAAACTTTGAGATGTTTTCATTTGTAAATCCTATCAAACATTTAAAGAGGAAACAAGATCAATCTTACACAAATAATTTTAGAAAATAGAGGAAGAGGGAACATTCATTTTACAAAACCAGGATAATCTATTTTTGAACAGTTTCAGTGTTTTTTGCCATACAGTTGGGCAACTGGGTAATATACAAATACCACATATTGTTAAAGTGTATGCTTTGATAATTTTTAAAAAGATTTTATTTATTTATTTTAGAGAGAGAGTGAGAGAATGAGTATAAGCTGGGGAAGGAGCAAAGGGGGGAGGGAGAGAATCTAAAGCAGACTCCACACTGAGCTGGCAGCCTGACCTGGAGCTCGATCTCACAACCCTGAGATCATGACCTGAGCTGAAACCAAGGGTTGGATGCTTAACCAACTGAGCTACCCAGGCAACCCAATCTGATAAATTTTGAAGTGTGTGTGTGTGTGTGTGTGTGTGTGTGTGTGTGTGTGTGTGTGTGT
>NW_027397064.1:62722866-62748089 GCF_003265705.2 Callorhinus ursinus | reverse complement strand
TGTGTGTGTGTGTGTGTGTGTGTGTGTGTGTGTGTGTGTGTGTGTGTAAATTGATCCTTTGTGATTTTCCCACCCGCCTACAACAATCCCCCACTCTGTCACCCCATGCACCCACATATTAGTTTTTGTAACTGTATGTTTGCATTTTCTAGAGTTATATATAAATGGAATCATACAGAATGTACTCTTTTTCTTTCAGCATAATTTTTCTGGGATATACCCATATTGCTGCGTGTAGTAAAAATTCATTCCTTTCTATTGGTGAGTAGTAATCCTTCATATGGACAGACCACAATTTGTTTATTCTTTCACCTGTTGATAGACATCTGGGTATTTTCTAGTTTTTTTACTATTACAAATAAAGCTGCTTTGAACATTTATGTAGAAGTCTCTGTATGGACATAATCTTTCACCCTTTTTGGGTAAATAAATAGGAAAAGAATAGTTAGATCATAAATTAGGTATTTGTTTTAAAGGAAATTCCAACTGTTTTCCAAAGTAGTTATACCATTTTACATCCCCACCAGCAGTGTATGAGAATTCCAGTTCCTCCACAGCCTTGACAACACTTGGTATGGTCAGTATTTTTAATTTTAGACATCCTAATAGGTGGGTAATAGTATTACATAGTGTCTAATTTCCGTGACAATTAAAGATGTTGAACATCTTTTCATGTGCTTATTTACCATTTGTATATTTTCTTTGGTGAAATATTTTTTCAAGTCATTTGCCCATTTTTAAGTTGAATTGTTTTCTTGTTGAATTTTGAGAGTTCTTTTTAAGTTCTTGATACAAACATATTCTTAGATAAGTGACTTGCTGATATTTTCCTCAGTCTGTGGCTTGCTTTTTTGTTCCCCCTTGTGTCTTTTAAAAAGCAGTTCTTCATTTTTATTTCAATCCAGTTTTTCTTTTTTTCCTCTCCCTTGGTGTAGGTGAAATAAAAATAAAAAAACAGACACAAATATCTGAAGCTGACCAAGGACTTTCATAAATCATAATTAAAGCAAAACAACTCATTAAGAACTTGAAGATTTGAACACATACTTACAAAAATATGTTCACCACTATTAATCAGGGAAGTCCAAATTAAAACTATGAGATACCAAAATATCAAGATATCACTATATATTTACTAGAATAACTAGAATTAATATGACTGATAACACTAAATGTTGGTGGGGATGTATAGCAACTTAGTCACTGATATACACAAAGTTAACCATATATTTGCACTATCAAACAGGAATTTCACTCCCAGGTGTTTACCTAAGATGAATGAAAACATATGACCACAGGGATGTTAATGGAAGCTTTATTCAGAAGAGTCCCATTTTGGGAATTACCCAAATATGCATCAACAAGAGAATGGATAAACAAATTGTGGTATATCCATATAATTGAATGCTACTCAGTAATAAAAAGAAAGTACTAATGCACACAGCAACATGAATAAATCATATAACTCTTACGCTGAACAATGGAAGGAAGATAACAAAGAATGCATATTCTTCATATGAAGTTTAAGGATAGGCAAAATAAAGCTATGGTGATAGAAATCAGAACTGTTGTTGCCTTTGTGGGATGCGAATAGATTGTAACAGTGAATTTTCTAGAGTGATAGAAACATAAGAGGTGTCCTAAATCATAACTGGTGGTTGCATAGGGCTGTGTTTTTATTAAAACTCTGTGAATTATACACTTAATATCTATGCATTTCAATGTATATGCAGAAGTATCCTTCCATGATTATTGTAGACAAAGCCTTAAATACCCCAACACAGGTATTCTTTGGTAGTCATCTTCGATAATTTGGAATGGGAACTTGAAGAAAAACATTCTAATGGCTAAATGAAGTCTCTTGCCACAATATTAGCCTAGTAATTTATTTTCAGTTCACTTAGAAATGAAGGAAAAGCGGTTGATAGTTTGGTTATATAACTTCTCAAATAGTATAGGCAGTTATTAAGAATCTTTTGTTTTCCAAACTGAGGGTTGCTGGAGTGGTGGGGGGTGGGAGGGATTGGTGGCTGGGTGATAGACATTGGGGAGGGTATGTGCTATGGTGAGCACTGTGAATTGTACAAGACTGATGAATCACGGATCTGTACTTCTGAAACAAATAATGCAATATATGTTAAGAAAAAAAAAAGAAGAAGAAGATAGCAGGACGAGAAGAATGAAGGGGAGTAAGTCGGAGGGGGAGACGAACCATTAGAGACGATGGACTCTGAAAAACAAACTGAGGGTTCTAGAGGGGAGGGGGTGAGGGGATGGGTTAGCCTGGTGATGGGTATTAAAGAGGGCACATTCTGCATGGAGCACTGGGTGTTATGCACAGACAATGAATCATGGAACACTACATCAAAAACTAATGATGTAATGTATGGTGATTAACATAACAATAAAAAATTATTTAAAAAAAAAGAATCTTTTGTTTTCTCTTACCAGGCAACCTGCATTCCTTAATCTGTCCTGAGAGAAGTAGTTTTATTGACCTGTATAATCCAGTTATTGCTTTGAAAACCCCACTTTAAAATGATGAAGACATTGCGAAATATGAAAGAGATTTTCCTAGATCATCATATAAATACCACCTTTGTTTTTGATCTCCCATTTACAACTGTTTGGGTTAAAAATGACCTCACCTCGTCTAAGTATATAAGTACCTCTCAATCCCACTGGGCCCATATCTGCAATAATGAGATGTTTTCTATCACATAAGACAAATCAGCATCCCAGTGCTATCATTGTTCTTATCTTCTTGTTACAGTTATCGTTTCAAAGGATACAAAGGCAAGTCTCTTTTATTCAAGGCCAACTTCTCCAGCTGTGGGGCATTTCTTCCACTCTCACATTCTGTGGTATTGGCTTGAATTTAGGATCTTACTTAATTGGCAGCTACTTTTATGTCTCTTTGGCGGAGGGTAATAATAAATGTTTTCTATTATTAGCTTTTTTCTCAATGGACTTTGAGCTATAGTTCTTTTAAATACGTTTTTAGTGTTTGCTGGAGTAGTACCTTTACAATGGACTGAATGTTTTTGTACCACCCCCCCCCCACACCAAATTCATATGTTGAAATTCTAATCCCAGTGTGAAGGTGTTTCGAATTGGGGGTCTTTGGGAGGTAATGACGTCATGCTTATGACCTCATGAATGGGATTAGTGCCCTTAGAAGAAAGAGGCTGGAGAGCTAGCTAGCTCTTTCTGCCATATGAGGATAGGACAGGAAATTTGCAGTCTGCAACCCAGAAAAGAGCTCTCACGAGAACCCAACCATGCTCTTGCCCTGACCTCAGATTTCCAGCTTCCAAAGATGTTAGAAATAAATATCTGTTGTTTATAGGCCACCCTGTCTGTGGCACTCTGTTATAGCAGCCCTGACGAAAACTTAAAATCATCACATTATATTCCGAATGAATATCATACCACCTTCTACTTCCCACTTGATACCTGACACTTTTCACTTCACATGTCACACTTCACAAATATAAGAAATTTATGATAGTTTAACTCCATATATGACCTCCCATACTTTGTGCTGTTGTTTTACCTTTTGTTTCTCCATGTCGTAGTCCCCATCTTACAGTGTTATTTTTTAAACAGTCATTTTCCTTGTAAGGAAATTAAGGGAAGAAAAAAAATATATATGTATATATATATCCTCACATGTATAGCATTTCTGGGACTCTTCATTCCTCCCTCAAGATTTTAGTTTGCATATACTATCATTTCAGTAATTACAAGGTTATTTTCTTTCGGTTTTTGAACACACTTAAAATAGCTGCTTTAAAATCTTGGCTAATTCTGGGGCACCTGGTTGGCTCAGTCAGTTAAGCATCTGACTCTTGATTTCATCTCAGGGTCTTGAGATCAAGGCCCACATGGGGCTCTGCACTGAGTGTGCAGTCTGCTTAAGGTCTCTCTCACTTTCCCTCTCTCTGTGCCCCTCCCTTCCCCACCCCCCAGCATGCTCTCTCTCTCTCAAAAAACAAAACAAACAAACAAAAAACTGTGCTAATTCCAAGAGCTGTGTCATCTTTTGCCCTTTCCAGTGTCTATCCTATAGCTTTCAAGACAAGACTGTAAATTTTCCATTGGAGTTTTAATCTTCCTGCACAGCACAGATTAGTATTTCCTGTCTCACTAACAGCCATTAAAATGTGAAACTAACCCAGGTTTCCATCCCTTCTCCTAAATGCCAACTTACTTCAAGTTTCTGTCTGCTTTGAGTCACTCTCTAATGCCTTCAGTTAGGTTTGTTGGTGGTGTTATTGTTAATTTGTTTTGTTTTGTGTTTGTATTTATCCAGAGCTTATATTTGTTACCCGTGGGGAGTTTGATTGAATCAGAGATGCTTGCCCATAGTTAAAGTTCAGGTTTTTGTTTCATTTTTTTCCTCTCAGTTTTTCAGATTGGATAATTCTACTGATCTGTCTAAATTTGCTAACCTTTTCTTCTATTTCCAATGTGAGTTTTAAAACTCTCTGGAGAAATTTTATATCACTTATTGTAATTTTCCATTCAAAAATTTACCTTTAGTTGTTTTTATAGATTCCATTTCTCTTCTGAGATTCTTTTTCTTGTCATTAAGACTTTACTTCAAAATCTTGATCATACTTTTAATAGTTGCTTTAAATTCTTTGTCAGTTAAATCCAACATCCAGGCCATTTTTAGGTATATATGTATGTATTTACTTATTTATCTATTCATTTTTTGTGTATCTAGTAATTTATAATTAGACAGTATACTGTAGAGACTTAATTCTGTTGTCTTCTTCTGAAGAGTGTCAATTTTTATTCTTTCAGGTAGTCAGTTGGTGGCCGGTCCCTTTGAATTTCTGTACTACTGACTTTAATGCTTTTTCTGTGGAAATACCAAAGTGTGTACCAATCTCCCTGAACTTGATGGGATTTACTCCAAATGCTGTCTTCTTTTGGAGAAGCTTGTAAATTGTCCCAAGACAAAGAGCCAGGGTAGACATGGGGCTCAACTCATGAAATTTCTTTTCACAGATAGTGTAGCATTATACCACATATTGTCTGTAACTGATTGTATTGCTTATATATTTTGTACAAGTTTATAATTGTGTATGGCAGAAGGGTACTCTAGTGTTAATTATGACCAGATAAAGAAGTCCCTATCCTCTATCTCTACCAGTTCTTTATATCAATATTTAAATATCGTATCTCGGGGCACCTGGGTAGCTCAGTCGGCCAAGCATCTGCCTTTGGCTCAAGTCATGATTCCAGGGTCCTGGGATCGAGTCTCGCATCAGGCTCCCTGCTTGGTGGGGAGCCTGCTTCTCCTTCACCCTCTGCCCCTCCTCCCTGTTTTCGTGCAGGTGCTCATGCTCTCTCTCTCTTTCAAATAAACACATAAAATCTTTAAAACAGATATTATCATATCTCTTCCCCAAAGAAGCTAACAAACACAGGCCTTTAAATCACATGTCTCCCTCTACCTACTACCCTATTTTTGCACTTTCCTCTATAGCCATATTAAAGTATGGTCAGATACTATAAGATAAAATATAGGAATCACAAATACAAATTCATAGAAAAAATATTTTCATTTGACAGATGTTATCCTAAGGTTTTTTTTTTTTAATATTTGAGCATCAGAAACGTATTTTTTAAATGTGCTGTATTTAAAACAATTCAGAGGATATTGAGGATGATGTATTAGGGAATTTTATTTTAAACAAAGTAAAATGTCATTCTATGATTATGAAGACATGTGTCAAAGATGCATGTAAAGTATTTGAATAAAATTGTTTCATGAAGTATATCAGAGTTGAGTTTTTGCAACTCAAACAGGAGTTATGACATTGAGTTGAGAGAATTAGGCCGAGGCCAAGTCACTCATGTGTGTATACTAGTGAGCTATTCACATTATAAGACTCAACTCAAACTTCACTTTCTCTTTGAAATCAGTTCCAGTTACCAAGCCCTTACTTAACCCCACAATCCTAGTGCTCTTATAATTTCACTTATTCTAATTCACCATTTATCATTTAGTTGTAATTTTTTGCATATGTGCCATGTACCCTTCAGAACTCCTTTTGCTGGATATGTGATATAATTCTTTTTTTCACAACTTACACAAAGTTTGGTCCTTAACTGTGGTTGAATTTATACTAAACACATGCTATAACTATTTTCCCCTCTTTGTCTTCATTAAAAATGGAAATCATTTAGAATAGCAATTAAACCAATTGCAAGTACAGCTAAGTGACCCCAGCTAACAGGCAGGTCAGAAAGAGAGAGATAAGAAAAAAAACAAATCTATATAGTTACAAGAACTTGTAACCTGTGTTATCTGTTCAAACATTTAGTTTTTTTCACTTACTGGCTAGCATTGCCAAGATATTTTATTTATGAGTACTGTTTTTAATTGCATAATTACTTTAATACTTTTACCTCAAAATCTTTCTACCAATTACTGTTAGTATTGGTCTGAATGTGAAGTGATGTTAGGAATTTCTGAGCACTCAGCTCTGAAAACAATAGTGATAATACTCCCAGGGTTCAGTCCCCATCAGAGGGAAGCATCATATTTCTAAGATTAAATGATCTAGTCATGTGGAAGGAGAAGAAACATGACCAAGATTGGCAAAGCAGGGCTGTAAACTGAGAGAAGGGCACTGATGGAGCTGGGAAGCCATACCCATGTCTCCTAGAAGGGCAGGAGGAGAGGGGCAAAGCACCAGGCTGCACCAGGGAAAGAATGCATGACCTACATGTTACCCAGTTGTATTGGCAATGTCTGTATCTGATAGGAGAGGGCTTGAGACTAAGAGACAAACCTTATTTGTTTAAATTTACTAGGTTTTTTATTACTCACTTTGTAATGGCCAAAGGATGCTTTGAGATTCCTCCCATAGTAGAGCATTCTGACAGTCTCTGTGGTTTTGAAAATATTCTCCCAGTGTCCTCAGACCTTGATCAACATAGCCAGTATCTTAAAATCCCTATGTCACTGATGTTGCCACCTGATAGACGATTTTTATAAAATATTTGTAGTTCTTTCAAGTGTGCATAAAATATCAGTGCTCGTTTCAACTGAAACATTTAATATGAAATATTTACATACTGCATGACATTCATTTTGTTGTCAGTCATTTATCCAAGATTGGTAGATACATGTCAAAAGTGTAATTCTTTGTATTTCATTACTTTAACTTTTTTGTACAGTGAAATGGTATCATGAAGACACATTTAGATAAACAAGGTTATGCCAGAGGCTGTACACCATAAATATGTTCTATGGAGATTCTGACCTTTCTTTTCACATGCTGAAAAATAAGTAGGATTGTCTAAGTTAGTTTGATGCATTTTGAGGATTTTGCAGGAATTATATTATCCAAAATATATTCCATGCTTCCCAAAATGTTTTACTTCACTGTATCACCAACCTTGGAATTCGCTGAGTTAACAGTTTCATTTAGACATCAAATAAACTTTGAAAATCCGAATGGAGGGTAGATGTCAGTGATATTTATCCTAGTACAATTATGTTTAAATCCATTGCTTTCCTCTCCACATCTAGCCCATATCAGCAATTCTGAAGATTCAGGAGTTTTAACTGGGACAAAGAGAAGAAAAAAAAAGTTTAATATAGCCCCTGCAAGGCAAGATAAGCTAACCTGAGTCACCTCTATGTTAGTTCAGAGTAGTCAGGAGACAGCACGAGTACAGTGTCTGCCTAAGAGGTTGGACTTGGTATGGAGAAAGTTAAGAAAAAAAGACCCAAAGATAAGCCAATCTTAATTTTAAAGACTCTGGGGAGTTAGATGGCAACAAGAAAAAGATTGTCTAAACTGTAGCAGGAAGACCAAGACAATAGCAAGCAGCCTGGTAACCACCGACAACCACCTACAGGACATCTCTGCATAGAAGACTTGGATTGCCAACATCTTTTCACACAGTGAGATAACCTGGGGTAAATATTAAGAAAATGGTATTGATGATGTGTTCATTAAGATTAGGTTATCCATAGCATCAGTGAATAATGACAACCGTATCAGTGAATAATATAATAAATTTAAACATAGCAAATCTTTATTAAACTTTTCAAAAGTATGCATTTTTACTAGCACCCAGGTCTTGATTTCTAAAACTCATTATCCAATTAAAGGAATCAGGGCTTCTTGTAGAAGTGGTTGGTTTCAGGGATTGGAAAGGGAAAATACATGTTCTTGGAACATTTTGATGTTTCATAAAGTAATGAAGTACTCAAAAAATGATGGAGGAATATGTAAAGGATGTAGGGTTCTATCTGAAGGAATTCCCAATGTCCAAACAGGACAACATGAACAACAAAACAAGTAGCAATATTAACAGGTTACAGCCAATATAATAAACCAAATATCCATGCATGAGTTCATATTAATATAAGTAATTGAATATAAAAAATAGGAAAGAATACATTCTTTCATACAATACAACTCCAATGAAATAATATAGAATCCATGCTGGAAATATAAAACAACTATTAAGTAAACTCCATAACAGCTGTGGCAGGCAAAAAACATTAACGGATTATAAAGCTAGTAAGCAGAAGTATGATGAAAAATAGTAGGTTTGCTTAGTCTCAAAGCATCTTTCCATAAGACACTCTTTAATTGCAAAAGGAAAAAGAATAACTGCATTAACAGTAATGAGACACACGGACATCATGTGCTTCCTGCTATGGCACACTGAAAAGGACACAACATCTTCTCTGCTTGCCAATTATACATATAACTCAATCCAATAATGAGAAGGCATCACACAAACCCAACTTGAGGGACATACTACAAAATAACTGCCAGTATTCTTCAAAAGTACCAAGTCCTAAAAGACAAGGAAAGACTGAGGAATTGTCACAGATTGGAAGAGACACAAGGACATGACAACTAAGTACAATGTGGGAAGCTAGAGTAAACCCTGGACCAGAAAAAGAGCATTAATGGGAAAACTGTTAAAATTTGAGTAAGATCTATAGATTGGTTACTGGTGTTGTAGCACTGTTAATTTCCTGGTTTCAGTCATGTACTATGGTTATATAAATGATACTATCATCAGAGGGAACAGGTTGAAGGGTTTACAGGAATTTTGTACTATATTTGCAACTTTTTTTCTAAGTTTATAAATACTACAAAATAAAAAGTTACATATGAGAAAATGTGTGCTTTGATTTTTTTTTTTAAACAAAACTCGATTGATTGGTTCTAAGAAATGGCTAGTATATGCACAATGCTAGAAATTACCCTTTGATATATAGCTTCTTGGTTGAATTTTATTTAAACTTTAAGGCAAAAACATCAGTGCTTTAAGTGATGCTTTACCATAAGTGCTACCTCTCAAAATTGCTGGATATATTCTCAAGAAATGTTGGCCATTTGTTAATCAATCGTGATGTAGCTTTAAAGATACATGATCAATAAGAATCTTTTTTTCTGTGAAATTTGTCACATCATCTACCAGATTCCTGATATTTCTTCTATTGCTATTAACCTTAAAGAGAATGAGAAAAAGTCTCTTCTGAGTCTATTATAAAATTAGAGCAAGATTATTCAGTTTCTCCATCCTTTATAATGTGGAGATTAAAAAAAAAAAAAGGCGATAAAACACTCACCACAGAGCAGTTTTGTTATGAAAGTGATTTTCAAATATACATTTCTCAACAGGTGGACCACATTACTGACCTTTTTAGGCTGGTATGAAATTTGTAGCAGATTGAGAATTTAGGAAAATTCTTTGCCCTCGGCTGTTTCCTTGAAGAAGATTGTTTTAGCCTTCATGCCAAGCCATCAAACGCTACTTCCTATCTCAGAATTTAATGTGTCCACCTTCCTGAGGTTTACTTTCCCCTGTCTTCACCAGCCTAACTTGAATCATACTTTACTTTAACTCATCACCTTCTAATAACTAATCTCCTTCATATCTCCCCTTCTTTCCATCTCCCCCCACCACCACACTTTTTATATGCCCCTTGAACAGTAGGGTTAAGGGATTAATTCCAGTGGTTTATAATCACTTCATGTCTCAGGGTCCCCCACTAAGTTGTAAGCTCCTTAAGTCTTATTCAAGAGCTAAATCTTATTATTGCCATATCCCCAGTCCTTAGGAGAGTGCCTGGTACATAGTAGAAATGCAGGAATTACTCGACAGAGAAAAAAGCAAATGAGAATGACCTAGGAGAAAAGAAAAATAAATGGTAACTATGTGAGGTGATGGATGTATTCGTTAGCTTCATTGTGGTAATCTCTTCACAATGTATAAATATAGCAAATAATCACATTATATACTTGAAATATATATTTTTTATTTGTCAATTATACCTCAATAAAGCTGAAAAAACTAAAATTTATTCTGCTTTATATAAGCAATAACTTTAAAAAAGAAAGAAAAGACAGAAAATGACTCAAATTCAAGAAAGAGTAACCAAGCCCAGGTTATAAACTCATAAAATTTGTCAACCTAAGGAATATTCTAAAATGTATATTTGGGCATAGATTTTAGTATATTTCAGAACTCCAGGTATCTAGAGTAATGCAGTAAGATTATAGTCAGCCTAAGCCAAAATGATACATTGTTATTCTCAATTTGCTACCCCCTCTTATCACCACACCAATTCACGGGAGTGCATACACACACACACACACACACACACACACACACACACACACTCACCTCTAAAATTTAGGAACTCAGTCAGTCTGCAGTTCTGGCCTCCATCTCCATTTCAAAATTAATCTTGCCTTTGCTCATTCCCAAAAGACTGATTAAATTACTTCAAGAAGGAGTAATATTTCTCCTTTCTAAATAACAATTACACCTTAAATAAAAATATAACTAAATTTAAATAAAAATATAACTAAAATGAAAATTCCTAAATATGACATAAAAATGAATAAAGGTAAGTTTGCTTTGCTTTGTTTGTACTAAGAAGGAGGATGCTTACCCTAAATATAGGATCATCCCTACATCTTTGGTGATGATCAGAATACATTTAGCACTGAGAGGTCTTAAGAACATGAGAAGCTATTTTCACAGTATTTTGAATAATTTAATAATTTCTAGTTTTCCAAAATGCCTATTATTCTTTACCACATTGTTAATCTTATTTCTTGCATCACTCTTTGAACTGTGTCTTGCACCTTATAGGCATTTTTTTAAATTTTTTGTTTACTTAAAGATTCTCAGCTTATAATTATGTAATATGTTGTAGGTCCCAACTTTATTCCTTGAAAGCAAATTAATAACTCATGTAGTCTATAAAAGCTACACACAAAAGTCTAAATCAGATGGTGGGTTAGTTTCTAAGAGAATCTGGTTCAATATCTCATTCATATAGGGAGTGGGTTCCATTTAATGAATTTCTTTTCCAGTCTTTGTCCCTTCATAAATGCAAATTACTCAGAAGTGACATTTTGAGGTAACTTTGCAAAAATGCATGCCTTGACTTTGCACAACATGAATTTCTGTCTGAAGTTCAGTTACCACAAGTTACTGGAAGACTTTTTGATTTAAAGGTGGATTTCTGTGGGTCACATGAGAGTTTCAACTTGAGAAATAGGGAGAGAGAAAAAGTGTGTCATTGTGAAGTTCATAAATGGCTTAATACATTCCTTACAATTCCTTGATCATACACATCAAGTGCATGTGACTAAACTCTATCCTGTAGAATTAACTTAAAAGTTAAAATATGGAGATAGTTAATTTTTAGGAAACAAACTTTAAAATCTCTAAATTTTTTATTCAAAATTGATATAAAGATTTTTACATTTCAGTGAATTTTTGAGGAAATAGGCATGTATTCTAGATTTTAAATTACATATTTATTTTTAACTTATGTCATGGTATAAAAAGTACTTAACTAAAACTATACATGCACATATACACATACACACCAAAAAAAAAAAAAAAACCAAAAAATAAAGAATGACTACTTTTCATTATAAACTCAAAGTAACCTATGGATTCTTTTGCTATACTCTGGACATAATAGGTTTGCAGTAGCTACTCTAAATACATATGAGTCCCACTCAAGTGCTATATTTGCTTCCTCAGGCAAAGTCATATGCTTTAGAGAATTGGAAGGAGTTAGACACAGAAAAGTGTTTTTGAAAATATTTAGTGGTAAGTTTTTAAACATTTTAAAATATCTTAATGTGGTTTGTGAACACATACTGCTTTCAAAATGCAACTCTCTTCACCCCACCTTCACAATTACAACATAACTAATCCAGAACATGTACATATAGGGGGAAATTCCAGTCTCCCCTCTAAACTAAGGAAGATATCCTTATAAATATCCCCAAATTTCAGGCATTTCTCTTTGATACAGGGTAGATTACATTAGATTATAGAAGTACATGATCAATTTACAAATCCCCTATTAGACCACTGTTAAAATAGAAGTATATCAGTGAAATCATGGACCATTTGTACAACACAGAACTTGAAATATCAATAGTGTTGGGGAGGGAAAAAATGTTTCTATGCTATTCAAGATTCTTCTTCCTGGTCTCGCAATTGACATGAGACAGATTAATAGAAAAAAATCAAAGTTTGATAACATGTAGACCTATTGTATACATGGGAGAGACCCAGGAAACAGAGTAACTCACTGAAGTAGTGTAAGCCATCATGTTAAATACCATTCCCAGCTAAAAACAAGAGATGTTGGAACAGGGAGTCAGTTATGAGAGGTTACCAGGAAAAGTACAGTAAACAAGGTAAGGTTGTTATGTAGACTTAAGTCCATGCCTCTCCACTGATAACTGTTTCTGAAGATTTAGAGTCATTCCTCTCTTCCTGGCACGAAGGGAGACCAGACTAACAAATGGAGATTTCCCTTCTACATGTAAGTATCTTTTACAAAAGGGTGACTTCTACTGGTTTTCAGAGTTCTCTTATGTCTGCAGTTTCTTAAAAATATCCAGCTTAGAATAATCAATGTGCCAAAAAGACATCTTGCAGTGGCAAAATTTGCTCCCCCCAGCTAGAGTTAGGGTGAGGAATGATTCATGAGGCTTGCTGAGAAAGCTCAATTTAAATAATTTTTGTTACTGTAAATTTTTTTAGTCACAGGACAACAGTCGGGAACTAGAAAACACTAATGAGCAGGAAAACTAGTGGCCATTATAATGCTTTAGGGTGGATTTTCCCCTGAAATAGGAAAGGTTTTTTTGTTTTTGTTTTTGTTTTTGTTTTTTAGAATTCAATTGACTTCTTGATTAAAAAGTTCCAGTTGGCCAGAAATCAATGCTGATCACGGAAACTAATACTGAATACGGTATTTGTGGGAGTGGGAGGTTTAGTAGGCTGCTGTAGTGATAGAAGCTCTAGAGGAACACTGTCTCTGGGGGAATTTTTCATTTTTGGTGATACTGTTATTGACTGCCTTGTGAAACTGGGCTTGGACACTGTGCATACAGGCTCTGCACCTAGTGTATCATCTAAATGGGAGCATTTTTGAGAGTGAAAGTGGGTGCTGTTAATATTAGATAAGGTTGGCAGACATAAACAGGGATTCCTGGAATAAACAGTAAATTGTTACCCTATCTGTATCTGGCAGTGGGCCATGGTCTTTGTATAGGTCAGAGCACAGCCGTTGTCCTCTCATAACCAGTCTCCTGAAGCACTGAAGTTATTTATTGCCTGGAATCTGGCAACATTGGACAAAATGTAGAAGACTATTACTTTTAAAGTATGAAAAATGTGTTACATTGTGTTTGGCACTTTGGAGAATGGCTTCACCTAACAAAGAGAAGAAAATATACAAAGGTGAATTTACTCCATAAGGTTACTCATGATTTGCCTAATGTATAATTTTCATTTTGAAAACTAGATCTCAGAACTAGCAAATATCTGAGTCTTGAATGCTAAGAGATCTCTAAACCAGTTTAAACCATGGGTAGAGGGAAGCAATGCCCTATTTCTGTAATATAGCTATAAACTTTAATAATCTCAATTTAGGATGAGCTGAAAACAAAACAAAAAATGTTCATATATATATATTTGTGTTGAATATATATGTAAACATTTATATATATACAAGTATATATATACATATATAAATGTTTACATATATACACACATGTATATATAGGTGTTTACATATATATTCACCACAAAAAAAATACATATAAAGGAAAGGAAAAACTTCTCAGTGTGTTAGTCTCTTAGTTGTATACAACAGAAATTCTCTCTGGCTAACTGAGAGAAAAAGCTTAGAGTTTTTGAAGGCTATCATGTAGTTTGTAGAATTTGTAAAAATGTTGCAGAACCAGTCTTGGAAAATAGACAGGGGTTCGACCTTTCAAGAAGAGAGAGGAAAGATCTGGATGTGCAGCTTCCACAAGGAGACACAGATGCTTTTCTTCCACTAAGAATCAAAAAAGGTGGAATTCTATCCAAATATGAAGAATGTGAGGAGTTAGTGCCCAAGTCACCAAGGCCTCTCACCATTCCTGCAGGTATAAAAATCGGCTAACTTAAAAAAAGAAAGAAAAATCAAGTTGGCCTCAGAATTCTCTGAAACATAGAAGGAAAAACGTATAGTGCTTTGGGATGAAAAGCTTGAGACCCAAGATTTTTGTACCCAGCCAAGCTGTCATTCATAGAGAAGACAGCAGAAATACATTTTAATGTACAAATGTATCTAGAAACTACATAACTTTGCACCCTTAGTGGAGAAACCACTCTAGCCTAGCAGGAGATTGATTAACATAAAGAAGTGATGTCAATATTGACATTTATATTAAGCATGGAATTACAGAATTATCTTACTAATTATCATAAATATAACTTCAAATGTAGTCAAATTTATAGTCAACACAAATAATGTAAAATGATAAAATAATTTTAAACACATCATATGTAGGGCGCCTGGGTGGCTCAGTCGGTTAAGCGTCCGCCTTCAGCTCAGATCATGATTCTGGGATCCTGGGATCGAGCCCCACATCAGGCTCCCTGCTCAGTGGGGACCCTGCTTCTCTGTCTTCCTCTGCCTGCTGCTCCCCCTGCTTATGCTCTCTCTCTCTCTTTTCTTTAGCTCTGTCTGTCAAATAAATAAATAAAATCTTTTTAAAAAAAATTAAAAAAAAACACATCATATATAAAAAGAAAAATTGGGGAAGCAAGAAGGAAGATGGATACTAATTTATTTCCAGGTAATAAGAGATGGAATGTAGCTATTTTTGAAGAAGATAACAGAGAAATAATTATATATAACATATATATTTATATATAAATATTTTCAGAAAAAAAGGAACTTTAATGGCTGGAATAAAAAATCTAGCAAATAGAAACAGTAGTGTAATAAGCAGGGTAAAAGCTAATCATTAAAAAAAAGAATTGACAAGAATAAATAAAATACGTCACAAAAGTAAATTTATATACCCTAAGATTTTGTAATTTAAGAAATGAAGAAAACATTTAGAAAAAGAAAATAAAGAGTGGTAGCCCGTAATTGGCTGTATTTGGGTACTGGTTGGTTTCTTTTAATTGTGGCCAGAAGCAAAGACACCATTGCCAATGTATAGACAATGCATATGCAAGTTCTTATATATAATTCTATTTTTGAATTTTATGTTGGAAGACCTACGGTTATATACTTTTATACACTTTTACAGTACTTTCAAAAGCCACTTCTATTTCTATCTAATCTAGTATTTTAGACTGTTACCCCAGACTTGATTCTCAATTAAAATAAATGACTTCATTTCAAATCTACAGTCTTATGAGGAAACACAAAGTATTTTATAAACTTGAGTGAGAAATGATTATATTGTCAATAGTATTTTATTTTCTAACCATAGGCAACTGAAATTTCAGGGCATTTCAAGTCATTCTGGTGTGATTCTGTATGGAAAGGTGACTATTTTCATAGAATTTAGTACTGTTCTTAAAATTATTATATCCTTCCTGGTCGCTAGAAGGAAATTATTTTTAAGAAAAAAATATTTGTTGTATAGAGATTTCAAGTAGAGCTATAAATTATTTTAAATTAACCTAAAATGTTTGGTATAAAGTAGACAAATGTCTGAGGTAATAAATTCCCATTTGAAATGTGTGATTACAAAAATCCCAAACCTGATAATACTGTAAAACTGAAATTGCCCACTGAGTTTCCTGTCATAAATATGAAAGTATTTCAGTTATGGAAAGTTAAAAATAATACTGCTGGGGAATATTAGAGAACATATTAAAGAAACATCATGATGATGATATTGGAAGTACTGCTTTTGTGTCTTTGCTAATTTGTTTTTTGGTTTTTTTCAGAAAAGAAAAAAAGGAAATTTCAGTTTCTTATTGATTCGAGATCTTAAAAAAGTCCACATGCTGTGATTATTTAGTGGGTTTCATAAGAAAAATAATTTTTTTAAAATTATTTGTTGAGGAAATTTAGACAATTTTCCTGCAGGGTTTCCCTAGGTGTATCTTTTCCAGTTGTAAATCTAAGTTCCTCTGATTTCTGAATGTCCTTTAAATTAGTAATTGAATTTAAAGTTTGGTTAGTTGAGTTTGATTTTTTTGTTTGTTTTTTGTTTATTTGCTTGTTTGTTTTATAGCCAAGACCACTTCATAAGTGCTATGTTGTTGTTGTTTTTTTCCCCCAAAAAAGAAACATCTATTTCTTTTTGTTATGTTAATGATCAGGGATATTCAGATTTATGACTTATTTAGGGGTTGAAAATTGAGTATAAGGAGACACATCCCCTCAGCTATTTGTTTACCCAGAGGTATAGTTTCTATAAGAAAGCAGAATAAAACTTGGTTCTTTATTTACTATTTTTAAAAAAATGTAATTTTCTTCGCAACCTTTAATTTTGAGTATAATAGATATAATTATTGGACCCAATTTTTTATTGGCCTCTGATTTTCTTCCTCATGCTTTTTGTTATGTGACTTTGCAGATTCTCCCAATCAAAGCAAAAATGTATTCTATGACCCCTTGACTTTGACTCCAACTATGTGATTTCTTTTGGCCAGTGGGATATTAGCAAATATGAAACAAGCAGAGGCATCGCTTCTTGGCCTTTTGGCTGAGATCAAGTGTAGAAACAAGCAGAGGCATGGAATACGTTTATGAGGTCGAACTTTCTTTTTTGCATTTGTCTTTACCATGAGAAGAACATGCTCTAAGAAACCTACCCACCCAAGTAAGCTGAAAAAGATATGAAAAAACCCTAACCCAAACTGCAACTTGGAACTAAGCCCAGCTAAACCCAACCTAGATCAATTAACCCCTCCAGCCTCATGAATGCAAGAAAGAATTAATAATTATTATTTATTCCACTAAGTTTGTGTAGGGTTTTTATGCAGTATGTATGCAATAAAGAATTAATAATTATTATTTATTCCACTAAGTTTGTGTGGGGTTTTTATGCAGTATTTTATTTTATTTTATTTATTTTTATTTCCTTTTTTTAGTTCAATTAGCCAACATATAGTACACCATTACTTTCAGATGTAGAGTTCAATAATTCATCAGTTGCGTATAACACACAGTGTTCATCACATCATGTGCTTTCCTTAATGCCCATCACCCAATTACCCCATCCCCCCACTCATCTCCCTTCCAGCAACCCTGTTTGTTTCCTATAGTTAAGAATCTCTTAGTTTTTCTCCCTCTCTGATGACTTCCCATTCAGTTTTCCCTCCTTTCCCCTATGATCCTTTGTGCTGTTTCTTATATTCCACATATGAGAGAAACTGCAGTATTTTTGTGGCAACAACTAACTAATAAGCTTACCAGATGTTTTTTTGTTTCTTTTTTTTTTTTAGTACATTAAGGACTTGTGAATTTAAACACGTGTGTTTCAATCATTTGCAATTATTTTCTTGAATTAAATTACAATTGTCTCAACGTTAGACATTGGGAACATCTTCGTATTGATTCTTGTATCTTTTGACATAATTCTAATGGTCTTTAATGGTCTAGCACTCAAAAAATTATAATCTCAGTCCTATATCTTATTCAAATAACAGAAGTAGTGAAGAATGAAATGGGTATAAGAAAGTCTAGACAAGTTCTAATTGTTTTTTGTAGCTACTACTTCAATATTTTCTTAAAAATTGTATACTGAATTTTAAAATATATATATTTTAGTGGGGTTGATGAGTTAGTTTTGCAAATACCCTATACTTTGCTTTCTATGCCTATTGGGTAAATAACTCGAACACAAAGCACTATAAATGCGAAGAGAGTATGATCAATAGCAGTGTCAATTCCACATTTCCTCTGCAAACATAATAGCCTATGTCCTCCATGAACACACACCCATACCTCACCTTCCTATTAATTTCTGGAAGGACACAATGCAAGGAAACTGCTGATTCAGAAAAATTCTAGCAATTGAGCTAAGGGTTAGGGATCATATTTGATATGCAGTTACCTTGTTTCAATTCAGTTATGTTTATAATAACGAATATTCTCAACATATCTTTTCTTACCATTTTACATATACAGTAAATCTTATGCTCTGAATATAGAATTATCATTATTTGTATAAGGTAAACTATAAAAATACAAAAATATATGGTATTGGGAATAATACCATAATCCAGTGGTCACCTAATTATTATTATCAATGAAAATTTTACCAATAAAATGTTTTTCTATTGCAAATAGCCTATTATTAGTCCACTCTTTAACAAGGAAATGAAATATATCCTGTAAAATCTAGGATTTTCCAAGTGTCCCTAGTATAGAAACATATCATTTTTGATTTTCAGATATCTATAGGTTTAGTCTGCTTTGATTTATTATGTTTGTGAGAATCATTTTCTTCTTGAAACTTTATAATTTCCCAAATGTAATGCTAGCTAAAAGAACCCTAAATGAGAGATCAGTGGAGAATATGTCCATTCCTTTTTATATTCCTAAAATGTTATGCAGCACTTTAATTGACATTCTTATTTGTCTTCATTTTACCTTTTATGTCAATCAGCCATAGTAAAAAATATTAATTACAATTACTTCATTTAAAATACTTTATTTTCACTTGAAGTAAAATATTACTTGAAAAATTATTACTTCTTCACTAAAGTAAGACTCTAATTCTTTGCAAAATGACATGATTTTTTAAAGAGCAATACAAATAATTCTCAAAAGATTTACATGGTTTTTTTCAGGTTGAATGTGGCCCAAGTGTAATTAGATGACTATATGACAATATTATTTTCCTGGGATTTTTATCGGATTCCAGTTATCTAAAATATCCAGATAAAAATAATTGAATATCCCCAACTAGACAGGAGAGATGGTCATAAGCCTAAGTAAATCTGTTAAAAATCTAGTCTTAATAATCCATCATTAGACAAATCAGTCAGGCTTTGACTCAACATCCAGTATACATATAGTTATTATCATCATGATGTCAGTCATAATGTTGTTCTTACTGTGATTTAAGTATATCTAAAGTGCTTATGGTAGTTTGTAAGTATCTATACACTTTTCTTCATCTAGAATTTAAAATGGACAAATGTGAAAAGGTTGAAAGATTGGTAATTTTCTATCATTACTTGTCCATATACTGTTAATGTTTTAAGGTACAATTCAAAAGTTTTCTATTTCTAAAAGGGAATTATCTTCCCTTACTTTGAACTTTTATTGTATTTCGTTATTACTTCATGTCATTTATCAATGGCTTATTTATATGCATGCCATATCTTCCTAGAATTTAAATTCTTTGAGAGTAAGAAATATTTCCCTGAGCATCAGATCTAACATCTTGCATATAATAATTTTCACTAAATATTTGTTGAATGAATCAAAAATTAATGAATGGATTGTGTCAGCAAAACAAAAGATGATAATGTTATCTTTATCTGGTAAACAGCCCTTTAAATATTCAAATGCAATAAATGTGGTGTTAATGTATTTCAAGATATGTGCTTCCCATTTGATGCTTGGATTGTCAAATGCTCATGGCTTATTAACCCTGTAGCTTATGAAATTTGAAAAAGAAAACTCACTAGTCATATTTGCATATTTCTCTAAACCATTATTTCTTATATTTCTCATATTGAATAATTCATAAAATAAACAAATAGTTTTAAAGTAGAAATATCAAGAGACAATAAAACATGTCTACATTAGAAAGAGAGGAAAATAGAGATATAATTTAAAAATCAAAAACATGTAATATTCATTAGTTGCAGGTGAACATTACATACAAATGAGTCTCATCTATTCAGTCAACAAACTCTTGAGGACTGTAATAGGTAGAGAGAAATGAAAAAATAGATCATTTCTCTTGAAGAATTCCCTTCATTAAGATAGAATATAGAAATATAAAAACCTAAGTACAAAATGATGAATTAAGTTCTGTAAAGAGATAACTGAAAAGTGCTAGAGGACCACTGAGAAGTGCAGAGGCAACGAAAAAAATGGTTTTCAGGGAGGGGTTTGGGGGCAGTCACGAAACTTCAGAGAGGTGGCATTTGAACTGATTTTTAAAGTGTACAATACATTTTATCTTTCAAGTATCTGTGTGGAGAGAGGCAGTGAGAGGTATTTCAGATACAGACAGCAGAAGTTCAATTTAATGAAGGATGAAGAATTATGAAAGATTTGAGACTAGGACATAACTGGGTATGGTTGAGTATCAAATGAATATTTTGGAGTAGCTGAAGAATTTACTCCTAAAGGAAGTGGCTTAGAATGACATCAGAAAAAGGACTTTAAAAGTGTTTAAATGGGGACGCCTGGGTGGCTCAGTTGGTTAGGAGACTGCCTTCGGCTCGGGTCATGATCCTGGAGTCCTGGGATCGAGTCCCACATTGGGCTCCCGGCTCAGCGGGGAGCTGCTTCTCCCTCTGACCCTCTCCCCTCTCATGCCGTTTCTCTCTCTCTCTCAAATAAATAAATAAAATCTTAAAAAAAAAAGAGTGTTTAAATGTTAGACTTTTATCCTCGAGGCAATGGAAAGCTATTGGAGGTCTCTAGGTGGTAAATAAAATAATGAACTTTATATTTAAACCAATAACTCCAGTTGTTGCTACAATTAAAAGTAAAAAATACAAAAATAGGGGCGCCTGGGTGGCTCAGTCGGTTAAGCGGCTGCCTTGGGCTTAGGTCATGATCCCAGGGTCCTGGGATCGAGCTCCATGTCAGGCTCCCTGTTTGGTGGGAAGCCTGCTACCCGCCCTGCTTGTGTTTCCTCTCTCACCCTCTCTCTGTCAAATAAATAAATAAAATCTTAAAAAAAAATACAAAAATATATTTAAGCATGTTTTTTGGAATTTGTCTTAATAAATTGTGTTTCTGTTATAAAACATTCATTCACACTGGAAAACTGAAATCAAATAAATTGCAAAACATTTGATTACTGGGGTAGAAGTGCCTAAATTAGGATGTCCCTTTTTGTTGTTGGAGGGTTTTTTGTTTTTGTTTTTCTTTTAATTTTTTATTGTTATGTTAATCACCATACATTACATCATTAGTTTTTTATGTAGTGTTACATGATTCATTGTTTGTGCATAACACCCAGTGCTCCACGCAGAATGTGCCCTCTTTAATACCCATCACCAGGCTAACCATCACCCCACCACCCTCCCCTCTAGAACCCTCAGTTTGTTTTTCAGAGTCCATCGTTTCTCACGGTTCGTCTCCCCCCTCCGACTTACTCCCCTTCATTCTTCCCCTCCTACTATCTTCTTCTTCTTCTTTTTTTCTTAACATATATTGCATTATTTGTTTCAGAAGTACAGATCTGTGATTCAACAGTCTTGAAAATTCACAGTGCTCACCGTAGCACATACCCTCACCAATGTCTATCACCCAGCCACCCCATCCTTCCCACCCCCCACCACTCCAGCAACCCTCAGTTTGTTTCCTGAGATTAAGAATTCCTCATATCAGTGAGGTCATATGATACATGTCTTTCTCTGATGGACTTATTTCACTCAGCATAACACCCTCCAGTTCCATCCACGTCGTTGCAAATGGCAAGATCTCATTCCTTTTGATGGCTGCATAATATTCCATTGTGTATATATACCACATCTTCCTTATCCAGTCATCTGTCGATGGACATCTTGGCTCTTTCCACAGTTTGGCTATTGTGGACATTGCTGCTATAAACATTGGGGTGCACGTACCCCTTCAGATCCCTACATTTGTATCTTTGTGGTAAATACCCAGTAGTGCAATTGCTGGATCATATGGTAGCTCTAATTTCAACTGTTTGAGGAACCTCCACACTGTTTTCCAAAGTGGTTGCACCAGCTTGCATTCCCAACAGTGTAGGAGGGTTACCCTTTCTCCGCATCCCTGCCAACATCTGTCGTTTCCTGACTTGTTAATTTTAGCCATTCTGACTGGTGTGAGGTGGTATCTCATTGACGTTTTGATTTGGATTTCCCTGATGCCCAGCGATGTTGAGGACTTTTTCATGTGTCTGTTGGCCATTTGGATGTCTTCTTTGGAAAAATGTCTGTTCATGTCTTCTGTCCATTTCTTGATTGGATTATTTGTTCTTTGGGTGTTGAGTTTGATAAGTTCTTTATAGATTTTGGATACTAGCCCTTTATCTGATATGTCATTTGCAAATATTTTCTCCCATTCTGTCAGTTGTCTTTTGGTTTTGTGGACTGTTTCTTTTATTACGCAAAAGCTTTTTATCTTGATGAAATCCCAATAGTTCATTTTTGCCCTTGCTTCCCTTGCCTTTGGAGATGTTTCTAGGAAGAAGTTGCTGTGGCTGAGGTCGAAGAGGTTGCTGCCTGTGTTCTCCTTTAGGATGTTGATGGACTCCTGTCTCACGTTTAGGTCTTTCAACCACTTGGAGTCTATTTTTGTGTGTGGTGTAAGGAAATGGTCCAGTTTCATTCTTCTGCATGTGGCTGTCCAATTTTCCCAACACCATTTGTGGAAGAGACTGTCTTTTTTCCATTGGACATTCTTTCCTGCTTTGTCAAAGATGAGTTGACCATAGAGTTGAGGGTCCATTTCTGGGCTCTCGATTCTGTTCCATTGATCCATGTGTCTGTTTTTGTGCCAGTACCATACTGTCTTGATGATGACAGCTTTGTAATAGAGCTGGAAGTCCAGAATTGTGATGCCGCCGGCTTTGCTTTTCTTTTTCAATATTCCTTGGCTATTCGGGGTCTCTTCTGGTTCCATACAAATTTTAGGATTATTTGTTCCATTTCTTTGAAAAAGGTGGATGGTATTTTGATGGGGATTGCATTGAATGTGTAGATTGCTCTAGGTAGCGTTGACATCTTCACAATGTTTGTTCTTCCAATCCATGAGCATGGAACGTTTTTCCATTTCTTTGTGTCTTCCTCAATTTCTTTCATGAGTATTTTATAGTTTTCTGAGTACAGATCCTTTGCCTCTTTGGTTAAATTTATTCCTAGGTATCTTATGGTTTTGGGTGCAATTGTAAATGGGATCAACTCCTTAATTATTTCCCTCTTCTGTCTTGCTGTTGGTGTATAGAAATGTCACTGATTTCTGTGCATTGATTTTATATCCTGCTACTTTACTGAATTCCTGTATGAGTTCTTGCAGTTTTGGGGTGGAGTCTTTTGGGTTTTTCACATAAAGTATCATATCATCTGCAAAGAGTGAGAGTTTGACTTCCGCTTTGCCAATTTGGATGCCTTTGATTTCTTTTTGTTGTCTGATTGCTGTGGCTAGGACTTCTAATACTATGTTGAATAGCAGTGGTGATAGTGGACATCCCTGCCACGTTCCTGACCTTAGGGGAAAAGCTCTCAGCCTTTCCCCATTGAGAATGATATTCGCTGTAGGTTTTTCGTAGATGGCTTTTATGATATTGAGGTATGTACCCTCTATCCCTATACTCTGAAGAGTTTTGATCAAGAAAGGATGCTGTACTTTGTCAAATGCTTTTTCTGCATCTGTTGAGAGGATCATATGATTCTTGTTCTTTCTTTTGTTAATGTATTCTATCACGTTGATTGATTTGTGGATGTTGAACCAACCTTGCAGCCCAGGGATAAATCCCACTTGGTCATGGTGAATAATCGTTTAATGTACTGTTGGATCCTATTGGCTAGTATTTTGGTGAGAATTTTTGCATCCATGTTCATCAAGGATATTGGTCTGTAATTCTCCTTTTTGATGGGGTCTTTTTCTGGTTTGGGGATCAAGGTAATGGTGGCCTCATAAAATGAGTTTGGAAGTTTTCCTTCCATTTCTATTTTTGGGAACAGTTTCAGGAGAATACGTATTAATTCTTCTTTAAATGTCTGATAGAATTCCCCTGGGAAACCATCTGGCCCTGGGCTTTTGTTTCTTGGGAGATTTTTGATGACTGCTTCAATTTCCTTAGTGGTTATAGGTCTATTCAGGTTTTCTATTTCTTCCTGGTTCAATTTTGGTAGTTGACACATCTCTAGGAATGCACCCATTTCTTCCAGGTTATCTAATTTGCTGGCATAGAGTTGCTCATAATATGTTCTTATAATTGTTTGTATTTCTTTGGTGTTAGTTGTGATCTCTCCCTTTCATTCATGATTTTGTTGATTTGGGTCATTTCTCTTTTCTTTTTGATAAGTCTGGCCAGGGCTTTATCAATCTTGTTAATTCTTTCAAAGAACCATCTCCTAGTTTCGTTGATCTGTTCTACTGTTCTTTTGGTTTCTGTTTCACTGATTTCTGCTCTGATCTTGATTATTTCTCTTCTTCTGCTGGGTTTAGGCTTTATTTGCTGTTTTTTCTCTAGCTCCTTTAGGTGTAGGGTTAGGATGTGTAATGAGACCTTTCTTGTTTCTTGAGAAACGCTTGTATTGCTATATAGTTTCCTCTCAGGACTGCCCCTTTGCTGTATCCCAAAGATTTTGAACAGTTGTGTTTTCATTTTCATTGGTTTCCATGAATTTTTTAAATTCTTCTTTGATTTCCTGGTTGACCCATTCATTCTTTAGTAGGATGCTCTTTAGCTTCCATGTATTTGAGTTCTTTCCGACTTTCCTCTTGTGATTGAGTTCTAGTTTCAAAGCATTGTGGTCTGGAAATATGCAGGGGATAATCCCAATCTTTTGGTACCGGTTGAGACCTGATTTGTGACCTAGGATGTGATCAGTTCTGGAGAATGGTCCATGGGCACTAGAGAAGAATGTGTATTCCATTGCTTTGGGATGGAATGTTCTGAATATGTCTGTAAAGTCCATTTGGTCCAATGTTTCATTTAAAGTCTTTATTTCCTTGTTGATCTTTTGCTTAGATGATCTATCCATTTCAG
>NW_027397064.1:62720772-62722766 GCF_003265705.2 Callorhinus ursinus | reverse complement strand
AATTGGCTGCTCCCATGTTAGGGGCATAGATATTTACAATTGTTAGATCTTCTTGTTGGATATACCCTTTAAGTAGGATATAGTGTCCTTCCTCATCTCTTGTTACAGTGTTAGTTTTAAAATCTAATTTGTCTAATATAAGGATTGCCACCCCAGCTTTCTTTTGGTGTCCATTAGCATGATAAATGGTTTTCCACCCCCTCACTTTCAATCTGGGGGTGTCTTTGGGTCTAAAATGTGTCTCTTGCAGACAGCATATCGATGGGTCTTGTTTTTTAATCCAATCTGATAGCCTGTGTCTTTTGATTGGGGCATTTAGCCCATTTACATTCAGGGTAACTATTGAAAGGTATGAATTTAGTGCCATTGTGTTGCCTGTAAGGTGACTGTTACTGTATATTGTCTGTGTTCCTTTCTGATCTATGCTGCTTTTAGGCTCTCTCTTTGCTTAGAGGACTTCTTTCAATATTTCTTGGAGGGCTGGTTTTATGTTTGCAAATTCCTTTAGTTTTTGTTTGTCCTGAAGCTTTTTTTTTTTTTTTAAAGATTTTATTTATTTATTTGAGAGAGTGAGAATGGACAGAGAGCACATGAGAGGAGGAAGGGTCAGAGGGAGAAGCAGACTCCCTGCCGAGCAGGGAGCCCGATGCGGGACTCGATCCCGGGACTCCTGGATCATGACCTGAGCCGAAGGCAGTCGCCCAACCAACTGAGCCACCCAGGCGCCCTGTCCTGGAAGCTTTTTATCTCTCCTTCTATTTTCAATGATAGCCTAGCTGGATATAGTATTCTTGGCTGCATATTTTTCTCGTTTAGTGCTCTGAAGATACCATGCCAGTCCTTTCTGGCCTGCCAGGTCTCTGTGGATAGGTCTCTTGCAAATCTAATGTTTCTACCATTGTAGGTTACATATCTCTTCTCCTGAGCTGCTTTCAGGGTTTTCTCTTTGTCTCTGAGACTTGTAAGTTTTACTATTAGATGTCAGGGTGTTGACCTATTTTTATTGATTTTGAGAGGGGTTCTCTGTGCCTCCTGGATTTTAATGCTTGTCTCCTTCCCCACATTAGGGAAGTTCTCTGCTATTATTTGCTCCAATATGACTTCTGCCCCTCTCTCTCTTTCTTCCTCTTCTGGGATCCCAATTATTCTAATGTTGTTTCATCTTATTGTATCGCTTATCTCTCGAATTCTGCCCTCGTGATCCTTTAAGTTGTTTCTCTCTCTTTTTCTCAGCCTCTTTATTTTCCATCATTTGGTCTTCTATATCGCTGATTCTTTCTTCTGCCTCATTTATCCTAGCAATTAGTGCCCCCATTTTTTATTGCACCTCATTAATAGCCTTTTTGATTTTGACTTGGTTAGATTTTAGTTCTTTTATTTCTCCAGAAAGGGTTTCTCTAATAACTTCCACGCTTTTTTCAAGCCCAGCTAGTATCTTTAAAGTCATGATTCTGAACTCTAGGTCCGACATCGTACTAATGTCAGTATTGAGTAGGTCCCTGGCAGACGGTACTACCTCTTGTTCTTTTTGCTGAGGTGATTTTTTTCGTCTTGTCATTTTGTCCAGAGGAGAATAGATGAATGAGAGAACAAAATGCTAACAGGGTAACAACGTCCCCAGCAAATATACTCTATACAAATCAGAAAAGACCTGAAACCAGGGGAAAAGAAAGGGGAAGAAAGAAAAAAGAAAGAGAAAAGAAAAATATAAAAACACACAAAAGCAGAACAAAACAACAAAAAACAGAATATGATCAAATATGATCAGGCTAGTGCATAGATCAGTTGCACACACTAGATTTTGGGCATATTTTGGTCTGTTAGAAGAAAGTGCCTCCTAAAATTTTAAAGGAAGAAAGACTTATATATGTACAAATAAGGGTTGATACAATGAAGGGATGGATGATGACTGTAAAGATGAAAATTATAAAAGATTTTATAAAAGGAATTGATAAGAAGTTGTTTGAAAAAAGAAAGAAGATTTAAAAAAAAAA
>NW_027397064.1:62690174-62720672 GCF_003265705.2 Callorhinus ursinus | reverse complement strand
CCCTGCAAGCTCTCGGTACAGCTTTGGAGGACCAGAGTGAAAATGGTGGCCTCCCAATCTCCATCCAGAGGAGCTCAGAACTCGGAGCCCCGCCCCGAGTGCTCTCCCAGAGAAAAGCAGTCACTCCCCTCTCCCCGGTCTCCGGCCGTACTCCGTGCTCACCCGGCCTGTGACCGAGCATTTCTATCTCTGGCACCCGACCCCGTGTGGAGTCTCCAAACCCAGCAGATCCCTGCGGTGTGCTCCTGCGCCGCTCCTCCTGGGGGAGGAAGGGGAGTCTCCCCGGCTCTGCCGCTTGTTGGGTCCCTGCTGGAGGAGCAGTGGCCCGACTGGGCCGCGGAGCACAGTTTATGGCAACCCCGAGCTGAGAGCCTGTGCCTGGGCTCTGTCTGTGCAGCCGGCTTCCCCGCTCCAATCCCTGGGAGCTCTGCCACACTCAGGCACCCCTGGTCTTTCTGTGACCCCGAGGGTCCTGAGACCACACTGTCCCGGGAGGGTTCCACCCCCCACTTAGCCACTGGAGCGATGTCCCTCAGCGGAGCCGGCTTCTAAAAGTTCCGATTTTGTGCTCCGCGGCTCTATCACTTGCCAGAAGTGGCCGCCGGAGGCCCCCTCCCCCGCCGTCTATCCTCCCGAATATCACTGCGGATTCACTTCTCTGCACGTCCTACCTTCCAGTAAGTGGTCGCTTCTCTGTTCAGAGAGTTGTTGCTACTCTCTTCTTTGATCTCCTGTTGAGTTCGTAGGTGTTCAGAATGGTTTGATTCCTATTCAGCTGAATTCCTGAGACCAGATGAAATCCAGGTCTCCTACTCCTCCACCATCTTGCTCCACCGTCCTGGAAGGTTTTTAATTATGATTTTCTAGCCAAGGCAGGAAATAATTTCTATGTTTTTACTTCTAATAAAGCTGTTAAATTCCTCATTTCAAAGGTTATATAAAAAAATTAAAAAGTCCATGGGATATATTTGTTTGTGAAGCATTATAAGGAAAACCAAAAATTTTGTCTATGAGGATATTATGAGCAATAGAAGGCAGAGGCCACCATCGTTTATTAATTGTGTTTTATGTCTCAGTCACCTTTTTGGGCTGCATTTATGTACGTGTCCATTGTTTTTCATTTAGCCCTATGAGATGTATAGATGTGGAATCTGAGGCCCAGAGAAGTTTAGCACCTTCCACGAGTTCATCGCAGTAATAGTGGCAGATCCATTTGACTTCAAAGAAAAAGTCAATAAATTTTAAATAACAGCTATTTTCAAGACATTCTATTAGTGAATTTTATTTCCTACATGTAAATGTAACTAAAACATTTATAATGGCAAGATACTAGGCCTCAAACTAGATAGAAATACAGTGCAATTTGTAAAAGAAAAATGTCCATAACTTAGAACAAAATGTATAGAGTCTCACAAAAGTAAGAGAATGGAAGGTCCTGACATTAGCTCTCCATGTGTAATCTCCATTTATAACTAACATCTGATACAATGTACCAGTGTGTTTCTCAAGTGGATTAAAGTTACTCTTGTTATATTGCCTGGCATCTATAGGATTCCTACATAGGTAGCAGTCAGTCCAAGTATCTATTGGCAAGAAATATAAATTCAAAAAAGAAAGCAACTAAAATACTTTAAAATAAAGAGTACCATGGGGGGAAATATTTTTATTGTAACTCTTCGGCGTGATACATTTGAAGATAACAATTTAGAACCAATTTTGGAGCTCTTCCCATTTTTCTAAGTATATAATATGATTAGAAAGTAACTTACTTTCTATCCTGACCCACTTACTCTTTAGAGGAAACAAGAGTGAATTTTTTAGCATTCTTCTTCAGAGTAGATTACCCTAGGGCAAGGTACTATCATTTTTGTCTGTTTTGTGAGTGCAGTCACTACCAGTAGGGAATCATGGGATGGTCCAGCTGGAGAGAACTTCTGAGATAGTACTGTAGCTCTCAAGTCCATCGTGCACAGATGAGGGAACTGAGATGCAGAGAAATTAAGGTCACCCAGTGAATTAGTGGGCGATGAAAATGTTGAGAATTATTTAGAATAATTAAACATATCTAGAACAATTATAAAGATTTGGGGATTATTCAAAGTATAATTGAGAAGATTGTAGAATGAATGACCCCATAAGTAACCTCTAGTTATAGGGATTACTCAGTAGGGGAACTTATGTAGCTGTCATAAGTTTATCCTTAGCTTAGCACAGGGTGGGATAAATTAAATTCTTCAATGGGGGAGGGGGAAAGACAAAGAAGTGCTTCTGAAAAATACTGGCCAAGTATTACATATGCCAGGAAAAATCACTTTATCGAAAGAACTGACCAATTACACTACTATTTGCTGAGCCAAGACTAGAATCAGCTTAATTCTTGACATCCCTCTAGTTTTGAGTTTAGTGTGTGTATGAAGGTGGTAGCATTGTTCCAAATCTATTTAGTTTGGTGCATGCCACATCAGAACCATAACTCTTGCCTTAATTATAAATTTAAAGTATTTATGTGATGATTTAAGGTTGGTTTTATTAGTTTTCTAGGGCTAACATAACAAAATACCACTGACAGTGTGGCTTAAAAAACAGAAATTTATTTTCTCTTAGGTCTGGCAGCTAGAAGTCCAAGATCAAGGTATTGGCAGGTTCATTTTATTCTGAGGCCCTCTCCTTGGCTTGCAGATGTCACCTTCTCACTATGATTTCAAATGGTCTTTTCTCTGTGTGCATACAATCCTGATGTCTCTCTGTGTGTCCAAATTCCCTCTTTTTCTAAGGACACCAAGTCAGATTGGATTAATGCACCCTCATGGACTCATTTTAACTTAATCACCTCTTTAATGGGCCCGTCTCCAAATACAGTAATGTTCTGAGGTACTGGAAGTTAGGGTTTCAATGTATGAATTTGGGTGCAGAGGGGCACAATTCTGCCCATAACATCTGTCTTCCCTTAAGAATGTAAAATTCATGAGTCTATGTACTGTATTAATTTTATTTATCACTGTATTCCAGAACCATAATCCTTTGTTATGTTTTAGATGTTTGATGTTACTTTTGAATGAATGAATCAATCAATCAGTATGAGGTTGTGTTAAAAAGAAGTCACAAAAACACGTATCATATGACCTTACCAATATGAGGAATTCTTAATCTCAGGAAACAAACTGAAGGTTGCTGGAGTGGTGGGGGGTGGAAGGGATGGGGCGGCTGGGTGATAGACATTGGGGAGGGTATGTGCTATGGTGAGTGCTGTGAATTGTGCAAGACTGTTGAATTACAGATCTGTACCCCTGAAGCAAATAAAACAAAAAAAAAAAAAGAAGAAGAAGAAGATAGCAGGAGGGGAAGAATGAAGGGGGGGAAGCAGAGGGGGAGACTAACCATGACAGATGATGGACTCTGAAAAACAAACTGAGGGTTCTAGAGGGGAGGGGGGTGGGAGGATGGGTTAGCCTGGTGATGGGTATTAAAGAGGGCACGTTCTGCATGGAGCACTGGGTGTTATACGCAAACAATGAATCATGGAACACTACATCAAAAACTAATGATGTAATGTATGGTGATTAACATAACATAATAAAAAAAAGTCACAAAAACCATTTTGAGTTGTTGTAAGATATCTGGAAATAAAAAATGCTGAGAAATTGCTACTTTTGTTTTCCACAAACTGTATGTCATGTTAGAAGCTGTCAAGATTTTCTTCCCCCTGGGAGTCATAAAGGACGGTGTAGATGGTAAAGGAACACACAATTCCATGAAAAAAAGAACAGGGGGTACAGAAGATCCAAATTCTTTGACAGAAAGGAGGGGAAATAATCTGGAATTGTCCAAGTGGGAAAAGTAAACTAAAATCTTGTATATGAACTGCACTATTTTTTTAAAGACGCTTGCCACTTATTCACAGATGAGGAATATTCTGTGGAAAGTATATGTATCATGTCTGCTTTCAAGCTGTGCTACATAATACTACCATGGAGTGCTGAACTAGTTGGTGCACAAGACAGTCCCTTCTGAAGTGGAAAATGATACTGTGTTATTCAGAGCCAAAGCTCAGCGAGTACTCACATTCCTTTGGGTGCAAAGGAGACCAAGCATCCCAAAAAAATGCATACAATTTTTCTGTCAGTAGCTGGATTAAAAATCCTTTGGGCGAATTGAAAGCGTTGTGAAAATTCTATCTTATCAGTAAATTTCTTTCTGTTTGTAATATTTTTCTTTCTTTGAATAATATTCTGACCATGATAAGGGTTTATTTTATGTGCTTTACCTTTCCCATCCTTCTCAGACTCACCTTTTCCATTCTTCTCTGACATGTTTTCTTTAAAGCTGTTCATATTTCACTAAAGTAATCTAGAAAAGTACTATGACAATCTATAGGAACAATAAAGAAAACTTCCATGGATGCAGGATCAAAATAATTAGATGTCATGCGCCAAAGGAAAATGACCTAAAACAATTTAACTTAAAATGAGCAGCAATGTTTTATTAAAAATAACACTTCCTTTAATTTGTGGATGTTTTGATTCTTCAAAGATGGTGGCAGTAATCTCTATGTTGCTAGAAGTACCTAATTACATCCAAAAAGGCTGATTTTTTTTTAACCTAAGTTAAAGATCCACCTGGAAACTGTACTAAAGAGTAGGAACTAAAATGAGATTAGAAGTGATATAGTCACAGATTCAGAAATCTGAGTTAGAAAAAATATAGCATTACTACAAATGAGATATGAAGCTGAAAGAAACATTTCTAAATTATAATTTTAAGATAAATTAGCCAACCATTCCAGAGAAAGAACTATCTTTCTAATACCTAATATAATAAGAAGAGTATTTTCCAAAAAAGATTCAAAGTATATATAGTCAAAAATATAGGGTGTTGGGGATATTATATAAGTATATCAGATGCTTAACTAATTAAAATATTGGTTAATTTTTTGGATTTTATAATGTTTGTGGTATTTGACATCTTTTGGAAACATGTACTTTGTTGAATATTTTCTCATTCTAAAAAATAATTACTTCTGGGGGACGCCTGGGTGGCTCAGTGGATTAAGCGTCTGCCTTTGGCTCAGGTCATGATCCCACGGTCCTGGGATTCAACCTCGAGTCAGGCTTCCTGCTCAGTGGGGAGCCTGCTTCTCCCCACCCCTCTGCCCTTCCCCTCTGCTTGTGTGCTCTCTCTTTCTCTCTCTCTTGCTCTGTCTCAAATGGATAAATAAAGTATTTAAAAAAATAATTACTTCTGTACCTATTTCATATTCCAGTTGTGCATTTCTGCTTGTTTTTTTAAAGATGGCCCCCCAAATTGCAAAAACTTCAAGACCCACAAAGCCGGGAACCATCCTTGGATTGAATTTACTTTATCTCAAATGCTATTCCATCATAGGACATGTTGCTAGATTTTTTTTCTTTATGTTGAATTCAAATTTGTCAGCCCATTATCTTTTACTTGTAGACCTAGGCTCAATCCTCAGTGACCAAATAAAACAACCTTAATTCTTCTTCTAAAATAGATCTATTATTCTCCTTATTGTCTGTCTTATTTTTGATGGAAAGTATGCTCAGTTCGTTCAAGTGCTTTTCATATGAAAATACTAAACCAATCTCTATTTTCTGTCTATGCTTCATCTTACTCTTAAAAATAAGCAAGACATGATATTATGAATTTATAGTAAAGTCATAAAATACTGTTATAATACAACAGTATTTCTGCTATTCCATCTTAGATGCTATTTATAATGTAACTAATGGAAAAATCAACTTTGTTGGTGACAGGTATGCTCACAATTAACCTCCCTCCAGGGTTAAATTGTCTAATTAAGCAATATCATTTTTATAATAATCTTATTCTCATTAAATCAGGTATAAATCTGCCATTATATACTGTTCAATTTTCCACAAGGAAGTCTTCTAAAATTCAAATATATTATGCCTGCCAAATTCCTTTGCTCTGAAAAAATAAAACTTTTTCTGAGAGGAAACTCTTAACTCCATATAGCTTATCTTAGTAAACTCATTTCTTCAGTAATCTTTTTTTTTCAAGTGCTCACAAAATATATTTTAGTAATACAATATGTAACTTTAACTAGAATGATATTGTTTACATTTTTTGGCTTTAAAAGAATTTTCTTCCTCCACGTTTTGAATATCAAAATGACATTTGGAAGAATGTCATACAATCCTCCATGGATCTCTCCTACACTCTTGCTAAGGTTGGGTATGTAAGAATGTAGGGTCCTAACTGCTCTTACTTAGGTAATATCTCAGGATTGTGTTTACAGCAAGCAACTTTTAAGGATGAAGTAATGTCTTCTTCTGGGACAAAGAGCATGCTTGCTTACTGGTATAATAAAGTAGTGAGTTTCTTAGACTCAGAGTTCCTCTTGTGTAACATAATTCAGTATGTGCACAGGTACCCATGTAGGCCCATTCGCATCACCCTTGTTGGAAATGGGACTCAAGAAACTGATATAAACATTCATCTGTATATACCTTCTGCTGTGAGTAATGAAGTTTTTTGTCTCTGAGCCAGGAAATTCATGTCTTCTAGCACCATGCATGACACTATGGCCGGCTTATATACCAGTTTGTGAGTAGGTCAAATCTCAGACCCTTTAAAGTTTGTAACAGACTATTTCCTGATCTTTTCTCTTTATCCTCATTTCACAATTTCTGAGAGAGGTTAATAATGGCAATTCGTAGCATTCTGGTATAAAATTGTGGCATTAGCTAATACTTTCTCTTTTTCTTGGAACCATCCAAATACAACAAGAAAAATAAAAAATAAAGCCTTAATTTTCATTTTGGGTAGAAGTAGAAGACGCATGTAATTGAAGCCTCCAAAATACATGTAAAAACTGCCAACAACAGCAGAGTAAGCAGAAGTCCTATGGCGGGAAAAATGAAGACCCATGCAGAATGATGAGATAGCCTAACAGCAGTACATCTCAGTGAAAGTACTTTCCCTAAAAGAGAAAGGTGAAGCACAATTAGTATACATTATGCATCTTATGTTTTGAACACTGGTACAAGACTGTGGTAATGAGTTAGTATGGTGACAGAAGCCTCTGTGAACCAAGTCTGGTTTTGAGGAGGCGACAATACCTAAATAATCACCCAGAAAGGCAGTATATTCAGTAAGTTGTATATGTGGCAGCAGAGAAGGAAACCACTGGGTTGTAAGAAGGAACACAGCTATAAGACTACCCCTGCTACCCTAACAGACATAAGAAAACCCATGAAATGATGTAAATGTAAGGAAAGAGCAGGAAAACATGGTAACTTTATAGGGTAACATGGTCCAAAATTTACATAAATATTGTTATACACATACAACATCCAGGTAAAGGTATAATAGAAAAAATTACCTTTTAGAATACAAACAAGGTAGACTATCTAGGATACCTAATACTATACAAGTCTCATATGAAGTAAACTTTAAACATTCCAAAAGAACATTTGAAAAAGAATGACCTACACTGCACTTTGGGAATATATTAATATATTATAGATGAAATTGGCAAACATTTTCTCCTACTCCAAAGGTTGTGTTTTCATTTTATTGATTGTTTTCTGTGCTGTACAGAAGCTTTTATTTTTTATTTTAAATTCAATTAACACAGTGTATTATTAGTTTCAGAGGCAGAGTTCAGTGATTCATTAGTTGCATATAACACCCAGTGTTCGTCACATCACGTGCCCCCCTTAATGCCCATCACCCAATTACGCCACCCCCCCACACACCTCCCCTCCAACAACCCTCAGTTTGTTTCCCAGAGTCAAGAGTCTCTCATGGTTTGTCTCCCTCTCTGATTTCTTCCCATTCAGTTTTCTCTCCCTCCCCCAACAATCCTCTGTGCTATTTCTTATATTCCACACATGAGTGAAACCATATGACAATTGTCTTTCTCTGACTTATTTCACTTAGCATAGTACTCTCCAGTTCCATCCTCGTCAATGTAAATAGTAACTATTCATCCTTTCTGATGGCTGAGTAATATTCTATTGTTTGTATATACTACATCTTTTTTATGCATTCATCCATCCATGGACATCTGGGCTCCTTCCATAGTTTGGCTATTGTGGACATTGCTGCTATAAACATTGGGGTGCATGTGCCCCTTTGGATCATTACATTTGTATCTCTGGGGTAAATATCTAGCAGTGCAATTGTTGGGCCATAGGGTGGCTCTATTTTTAATGTCTTGAGGACCCTCCATACTGTTTTCCAGAGTGGCTGCCCTGGCTTGCATTCCTACCAACAGTGTAAGAGAGTTTCCCTTTCTCCACATCATCACCAACATCTGTCATTTCCTGACTCATTAATTTTAGCATTCTGACCGGTGTGATGTGGTATCTCATTGTGGTTTTGATTTGTATTTCCCTGATGCCAAATGATGTGGAGCATTTTCTCTTGTGTCTGTTGGCCATTTGTACATCTTCTTTGGAGAAATGTCTGTTCATGTCTTCTGCCCATTTCTTGACTGGGTTATTTGTTTTTTGGGTGTAGAGTTTGATACGTTCTTTATAGATTTTGGATACTAGCCCTTTATCTGATAAGACATTTGTAAATATCTTCTCCCGTTCCACAGGTTGTCTTTTAGTTTTGTTGACTGTTTCCTTTGCTGTGCAGAAACTTTTTATCTTGATGAAGTCCCAATAATTCATTTTTGCTTTTGTTTCTCTTGCCTTTGGAGATGTGTCTAGCAAGAAGTTGCTGCAGCCAAGGTTAAAGAGTTGCTGCCTGTGTTCTCCTCTAGGATTTTGATGGATTCCTCTCTCACATTTAGGTCTTTCATACATTTTGAGTTTATCTTTGTGTATGGTGTAAGAAAATGGTCCAGTTTCATTCTTCTGCATATGGCTGCCCAATTTTCCCAACACCATTTGTTGACGATTAGTTGACCATAGAGTTGAGAGTTCATTTCTGGGCTCTCTATTCTATTCTACTAATCTATATGTCTGTTTTTCTGCCAGTACCATACTCTCTTGATGATTACAGCTTTAGAGTATAGCTTGAAGTCTGGTATTGTGATGCTACCATCTTTGCTTTTCTTTTTCAACATTCTTTTGGCTATTTGGGGTCTTTTCTGCTTCTGTACAAATTTTAGGATTATTTGTTCCAGTTCTGTGAAAAATGTCAATGGTATTTTGATAGAGATTACATTGAATGTGTAGATTGCTCTAGGTAGCATATACACTTTAACAATATTTGTTCTTCCAACCCATGAGCATGGAATGTCTTTCCATTTCTTTATGTCATCTTCAGTTGCTTTCATCAGTGTTTTATAGTTTTCAGAATACAGGTCTTCAACCTCATTGGTTAGGTTTATTCCTAGGTATCTTATTATTTTTGGTACAATTGTAAATAAGATTGTTTTCTTTCTCTTTTTGCTGCTTCATTACAACAGACTTTTGCAAATTGATTTTGTATCCTGTGACTTTACTGAATTCATTTATCAGTTCTAATAGTTTTTTTGGTGGAGACTTCCAGGTTTTCTCTATATATTATCATGTCTTTTGTAAATAATGGCAGTTTTACTTCTTCCTTACCAATTTGGATGCCCTTTATGCCTTTTTGTTATTTGATTGCTGTGGCTAGGACTTCCAGTACAAAATTTTAAATGTGTATGTCACTCGACCATTTCCACTTTAACAACTTATATACTATAATGTATTACATGCTATAGCAAAAGATCAGAAATAACCTAGATGCCCATCAATAGAGGATTAGTTAAATAAATTATTGTGTATCCATACAACAGAATAATATGTATCAGTTAAAAAAATGGCAGTGCAATTGAATGATGAAATAGGGCAATTAAAGCTTCAAAGGAATTATGATCACAGCAAATTAAAATATATTAAATATATAAAAATTCACGAGTTCAAAATGACAAAAAAAAAATACCCCATCAGTCACTATTACAGGATGCTGGAAAACCAATTCATTATTTCAGAAATATGTTAAATATCTTGTCTTTCCTGTAGGTATTTCACAGCACCTCAAAAATTGGTGAGTAAAAGTTCTTTATCAAAAAATTACAGCAAACTGAAAGAAGGATGATAGAATTATTAAATTATCATTTTGCAACTCCTTATGAGATAATGGATCCAGGCAACAATCATCAGTGACTGCTAAAAGCACTAGGGGAGACTTGAAGGGGAATTTTATACTGAATGAACCAGGCTGATACCACCTAAATGTGCTGATTAATTACTACAAGTGTAACTATCCTGTGATACGTGCAACCTGCTGAGATGCATCAGGAAGAAGATAGAATCACTTATGAAGGATGCTTGTAAATAATTACCCTTGAATCTAATAAAGCACCTGGTAAGTAAAGCCTCTGGTTCTAACTATTCCTTTACAGGAAATAGAGTGGTAATAGGACCATGTTAAATACCAAGAGGTTACAGTCATCCACACTTGAATGTGGAAACAACTCAATCTGAATATGGGAAATTTTACAAGACAATGATCCTTAAATTTAAAGAAAGGAGGAGGAGGGAGATTAGGGAGAAAAAATGAGAGAGAGAAAAGTTATAGGTTAGAAGAGACTTTGAGACATATCAACCAAATGCAATCTACAGACTTGTTTGAATAGTGATTCAAATAAACCATTTGTCAAAATGGATTTTGAGCAAAGATGGGGAGGCACTTGAACACAATCTGAGATTTTGGTTACATAAATGAGCTATTATTGATTTAGTTGAGAGTGATAGTGGCATTGTGGTTATGCAAGTAAATAAATATCCTTGTCTGTTAGAGATATATACCAAACTATTCATTGGTGAAATAAAATAAGTGAGATCTGTTTTTTAAAATACTCCAGGAAAAAATAGAAATGGAGATTAGATAAAGCAAGAGTAGCAGAGTACTGATAATTAGTGCTGGAACTTAGTTATACTATTCTTTCTACCTATGTTTGTTTTTAAAATTTCCATAATAAAAAGTGCAGGGGTGCCTGCGTGGCTCAGTCAGTTAAGTGTCAGACTCTTGATTTCAGCTCGGGTCATGATCTCAGGGTTGTCAGATCAAGCCCTGCATCAGGCTCTGTGCTGGGTGTGGAGCCTGCTTAATTAAGGTTTTCTCTCTTCCTCTCTCTCTTCCCCTCCACCACACCCTTCCCCATATGCTCACTCTCTCTCTCTCTGAAGAAAAAAAAAAGTGGAAACAGAAATCTGTTTGTATGTGTATGTGGAAAGATTATCAAAACATAATTTGGAAATGATTATGTATACTAATTGTATATACTGTGCTACTATTTATATAAAAAGGGGGAAAATTAATAAAAATGTAGATTCATGTTCATGTATCAATACATAAAGAAGCTATGAAATGTTCCAGAAGAAACTAATAGAAGTGGTAGTTATGGAAGAGAACAGGGTAGGAATTTAAGCATAATGTGAATTTTACTTACATTACACAAATAAGCAAAAGTTAAGTTGTTTACATACATGATTATGAAAACTGAAAACTAAGCATAATCAACATGAAATTAAAGAAGTACACAATTAATAATGTACCTTGGCATATTCTGATTTTTTAACTGTGTCCAAGTAACATCTATTCAAATATAAGCAAAATGCATAGAAAAATTACAACTTGGAATTTTATTCTTCATGTTTTCTCAATTACCTTGGATCTATTTAATCAAGACTGGGGTACTGTACTTAATTTTCCTCCTCTCTGAGTTCAGGAGAAACTCCTTTTTACCTAATTTGGAATTTTACAAAATTCTAAAAAGATTATTTAGTCACCATCACAGCTTTTTAAAATACATATAATAATATTTTGAGAGATAACTTCTCTTTTATAATAGCAGTTCTTATAACTGTTACTGTTTATTCTTCTTCTCATCCATTTAACAGAGTTGAATGAGTTTCTACTTTAATGAGTTTTTAGTTTACACTGTATTTTGGTAATGTAAAATCAATCAGACCTGGTTTTTGTCCTCAATTTAGTGATGGAGAGAAATGTGAGCAAATAATTATGATACGAGTGAAAAGAGAGGAAGTAAGATTTGAGAAATCTGGCTTCCTTCTCATGGCTAAGGAGATTATATCACAGTCTCCACAATGCAGTCTACACCTATGGGCCTATGTCTTTCTAGAGTTGAACTTTCTGTCATTATTCTGAAATAACTAATCCATGTGTTCATTCTTCGTATCTTCTTATCTCTGTCCGTGTCCTTGTAAAGCTTACTGTTCGGCTCCAGTGGTTCTTTCAGCTACATTTCTCTTTTTTCTCCATTGGAATTGTAAGTGAATTCTTTCTGGAGTGCTTCTCTTCTGACCACATTTCTTTTAGAGACTCAGGCTAAGGAATCATATCCAACATTCTTTCAAATTTTTTTTTTTGAGGTTTACTTCCCCTAATCTAGCCTGTCAGTCTGGCTATGCCTTGATTTCCCTTGTTATCACAGACTAAAACAGCTAACTGCTTCACCAACATCCTATTATTTCCAATTCATCAGTTGGCTCTTCCTTGATGGTAAAAATTAGGACAACAGTAGTAAAACTTCTTGTCACTTGTTCTTCCTTCTCAGTGGTAAAATCGACATTGCCATCAGTTAAAGTGAAAAATTTATCAGCCGTCCTGCTTTTTCACTGAGTCATCCAGAAAACATCTGCCTAGTTAAAATGTCCACCATTACTATATCTTTTCTCTGATTCAATTTTGTCATTTCTAATATGACCAAGCCAGTTATTTTCTCTTTGCCTTTATTTTTACCAGACTTTTCCAATGCATGTCTGTTCCCAAGTACATGAATTTTCATGCAAATATATGAAATGAAATGCTGCTCATTGTTCTTCCCTTAACTTTTTTTAATTTTATTTGTTTGAGAGAGAGAGTGAGAGAGAGAGAGAGCACAAGAAGGGGTAGGGTCAGAGGGAGAAGCAGGCTCCCTGCTGGGCATGGAGCCCAATGCGGGACTCAATCCCGGGACTCGATCCCGGGACTCTGGGATCATGACCTGAGCCAAAGGCAGTCCTTAACCAACTGAGCCACCCAGGCGCCCTCCCTTAACTTTTTTTATGAATATGTTATACCAAAGCTTCCAAGATTTTGAAGTATGATTTTCAACATAAAACATATCAAAAGGCACAACTAATTCTAGAATGAGGAATAATGACTCTCAATTTGATCCTGTTTCCTATCTGTTAATGCAGACTTTAATGAGCGTAAGAATCACCTGGGGACCTTGTTAAAATGCAGATTCTGATTCAGTAAGTCTGGGAGGGGCTTAAAAATCTACATTTCTAACAAGCTTCCAGGTGATAATGATACTTCTGGTTAGTGGATTTCTCTTTGTATAGCAGAGCTCTTCCTCATATTAAAAAATGTATACTAAGTACATTGATTATACAAGAAGCTCGAAAATAATCTAAAGAGTACATATGTGCGAACCATGAGAGACTATGGACTCTGAGAAACAAACTGAGGGTTCTAGAGGGGAGGGGGGGTGGGGGGATGGGTTAGCCTGGTGATGGGTATTAAAGAGGGCATGAGCTGCATGGGGCACTGGGTGTTATACGCAAGCAACGAATCATGGAACACTACATCAAAAACTAATGTTGTGATGTATGGTGATTAACATAACATAATAAAAAATGAGAGAAAAAAGTACGTATGTGAAAATATAGTAGTATTTATACTACTATAAATGTAGTATTTATATAGTAACTATTCTTTTTTGTATTTGTTAAAGACAAATCTGTCATTTTAGTACACGCTTCTAATGTGATTCTTTTTTTATTTTTTTATTTTAAAGATTTTTATTTATTTATTGAGAGAGAGAGAATGGTAGAGAGAGAGCATGAGAGGGAAGAAGGTCAGAGGGAGAAGCAGACTCCCCGCTGAGCAGGGAGCCCGACGTGGGACTCGATCCCGGAACTCCAGGATCATGACCTGAGCCGAGGGCAGTCGCTCAACCAACTAAGCCACCCAGGCGCCCCTCTAATGTGATTCTATTAGTATTTAGGCAGTAGATCAAAAAGTCACTTATAATCGGAAATCCCAGAAATGATACCTGGATATCTTACATATTTCATTTTAGCTTTAAAATTATGAATGTACATTTAGAAACAATCTTTTCACTTAGGTCCAAGGTGAGTACACACTTACTGATCTTACCCTACCATACTCTAAGGTATTGACTAAATAGCTAATATCAATTTTTTTAAAGGGGTATGACAACTTAAGACACTCATGAAATAAACTGAATGCAAATCATTCTAGAAGTTCAGCTTTTAAGCAGTTTTATCGCCGTGCTTACAAAAATTGGGCAGTAATGATTTTTAGTAATTATCTGTTGTTGAGATTTACGTAGAAACAATAACTCTTTTCATTCTCTCTCTCTCTTTCTCTTATATTAATTGATTTACATGTCTTGTCCACTGCTAGTTCATTCAGGCTGCCCCTCTCAGGGAGGAGGCAGACCAATGCATGTTAGCAAAAACAAAAGGGATAGTCAAGGATCACCAGAAATCTGAGGAAAACCTATAGAATGAAAAAAGGCCAAAATAAATGAAAGACCATCCAACCTGAGAAGAAACAGATGTTTCAAGGACTGTGTCAATATCTAGCAAGCTACCTAGCTAGATATAAAAAGATCTAGATATAACACCGGGGAAAATCAAGAATATATTGCTTTCACAAAACAAGAATATGATTCTATAAAAAGGAAAGATTATAGAAAAATAAAGCTCTTAGACATTTGAAATATGATTACATATTTTAAAAATCTGTGAAAGGACTGGAGGATAGAATGCGATGGAATCTTTCAGAGCAAAGAGCAAAAATACAAAGAGGTAGAAAATATAAAAGGAAAGATGAAACACAGAATAATAGAGTATCAGACCAACAGAAGGTCAAAAAGTAAATTGTGAAACAAAAGGAAAGACATTATAGGAGTTAATTTCCCAGAGCCAAAGAGAGGAAATATCTTCGGAGTAAAAGGACCCATGAAATGTTGAGCAGACAGAATGATGTAATAGTAACGATAATAACTAACATTCTTTAGCTGTTTATTGTGTGCCATTTTCTGTGCCAAATGTTTAGCCCTCTTTTATAGTTAGGAAAATGGAGCCTTCTAGAGGTTAAATCATTTGCTCAAAGTTACATGGCTAATAAGTAGTGGAGCTGGATTCAGACATCACTCTAACCTTCCTGCTCTTTAACACTGCAGCAATAGAGCATACTTTATTGCCATCTGATCTCACCTACTTGTGTAGATTGTCCAATTCAACCATAATTTTGCACATCCACCAATCTCCTTTGAAGACTAAAACATTCATACAGGTTTAAGCACAACATGCCTGGCTTCTTTTCCTGTGAAAATGAATTCTTTCACAGGACCCTCCTGAGTCCACACGTAAGTTGGTCATAAAGAGCCCACCAGACACCAAACTAAACTCAATGTAGACTCAAATCTGAACAATTTTCTCTTTTCCTTTTGATTGATACCCATAACAATTGCGTAGTTTATTAGACATAGTGTGAGAATCTTTGTAGCAATTTTTGTAGTATGTATTATTGCTAGTCACCCAATATAAATCAGTAAAGGATGCCATTTCCCCTTACTTTGAGCTGTCTTCAATATTCTAGAGTCAGAAATATAATTATATATTTGTAGGTGTTTTTAAGTGGAAATGATGATGTAATTTGTTCCATTTCTCAGCTGTCTTCTTTTTTCACTCTGGATAGCCACCCTGGGCAATCTTAACCCCTTTGAGAACATTTATTATATATGTTAACATTTACCATATCTTTGTCCTGCTGATTCTCTCTCCTAACCTTCAATCCATATATTGAACAGGTAACCTTACTTGCATTTTCCCCATGGACCCAAACTCATGATATCTCATGCCTTTTATGTTCTGTTCCAAGACTCCATGTTCACTATCTTCACTCCCCTTTGTTCAAGTGAATCTATAATTTATCCTTGTCAATTTCCTCCTTATCATACTCAGTCTGTAATCAATCAAACCAGTCTTTGTTGATTATCACATAATCTCTCTTAAATTTGCCCATTACTCTCCATTCCAACAGTTAGTTTTACTAGATGTAGTCTGTCCTCTTTCCTAAATCAAATACACCTATGTTCCTTTCTTGACAAAGCTGAGTGATTCTAATAAAATACAAATCTTACCTAGCAGTCCTTTGATGGCTCCCCAGCCCCCTAAAAAAAACAAAACTCCTCAATGTGGCAAGCTAAAACAAAACAAAACAAAAGATCATAATTCAGTTATTTTCCACCGTTTTGCTATATCTCTTTAAAATTCACACTCTCCTGCATACCCACTTGTACCCAGTGTTACAATCAGAAAAAACACTGATTTATTCAAACATGTGGTGCTTTTGCCTCTTTATTCTTCTTTTTTAAAGATTTTATTTATTTATTTGAGAGAGAGAATGAGAGAGAGAGAGCATGAGAGGGGAGAGGGTCAGAGGGAGAAGCAGACTCTCCGCTGAGCGGGGAGCCCCAATGTGGGACTCGATCCCGGGACTCCAGGATCATGACCTGAGCCGAAGGCAGTTGCTTAACCAACTGAGCCACCCAGGTGCCCGATTGCTTCTTTATTCCTATGAGAAGTTGGTTCCCAGGTAGAATTAGATGAGAAGATATTTATTGGAGAAAATGCCTGTGATGAATGAAGGGGAGGAAGCAGGTGTAGTAGGCAAGGAGGGCATTGAGGTCTGGCATCTGTGAAAGGAGAGCAGTAAGGAAGGACAAGTGAGCAGGATTCCCAACCTAAAATACAGTTCAAGCAGGTTTCAAGCAAGCTAATGGGGAGTCCTTGAACCAAATTTACCCATTAAAGGAGTCCAGTGATCCTCCCAAATGAAAGTACGCTGGCACCCCCATCACGCTCAGTCACTGGCTGGGAATAAGACAGAGGAAGTGTGGCTTTGTGTTGCCAGCCTCTGGGATGGGGGTGGTTCTAACAGGCTGGCCAACCATGTTGTCATTCAGCTGCCTGTTTGACCTTTTAGGTTATTATATTAGAGTCTCCTGAATTCTGGCAGTTAAGCAATGCCACCTTGTCCCTAATACTGGGATGGAGGAATTATCCCCGTGGACGTTAATCATCTTAGTTCTGTGACTGCCTTTCCTAGCATCATCCCTGGCCTACAGAGGAGAGTTACCACTAAACTCTTTAATAATGCATTCTCTATCCAGTGCATTCTCAATGGTCATGGTGAATGCTGTGTTCTCTGGGCCTTCCTGTGGAACATAATCCCCTTGTGGCTCTTCTGGCCTCATACAATATATTTACTCTAGTGTGCTCAATTCCCTCACTTCTGCTCATCCCTCTACCATCTTCCAGTGCAACTCAGGCATTTCTACTTTGCTCAGCATGGGGAATAACTTCTTCAGGCCTATAAGAGCCACCCAAGCAGAAAATTTGCCTCATCCTCTAGGGTAATGCCAGGGTGTTAAATCCTGTGCTCCCCAAAAAGTGCCCCCAAGTGAATAAGTTCTTGATTACTTAACCTTACATCCCACCCCATTGATAAGATGTGTTCAAAATTCAATCCCAGCACGTGCTAATACTCACATTTCCTTCATTGTGTTCTATATTTCCTCCCTTAAGTATTCCTTCACCTGGATGATATTGGGATTTAACTCTAGTTATCAGCCTGGTAGCCAGGGGAGGAAATAGGTACAGCTCCTGAAGGATGTACTGGGGGGAGAAGCCTCTATAGCATCTTCTAGCACAGCAGATGTCCTACCTACTAGGGAGAGAACAGCCTCTGTTGCAAACACTGATAGTTCAGGGGATTCTTCATGCCAACATCCTCAAGGGCATTCATTCATCCAGCTGCCCCCAGCCCATCCTAACCAGAGCTGTGAATTCAGCATAAAGGATCTGCCTTGTCTGGACATTTGAACATCAGTGGAATTCTATGAATCTAAATATCAAATCATGAGTTAGTAGCCCAGCTGGGTCCACAGTTCCACTTCAGGAGACAAAACTCTTTGTAACCTACCAAAGACAACCTCTAGCCCTCATACGTAATCTGTTACTGCCTGCTAACCTTCCTCAGTTTCTCATTATTCCTGTGCAAGAAGTCAATTCAGTGTAGCATTAACCAGCCAACTCTGAGGTCCTTGTAAGAATTGTTGCCTCCATATTTTTTAAATGTTTGAATCTTTGTATCTTCGTGGTGCACCTTTGCACCTTCCCTTGTACCAAGACATTTTCCCAGGTTACCTTCAGTGAAATCATCAGCAGTTAGGCCACCACATTTGCCAAGGGCTAACCATACCCAAATACCATTGAGGATGGTGTCCTCTTTACTTACCAGGCAACAAGTGAGCCAGTCCCCAAACCCCATTTTCCTTGGACCACTCTCTATTCTGTATCACCTCTGTTCATTCAGATTTTCCAAGCAGTCTCCAAAACAGGATTAGTCATGAAAGAGATATTTTGAGGGTAACAAATATGAAAGATTAAAGGGGAGGAAGAAGAAATGAGAGAGAAACCATTCAGTACATGGTACGAGGTCTGCCCTGAGAAAAAAGAATTGGGAGGAAGGAGGACCTGGAAGAGTCTGTCTTTGGCACAATTCTAAGAAAGCTTCATCAGGCCAAGAGAACTGGAGCCAAAGTTGTGCATTAGAAGAATCACACATGCCATAGGAATGGGCCTGAACAAGATCCCCACAGCTCTCAGTTTTGGGCTTTGAAGAGGCCAAGAGAAGCATGACTTCTGTGTAAATAGAGTCATGAGTCCAGCTGGGGCTGTCAGTTAGCCTGCAGGAGGAGATGTGAACAGTGCATTTTCTTGGCCAGCAGAGACGTGAAGCACCATTTCCCACCACTTGCTGATATTTACCAATATTTCAAAATTTGGCTTACTATTTATTTCCATTGAGGAAATTTTGCTTCTCACTTCCTTCTTTTTCGCTGTTTCCTTATAACATGCAAAAGTTTTCATACATCCCCCAGGATCCGAATGTACACCAAAGTCTGCTTGCTTTGATCTTTGATGTGAGCACCTGGAAGGCAGGGATTTTTTTTTTCTTTTTTATTCTTTGCATTCTTACAGTCTAGCACAATTCTTAGGATGTGGTGAATGCTAAACAAGTATTTGCTGAATGAATAAATACATGCACAAGGGACCAAAGGGTGTCTGGTTAGGTTAGATGTTGAAAAACCTGAATACCACAGTGATGAAGACACCAAGGAAACTCTAAAATTTCTCTGTAAACAGTGAAATATTTTCAACTTCCTGAGATGGTTTAGACTTAAAACTTTGAAGTAATTTAAGAAATAGATACCTCCTCAAGGCACCATTCAGTCCCTGCTGCTATCAACATCTGAGAGGCAACCTATTAAAAAAAAAAGGTTGTATTTTAAACTAATAACAAAATATACACTCTGATTACAAGAAATAGTGACCCCAATAATAATACCATGAATGACAAAGGTTAGGTGAAATAAGTTATCACAGAGAGGATAAGAAATGGATAATATTATTAAAAAGAATGAGAATTTAGGAGAAATATAAATATAGAGAGACTTGACCTCTTTGCTACAAATCTAATCTCTGGGGCAGTGTGGTTGTCAAGAATTTTATCTTCATTAAAGAGGAAATTCAAAGTGAAAAAGAACAAGGCAATAAAGCAAATGTCAAACATGCCCAATTAGCCAGCCAGGGTTAAGACCTTCAGTCTTGAATTAAACTCAGATTTGCAGTGTTTGCATTCTTTTTTTTTTTTTACTGAGAAGTGGCAATGTGGTCAGATTTTTCCATTGATTAAAGCAAATTTAATTTTAAAAAAGATTTCCATAACCTTGAATTTTTATTAAGACATTTGCAAAAATATCAGGAAATGAGTTATATACTTCAGGGGTTATGAATTCCTAAAGTTATTACACTCCCCATCTGAGAAAAATATCACATTTTTATTAATACATAAAAATGAGATACATTTTATAGCAGTCATTTGTATTGCCAGTCTAAGTGCTTCTATTTGTAGTGAGATTATTTTTTTAAAGCTTGTATTTTTATTTTCTAGTTTAAAAAAAACTTGTGTGGCTCACAGAAAATCCATTATTAGCTTTTAGGGAATAGACACTAATATCACTCATTCTTTGCAGCATAATTAGAGGATTTGTTTCAACTTTCAGGTAGACAATATTCAACCAAAATTAAAATGAAAAGAGAAATCCAGGATGAAAGAATGTGTAGGTGACCCTAAAAATTAACACTAAAATCTTCATTTTTATGTCATCTATCAGGCAGAAGTTCATTAACAAAGTTTTTAGTTACTTAAATAATTATTAAAAATATGTTTATATAATATTTAAACATAACAATTCATAATAAAAAATACATAATAACCTATCAACAGGTTCTGCCACCAAAGGCCAAAGTTACTTAATCTTTTTAAAATGAACTTACAGGTGTGTATGTGTAGGTGTATAGAGTATGTTATATGTACTATTATATATATACTATGTTATATAATATATAACACCATGTCTTATATAAATTGTGTACATGTATTCTAACTGGAAAGTTCTTTTTTAATTATGATTTCTTGAGAGTAGGAATCAAGGAAGCTCAGCAATGTGTAACTCCAGGTGTCTCACACTAGACAATACAAATGTAAATTCATTGACTGATGGCTTTTAACTCTTACTAACTTCTTCAAATGAAGGAATTTTTCTCAGTATCAGGTGGCTTTCTTTCTTATTTCATAATTCCTTGTTTCATCTCTGATATATTCACCCTCTTCTGCTCAAAGGACTAAGTAACATACATTATGTTTATTCTTGAACTTATTTTATTAAGATATTACTTATTTCAAAATATAATTTATTTACTTATTGTCGAGTAGAACCAATACACTATTCCAGTGGTCTTCAAAGTCTATTTCTCGGATTCTTATATTTACAGGGGTGGTCCAAGTAAATGTGTCTCCGAATCACCCTCTAATTCTTTCAGAGCCTGGTTCTCACCCCTGGCTGCATGTTAGAATCACTTAGAAGGATTATTATTTTAATTTTTTAAAAGATTTTATTTATTTATTTGAGGAAAAGAGAGTGTGAGAGAGAGTGGGTGGAGGGGCAGAGGGAGAGGATGACAGGGAATCTCAGGCAGACTGGGCTGAGCCAAGAGCCCCACTGAGGGTTTGATCTCAGGACCCAGAGAACATGATCTGAGCCGAAATCAAGAGTTGGACACTTAACCAACTGAACCCCCCCCCAGGTATCCCTATTATTTTTAATTGTGAGCAAATCTGCTTTACATGCTTTTAAAACTTCCTAGATGATTCTCACATAAAATCATTTTGACACTTATCATTCCAGAAAAGCTGTGCTTTCAGATATGTTTTATAGTGTGATTATTTGCAAGATCTTGTTTGAATAAATCATCCCACTGTAAAAGAAATTTGACTGTTATGCTTTATTGGTCTATTTGCAATGTAGTTCTTTTGCCAATTTTTGCAGGAAAAATTCTATGGTTATATAACTACTTACTAATTATATTCTGATATCTCTGCTCTCAAAGTATATTATTTTTATTATATTGTGGTAGTTGAAATTTATTATTAGTAATATTGAACTTTATTAAAATCTCTTACTTTTGAAATATTACTTTCAAGGTCCCTATCCCCCTTTCTTTTAATTGGTGGTTTCTAAAATGTATTGGACAGCTTTCTTTTAAAAATTGCCACTAGGAGGTGCCTGGGTGGCTCAGTAGGTTAAGCATCTGCCTTTGTCTCAGGCCATGATCCCAGGGTTCTGGAATCAAGCCCTGAGTCGGGCTCCCTGCTCAGCAGGGAGTCTGCTTCTTCTTCTCCCTATGCCACTCCACCCCCCCCATGCTCTCTCTCTCTCAAATAAATAAATAAAATCTTTTTAAAAATTGCCATTATAACAATGATTCATTAATTATATGAAAAAATCTGTAAAATTGATATCAACTTTCTTAAATATTTTTTAGACTTACTTTGTTTCATCATATTATTTCCTTTTAATTTTAAAAGTTACAGAAGTAAAGGTCCAAAATATAGGATAAAAATGAAATGTTAATAACTTATTCACATCCAATATATTAATGAACACCACAGTAGTTTGCAATGCTTGAAGAACTTTTCAAAGCAACTCATAATCAAGATTTTAATATAAACCTTTAATTTTTTTCTCCTAAACTATACACATACACATAAATGTAAAAACGTTAAGGTGGGATATTCTAATAGATAATAGAATAATAATATCTAAATTTATGGTGGTAGCAGTATTTGGGTTCCTGAGATAACACCAAAACCTATGAAACATCAAAACTTTCCAAATAGAATGAATAATCAACAGTATAAAAAATTTAAAGGCAGATAACCTGAAAATGTTTTGTAAAATATGTGAAAGATATAAGTAGTTTATATAATCAATACTACCCTGTATTTATTGAGTGCATATTGATATTATTCTATTAATTTATTTAATTTCCCTACAGCATATCCACCATACAACATTATGTGTCCATTCTTATAGGCAAGAAAACAGGGGTCTGCAAATGTTAAAAACACACACAAAATAAACCCTACAAAATCATTTAATTAATAAGTGACAGAGCTGGAGTTTGTACCGACATATATTGGTTTCAGTCATTGGGTTCTTAATCACACCACACTCCCACCACTCAGGGGTCACAGATACTCAGCTAGAGGCAAGTATAAAAAACCATAAACAGGTAAATCTTGATAAATGAACTAATGACAATCCAACTTGAAAAAAATCCAAACTTTATTGGTAATCAAATAATTGCAAGTGAAAACACCAAGTTCTCTTTCCTGTAATAGTTGGCTAGCAAAAATTAAAAATGATGGTAAGGATATAGTAAAATGAGATTTCACACACTAATGGTAGGAGGATAAACTGTTATAACTTTTTTGGAAGGTGATTTGGTACTTTAAAAAACATTTTATTCTTTCTTACATTAACTCTACAAGCATAGTTCACATTATGATAAAATCTATTCAATATAGTTTTATTAAAATATTAAACATTTTCCAATCACAAATATCTGACATTAAAGAAATTGTTGATTTAAATTATGGTAGTATTTACTTTATGCCAGGCATTTTATTAAGTGCCTTATTTACAATATCTCATTTATTTCTCACAACATACATATGACCTACTAACTATAATTATAGGTAAAAAACCTAAAACTACAAGATATTATGTATTACATAACCAGTGACATAAGAAAATGTTATAAATATTAAATAAGGAATCAAGATACAAGACCATATATAGAAAATTATCATAACTCTATGAAAATATGAGAAAATCTATAATGACTGCAATAAGCCAAATTTGCAATTATAGCAAAAAAAGCAGGCACTGTTATTTCTAAATGTTGAGATCACTGATGATTTTTTTCTTTCAAAAAATTTTTCTATTTTAAAATTTCCTTCAATCAGATTTCTTTTTTAAGGCAGAAAAGTAACAAGGTAAATTAAATTAAAATAGCAAATTGATTGAAACCTAATGTTTGGCAACATAGAGAAAAGAGCAGTTTGCCAAAGTGTTTCAATCTGTGTGTAGAAGGATTTTCAATACAAATATTTTTACTTTTTAAATCTCAAATAATTGACATCAGCTATAATGTATGACAGTATTTTCCTTTGGAATTGTAAGAATTTTTAAATGAAAAATTTAAATTTGGGGCTCCTGGATGGCTCAGTCATTAAGCATCTGCCTTCTGCTAAGGTCATGATCCCAGGGTCCTGGGATCGGGCCCTGCATCGGGCTCCCTGCTCAGCGGGAAGCCTGCTCCTCCCTCTCCCACTCCCTCTGCACGTGTTCCCTTTCTTGCTGTCTCTCTCTCTGTCAAATAAATAAAAATTTAAAAAAATTTTTAAAAAAAGAAAAATTTAAATTTCTTGCATTGCTATCTTTATAGTTCAAAGTTGCTACTGTTTATAACTATCTTGATTTAGGATTATGTAAAATTTAGTAACTTTGTTATTTACATCATCTCCCCAATTGTTGATGAAGCTCAAAGAGGCCCTAAAAATCAGTAAAGTATGTACATGTAAGTATAAACTTTTTATAACATACTTTATTTTCATCTTGTTCCAGTCAGTATCCATACAGATTATAGTTCATTAAATGACCATTAAAGTCCATGAATAATGGATGTAAATATTATCCTATATACTAAGATTAAGCTCTTGACCCAGAAATTCTATTCAGAGCAATCTTAGTTTTTAATTTTTTTATCTTTGTTATTAAAATAAATTATAAAATTAATGAGAAAAATCATTATTTTTGCTTTCCTTCATTTTCCATTGTACAAATAGTAAACCTAGAATAATAAATGCTAATATTTATTATTTATTTTTTAAAAATAGAGTCTTCATTATATTCATACTAATAACCTGAAATGTAATCTCAGTGATTTAGAGATAATTGTTAGTGGCACAACCCTCATGACCTTGGAAACTTTGACCAGTCTGGTTGTAAAACCCAGAATATTAAAGCATTGATAAAGATTTAAGAATTGTGTGCGTGGTTGTGTGTAGGCACAGAATAAATCTATGTGAAGCCACTCGTTTTAGTCAAATCACTAAGAAACAAAACAAAACCAAAAAAATATACTGACATGTTCAAATTTCTATTCATAATAAAACTTATTTTCAGTATAAAAATATTAATTCCTTGAATCACTTTTATGTAATACTTTTTCACTGTATTATTTGATTTGATCTTGACAAAAACTCAATATGGAAGATATACACACACACACAAGGGCACCTACATTCAACAGAAGAAGGACTTATCACAAAATAAAGACAACTCTAAAGAACAGCAATAAATCTAACTTTGGCAAGTCCCAACCTTTGTGAGAAAAATATATAAGCTTCAGTGGTTTTACTGTCCTTGTTTATAAAGCCCTCTAATTTTCCTATATTCATCCGTTCATTTATTCAATTATCTGCTCATTTATTCAACAGTATTTGCCATATGCCATACACTGCAAATCATTGTTAGGAAATCACATAATAAAAAGCTGTAGAACCTCAGAATTCAGGTGTAAGAGGAAGTAAAGTCAAGGAAGCGAATAATTATGAAGCAAGGTCAAGAGTAAATTGCAGGGAAAAGAACAAATCTGTCTGGAGGGAGTTAAAGATAACTTCTCATTCCTATAGCTAGGTAGTTGAGGGAAGGGGATTCCAAAAGATAGAGTAATATTAAAGAATCCACAAAAAAATAATTTATGATGAGAATGCAAGGAAGAGGAGGAGTAGAGATGGTGAAAGCCAGGGTTGGTACACTAGGGGAGACTGGCCTTATACAACATCACACTGATTATTTGTGCTTTCTCCTGCAGGTGATGGGAGCTACAAAAAAGAGTATAAACATTTACATTATATTCTAATTTATATGCTTGGGTAATTTTAAGTTGTAACAACATACTGGAGGACAATTTGATACTGTATATTCAGTTTGAAGAGGCTCATAACTTGTAACTGAACAATTTCACATACAAGTAAATATGCACTAAAAATTCTCACACATAAGCCAAAAAAAGATATATACATCATTGCCAACTATAGCACACTCTGTAATATCAACAATAGAAACAATCCAAATATTTATTAGAAAGTGAATGATAAAGTGTGGTATGTTCTATAAAATGGATTGCTATGTATAGCAATGAAATACACTGAAAGGAAATAATCATGTGATTATCTGAATACATTTTTAAAAGCATTGTATAATGTTCAACACCTATTTTGTATTTTTAAAAGTCAGCAAACTGTGACCAGAAATAAATTTTCTAATTAATGAAGAAACTCAGTACTTAATGAAATCACTGTAACAGTAGGAAAAAATAAAGAAATCTACTGCTTCAACCACTGTTTAACATAGTATTACAGATTTAGATCAATATTGTTATAAAGAAGGAAAAGTAAATCAGAAGGGTAAAAATTAGAAAGGAAATAAAAAAGCCATTTCCTGCTGATATGTACATCTACCTAAAATATCAATAGAAATAATAAACTAGTACAACTAATGAAATAATTCAACAAAATTTTAGACATTAATATTAATTAAAAAATAGAGCTGACAGTGGCAATCACCACATATTTATGGTTAATGTCAGTTCTGATTTGCCAGGCATTTATTTTGATAAGTCTATGGCCATGCAAAAGCACTTTTGAACTATTGTGAATATTACTCCTACAAGGTTCAGTAATGAAGGCAATGAGGCAGAGTGAATTTCGAGGAATGCATAAATACAAACTTAAAAATCCATTGTGACTAGAAGTGTTCTTCTGTTTAATAGTTGTTTAAGATTAGTTTAACTTTACTATTACTACATAACGAAATGAAACCTACCTTAATATTTTATCAGAGTACTTGGGTGGCACAGTCCATTAAGCAGGGGACTAATAATTTGGCTCAGGTCATGATCTGGGGGTCATGAGATGGAGCCCTGCCTTGGGCTCTGGAACCCATACTGAGTGGAGGAGCCTGCTTGGGATTCTCTCTCTCTCCCTCTCCCTCTTCCCCTCCATGCTCACACTCTCTATCTCTAAAAAAAAAATAAAAAAAATTATTTTATCATAATGATAGATTTATAGTATCGTTTAATATTATGACTGTGAGTGCTAAAATTTATGAAAGACAATAACTTACCCTTTTTTTAATAATTTTTTATTATTATGTTAATCACCATACATTATATCATTAGTTTTTGATGTGTTCCATTATTCATTGTTTGTGCATAACACCCAGTGCTCCACGCAGATTGTGCCCTCTTTAATACCCATCACCAGACTAACCCATCCCCCCACCACCCTCCCCTCTAGAACCCTCGGTTTGTTTTTCAGAGTCCATCGTTTCTCATGGTTCGTCTCCCCCTCTGACCTACTCCCCTTCATTCTTCCCCTCCTGCTATCTTCTTTTTCTTTTTTCTTAACATATGTTGCATTATTTGTTTCAGAAGTACAGATCTGTGATTCAACAGTCTTGCACAATTCACAGCACTCACCATAGTACATACCCTCCCCAATGTCTATCACCCAGACACCCCATCCCTCCCAGCCCCCACCAATCCAGCAACCCTCAGTTTGTGTCCGGAGATTAAGAATTCCTCATATCAGTGAGGTCATATGATACATGTCTTTCTCTGATTGACTTATTTCACTCAGCATAACACCGTCCAGTTCTATCCACGTCGTTGCGAATGGCAAGATCTCATTCCTTTTGATGGCTGCATAATATTCCATTGTGTATATATACCACATCTTCCTTATCCAGTCATCTGTCGATGGACATCTTGGCTCTTTCCACAGTTTGGCTATTGTGGACATTGCTGCTATAAACACTGGGGTGCACGTACCCCTTCGGATCCCTACATTTGTATCTTTGGGGTAAATACCCAGTAGTGCAATTGCTGGATCATATGGTAGCTCTATTTTCAACTGTTTGAGGAACCTCCATACTGTTTTCCAGAGGGGTTGCACCAGCTTGCATTCCCACCAACAGTGTAGGAGGGTTCCCCTTTCTCCACATCCCCACCAAATTTGTCGTTTCCTGACTTGTTCATTTTAGCCATTCTGACTGGTGTGAGGTGGTATCTCATTGAGGTTTTGATTTGGATTTCCCTGATGCCGAGTGATGTTGAACAGTTTTTCATGTGTCTGTTGGCCATTTGGCTGTCTTCTTTGGAAAAATGTCTGTTCATGTCTTCTGCCCATTTCTTGATTGGATTATTTGTTCTTTGGGTGTTGAGTTTGATAAGTTCTTTATAGATTTCGGATACTAGCCCTTTATCTGACATGTCATTTGCAAATATTTTCTCCCATTCTGTCGGTTTTCTTTTGGTTTTGTGGACTGTTTCTTTTGTTACGCAAAAGCTTTTTATCTTGATGAAATCCCAAGAGTTCATTTTTGCCCTGGCTTCCCTTGCCTTTGGCAATGTTTCTAGGAAGAAGTTGCTGCGGCTGAGGTCGAAAAGGTTGCTGCCTGTGTTCTCCTTAGGATTTTGATGGACTCCTGTCTCACGTTTAGGTCTTTCAACCATTTGGAGTCTATTTTTGTGTGTGGTGTAAGGAAATGGTCCAGTTTCCTTCTTCTGCATGTGGCTGTCCAATTTTCCCAACACCATTTGTTGAAGAGACTGTCTTTTTTCCATTGGACATTCTTTCCTGCTTTGTCGAAGATGAGTTGACCATAGAGTTGAGGGTCCATTTCTGGGCTCTCGATTCTGTTCCATTGATCTATGTGTCTGTTTTTGTGCCAGTACCATACTGTCTTGATGATGACAGCTTTGTAATAGAGCTGGAAGTCCAGAATTGTGATGCCGCCGGCTTTGCTTTTCTTTTTCAATATTCCTTGGCTATTCGGGGTCTCTTCTGGTTCCATACAAATTTTAGGATTATTTGTTCCATTTCTTTGAAAAAGGTGGATGGTATTTTGATGGGGATTGCATTGAATGTGTAGATTGCTCTAGGTAGCGTTGACATCTTCACAATATTTGTTCTTCCAATCCATGAGCATGGAACGTTTTTCCATTTCTTTGTGTCTTCCTCAATTTCTTTCATGAGTATTTTATAGTTTTCTGAGTACAGATCCTTTGCCTCTTTGGTTAAATTTATTCCTAGGTATCTTATGGTTTTGGGTGCAATTGTAAATGGGATCGACTCTTTGATTTGTCTCTCTTCTGTCTTGTTGTTGGTGTATAGAAATGCCACTGATTCCTGTGCATTGATTTTATATCCTGCCACTTTACTGAATTCCTGTATGAGTTCTAGCAGTTTTGGGGTGGAGTCTTTTGGGTTTTTCACATAAAGTATCATATCATCTGCAAAGAGTGAGAGTTTGACTTCCGTTTTGCCAATTTGGATGCCTTTGATTTCTTTTTGTTGTCTGATTGCTGTGGCTAGGACTTCTAATACTATGTTGAATAGCAGTGGTGATAGTGGACATCCCTGCCACGTTCCTGACCTTAGGGGAAAAGCTCTCAGCCTTTCCCCATTGAGAATGATATTCGCTGTAGGTTTTTCGTAGATGGCTTTTATGATATTGAGGTATGTACCCTCTATCCCTATACTCTGAAGAGTTTTGATCAAGAAAGGATGCTGTACTTTGTCAAATGCTTTTTCTGCATCTGTTGAGAGGATCATATGATTCTTGTTCTTTCTTTTGTTAATGTATTCTATCACGTTGATTGATTTGTGGATGTTGAACCAACCTTGCAGCCCAGGGATAAATCCCACTTGGTCATGGTGAATAATCGTTTAATGTACTGTTGGATCCTATTGGCTAGTATTTTGGTGAGAATTTTTGCATCCATGTTCATCAAGGATATTGGTCTGTAATTCTCCTTTTTGATGGGGTCTTTTTCTGGTTTGGGGATCAAGGTAATGGTGGCCTATAAAATGAGTTTGGAAGTTTTCCTTCCATTTCTATTTTTGGGAACAGTTTCAGGAGAATACGTATTAATTCTTCTTTAAATGTCTGATAGAATTCCCCTGGGAAACCATCTGGCCCTGGGCTTTTGTTTGTTGGGAGATTTTTGATGACTGCTTCAATTTCCTTAGTGGTTATAGGTCTATTCAGGTTTTCTATTTCTTCCTGGTTCAATTTTGGTAGTTGACACATCTCTAGGAATGCACCCATTTCTTCCAGGTTATCTAATTTGCTGGCATAGAGTTGCTCATAATATGTTCTTATAATTGTTTGTATTTCTTTGGTGTTAGTTGTGATCTCTCCCTTTCATTCATGATTTTGTTGATTTGGGTCATTTCTCTTTTCTTTTTGATAAGTCTGGCCAGGGCTTTATCAATCTTGTTAATTCTTTCAAAGAACCATCTCCTAGTTTCGTTGATCTGTTCTACTGTTCTTTTGGTTTCTGTTTCACTGATTTCTGCTCTGATCTTGATTATTTCTCTTCTTCTGCTGGGTTTAGGCTTTATTTGCTGTTTTTTCTCTAGCTCCTTTAGGTGTAGGGTTAGGATGTGTAATGAGACCTTTCTTGTTTCTTGAGAAACGCTTGTATTGCTATATAGTTTCCTCTCAGGACTGCCCCTTTGCTGTATCCCAAAGATTTTGAACAGTTGTGTTTTCATTTTCATTGGTTTCCATGAATTTTTTAAATTCTTCTTTGATTTCCTGGTTGACCCATTCATTCTTTAGTAGGATGCTCTTTAGCTTCCATGTATTTGAGTTCTTTCCGACTTTCCTCTTGTGATTGAGTTCTAGTTTCAAAGCATTGTGGTCTGGAAATATGCAGGGGATAATCCCAATCTTTTGGTACCGGTTGAGACCTGATTTGTGACCTAGGATGTGATCAGTTCTGGAGAATGGTCCATGGGCACTAGAGAAGAATGTGTATTCCATTGCTTTGGGATGGAATGTTCTGAATATGTCTGTAAAGTCCATTTGGTCCAATGTTTCATTTAAAGTCTTTATTTCCTTGTTGATCTTTTGCTTAGATGATCTATCCATTTCAG
>NW_027397064.1:62689623-62690074 GCF_003265705.2 Callorhinus ursinus | reverse complement strand
CTAATTTGTCTAATATAAGGATTGCCACCCCAGCTTTCTTTTGGTGTCCATTAGCATGATAAATGGTTTTCCACCCCCTCACTTTCAATCTGGGGGTGTCTTTGGGTCTAAAATGTGTCTCTTGCAGACAGCATATCGATGGGTCTTGTTTTTTAATCCAATCTGATAGCCTGTGTCTTTTGATTGGGGCATTTAGCCCATTTACATTCAGGGTAACTATTGAAAGGTATGAATTTAGTGCCATTGTGTTGCCTGTAAGGTGACTGTTACTGTATATTGTCTGTGTTCCTTTCTGATCTATGCTGCTTTTAGGCTCTCTCTTTGCTTAGAGGACTTCTTTCAATATTTCTTGGAGGGCTGGTTTTATGTTTGCAAATTCCTTTAGTTTTCGTTTGTCCTGGAAGCTTTTTTTTTTTTTAAAGATTTTATTTATTTATTTGAGAGAGTGAGA
>NW_027397064.1:62688132-62689523 GCF_003265705.2 Callorhinus ursinus | reverse complement strand
AGGGTCAGAGGGAGAAGCAGACTCCCTGCCGAGCAGGGAGCCCGATGCGGGACTCGATCCCGGGACTCCTGGATCATGACCTGAGCCGAAGGCAGTCGCCCAACCAACTGAGCCACCCAGGCGCCCTGTCCTGGAAGCTTTTTATCTCTCTTCTATTTTCAATGATAGCCTAGCTGGATATAGTATTCTTGGCTGCATATTTTTCTCGTTTAGTGCTCTGAAGATACCATGCCAGTCCTTTCTGGCCTGCCAGGTCTCTGTGGATAGGTCTCTTGCAAATCTAATGTTTCTACCATTGTAGGTTACATATCTCTTCTCCTGAGCTGCTTTCAGGGTTTTCTCTTTGTCTCTGAGACTTGTAAGTTTTACTATTAGATGTCAGGGTGTTGACCTATTTTTATTGATTTTGAGAGGGGTTCTCTGTGCCTCCTGGATTTTAATGCTTGTTTCCTTCCCCACATTAGGGAAGTTCTCTGCTATTATTTGCTCCAATATGACTTCTGCCCCTCTCTCTCCTTCTTCTTCTTCTGGGATCCCAATTATTCTAATGTTGTTTCATCTTATTGTATCGCTTATCTCTCGAATTCTGCCCTCGTGATCCTTTAAGTTGTTTCTCTCTCTTTTTCTCAGCCTCTTTATTTTCCATCATTTGGTCTTCTATATCGCTGATTCTTTCTTCTGCCTCATTTATCCTAGCAATTAGTGCCCCCATTTTTTATTGCACCTCATTAATAGCCTTTTTGATTTTGACTTGGTTAGATTTTAGTTCTTTTATTTCTCCAGAAAGCGTTTCTCTAATAACTTCCACGCTGTTTTCAAGCCCAGCTAGTATCTTTAAAGTCATGATTCTGAACTCTAGGTCCGACATCGTACTAATGTCAGTATTGAGTAGGTCCCTGGCAGACGGTACTACCTCTTGTTCTTTTTGCTGAGGTGATTTTTTTCGTCTTGTCATTTTGTCCAGAGGAGAATAGATGAATGAGAGAACAAAATGCTAACAGGGTAACAACGTCCCCAGCAAATATACTCTATACATATCAGAAAAGACCTGAAACCAGGGGAAAAGAAAGGGGAAGAAAGAAAAAAGAAAGAGAAAAGAAAAATATAAAAACACACAAAAGCAGAACAAAACAACAAAAAACAGAATATGATCAAATATGATCAGGCTAGTGCATAGATCAGTTGCACACACTAGATTTTGGGCATATTTTGGTCTGTTAGAAGAAAGTGCCTCCTAAAATTTTAAAGGAAGAAAGACTTATATATGTACAAATAAGGGTTGATACAATGAAGGGATGGATGATGACTGTAAAGATGAAAATTATAAAAGATTTTATAAAAGGAATTGATAAGAAGTTGTTTGAAAAAAGAAAGAAGATTTAAAAAAAAAA
>NW_027397064.1:62597621-62683132 GCF_003265705.2 Callorhinus ursinus | reverse complement strand
CCCCCAACATAGCCATTCTTAAAATCCTTAAGACAATATAGCAAAATGTAAATATGTGGATAAATCATGGTGTTATATTATTATGGGTATGTTATATAATGATCCCCTTTTTACCTTATTTGGTCAAAGTATTTCATAATAAATTATTTTAATACACATAAATATGGTCTACATAAAAAACTTTGGCAAGCACCTTTGAAAAATTTTCAGTGATGACCATTAGCTAAATGAATTATTTATTTAGTTAATGGTTGAATGACTAAATAAATATTCATTTAGTCATTAATGAATTATGACTAAATTCATTTACTAAATCATTAACTAAATTATAATAGTCTTTCTCTAACTGAACTTGTCTTTAGTAAGCAAATGGTGACATTAAATTTGAACTATCAAGTGAACACCCATATCTTGAAAAGTTGCCATTGCAACTTCTTAGTATGAATTTGACTTCATAGTAATTACTATGAGTGTGATTTCATCAATTTAATTCTTTTCTCTTTAAGATGAAAACTTTGGGTTTGTTATTTTATTGCTAAGAAATGAAAACTAGAATGACTGCCATAGGCTAACAGTATAAAAGCACTTCAGAAAAAAGATAAGACATAATTCCTACCCTCAAGAATATTACCTTCTAGTAGGAAAAAAAAATTACAGCATAATGTAATTACAGATTTCATCCTCAAAATAGCCTTGGAGAATAAATGCTCTTTTCTTCTTTTATATGAATAAGAAAATTGAAACCCAAAGTAACTTTGCTTATGCTCTACAACAAAATTACCAATATTTAGAGTTTCTTTTATATTAAATTGTTATTATATAAAAATTTAAATGGACAATTTTTAAGCAAAGGAGCAATGGTATCTAAACTCTGTCTAATCCAATTAAAATCTATCAGTTTATGATGCTTCATTTTATTTAATGCATTGCCTTGCCCTAATAGCATGATACCCATGATAGGGTAGGAATGAAGGTAGCTTTTATACCATTAATCCCAGTATGATGTAAGTGGTTCACTCAACATCTGTTTCTATCCATAATACAAAAGGATTACCTTGAACCAGTTATTCTACAAGATCACATTTGGTATAAAATACCTATGGTTTTCTTCCATAAATCTACCTAATAGTCCTCTTTAATTTATAAAATGATATGCATTTATTTATGGGTAGTAGGGCTAGAAAGGAAATCAGGATAACTTGGGACAAATATAAAGAAGACATATATATCACTATAGAACAAAAACACTCTAATCAAATGCCATTTTAAAATAATTGATAGTGGAAACATTAGGTTCATTGTTTTATGAGGCCCAAAAGACAAAATCATTTCTACTCTGTCACCCAAATAACCTGATTACCAGAGATAAAGTATTGAGTAGAGCTAGTCTTCTTAAAAGACTTTAATATAAAATTTCTCCCTGAGGAGGAGTTAAGATGGTGGAGTAGGGGACGCTAATTTTGTCTGGTCCCTGGAATTCAGCTAGATAGTTAGTAAATCATTCTGAACACTTGTGAAATCAATGGGAGATCTGAGAAAAGAATTGCTGCAGTTCTGCAAATAGAAAAGTGACCAGTTTTTGTAAGGTAGGAGGTGCGGAGACATGAATCCGGGGTGATATCCTGGAAGATAAACTGCAGAGAGGAGGAGCCCCTAATCAGATTACCAGAAAATAGTATAAGCAGCAGACACAAAATTGGAACATTTAGAATTCTACTACATTTGGGAACATCCCTGGCTTAAAGTCACTCAGGTGGTGAAGTGGGGCATAATCTCAGGTGAGACAGTGTGGTCTCAGGATCTCTGCTGTCACAGAAAGAATGGGGGTGCCTGAGTGCAGCAGAGTTCCCAAGCTTTGGAGTAGGGAAGCCAGCTGCAAAGAGCAAGTCTAGACACCGGGTTTCTGCTTTGTGTTGCCATAAACCACAAACTTCTGCATAGTTGGGCAACTGTTCTCCAAGCAGGGGCCCAGGAAAAGGCAGAAGCTAAGTGAGAAGCAGGGTGAGACCTCCCCGGGGAGGGAACAGCAGGGGTCCGCGCCATGGGAGACCAGGGAGACAGGAACGACTGCTTTTCCCTGAGGGTGCACTGAAGAATGGGGGGGGGGCATGAACTTTCAGCTCCAGGGCTAGAGATCAGGGCACCACCATTTTCATCCCCCTCCCCCCCATTGGTGCTGAAAGCCTTCAGAGAGCAAAACAGCACCACATAGAGCAATCGGAGTTGGCTTACACTAAGCCCGGCCCCCCTGGCAAGGGTGGTGCAATTCCACCCAGGGAAAGACACCTGAGAATCAGTGCAACAGACCCCTCCCCCAGAAGACCAGCAGGAACAACTAGCTAACACCAAATTCACCAGTCATAGAGAACTGGAAAACTTCAGCTCTTGGTGAAAACAGTGCATAGTATTCATGTTTTTTTCTTTTTAGTTTATTCTTTAGTCTTTTTTTTCCCAGATATTTTCTTATTTTATCAATTCTTTTAAAAAATTCTTTAGTTTTTATTTTTATGTATATGTAATATATAAAATATATTTTTTATTTTTTATTTTCTTTCATTGTATTTAATTTTTTACATATGTAAGTTTTTTTTTCTTTCCTATATTGGGATCTAGTTTCCTTTTTTTTTTTAAAGATTTTATTTATTTATTTATTTGACAGAGAGAGACCCAGTGAGAGAGGGAACTCAAGCAGGGGGAGGGGGAGAGGGAGAGGGAGAAGCAGGCTCCCCACAGAGCAGGGAACCCGATGCAGGGCTAGATCCCAGGACCCTGGGATCATGACCTGAGCTGGAGGCAGACGCTTAACGACTGAGCCAACCAGGCGCCCCAGGGATCTAGTTTCCTTTAACAAACAAACCAAATTACACCCAGGATATAGTTTATTGTTTTGTTCTGTTTTACTTCTTGTTTGATTTTTTTTCTTATTTTATTTTGTTTCTGTTTTCTTCTGGTTTGTTTTATTTGTATTTTTCTGGTGGTGGTGTTGCTATTTTTGTCTTTTCTTTTTCATCTGTTCTTTTCTGGACATAATGAGACAGAGAAACTTACCCCAAAAGAAAGAACAGGAGGCAGTACTCACTGCCAGGGATTTAATCAATGTGGATCTAAGTAAGATGTCAGAAGTAGAATTCAAAACAATGATTATAAAAATACTAGCTGGGCTTGAAAAAAGCATAGAAGATAGTAGAGAATCCCTTACTGTAGAAATAAAAGAACTAAAATCTAGTCAGGCCAAAATTAAAAATGCTATTACTGAGATGCAGTCCAAAATGGAAGCTCTAACTGCTGTGATAAACAAGGCAAAGAGTCAGTGATTATAGAAGACAAAATGATGGAGAATAAGAAAGCTGAGAAAAAGTGAGAACACAACTACTTGATCATGAAGAGAGAATTCGAGAACTCAGTGATATTATAAAGTGAAATAATACTTGAATAATAGGGGTCCCAGAAAAGGGGTGGCAGAAGGTTTATTTGAACAAATTATAGCTGAGGACTTTCCTAATCTGGGGAAAGAAACAGGTATTCAAGTCCAGGAGGCACAGAGAACCCCCCTCAAAATCACTAAAAACAGGTCAACACCTCAACATATATAGTGAAGCTTGGAAATTTCAGGGATAAAGAGAAAATCCTGAAAGCAGCTCAGGAAAAGAGGTTCTTAACTTACAAACATAGAAATATAAGGGTGGCAGCAGACTGATATGATATATTTATTGTGCTAAATGGGAAAAATATGCATCCAAGAATACTTTATCTAGCAATCCTGTAATTCAGAATAGAAGGAGAGATAGAGTTTCCAGGACAACTAAAGGAATTCATGAACACTAAACCAGCCCTGCAAGAAATATTAAAGTGGTCCTATAAGCAAAGAGAGCCCAAAATAACAAAGACCAGAAAGGAACAGAGACAATCTACAGACACAATGACTTTACAGGTAATACAATGGCACTAAATTCATATCTTTCAATAATTACTCTGAATATAAATGGACTAAATGCTCCAATCAAAAGACACAGTATCAGATTGGATAAAAAAACAAGACCCATCAATACGCTGTCTACAAGAGACTCATTCTAGACCCAATGAGACCTCCAGATTGAACATGAGGAGGTGGAGAACCATTTATCATGCTAATGGACCTCAAAAGAAAGCTGAAGTAGCAATCCTTATATCAGACAAACTGGATTTTAAGGCAGTTTTATTCTAAGTAATCCTGTATGTTAATAGGGTCATTAAACATTTAATTTGAGACTAATAATTGCTGACCTTTGACATCTTACATTCCTCTTAGTTCTCAAGAGATCAAACAAAAGCACATTGCTCAGTACATGTTCATGATGATAACAATGGAGGAGAGTCAGATGTTCTTGGTAAGGAAGAGACTGAGCAAAGAGACACTAAAAATTGTGACATTTTGAATAGTTAACTGAAATAATATTACAGGGAAATTATTTACATGATGGCTCAAGAATTACCTTGTATTTGCCCTTGAAATTTTCCTAAACGTATTGAAAATATAGTTGCAATAGTTTCCACAACTAAAGTTGATAGACTAAATTTCAGTAATGGTATGACCTCTTAATATTTGACCAGATGGCCAACATAATATTTTGCATTAATTGCTTTAAAAAATTTAACTAACATAGCTTTTATCACAATTTCAACTAAAAGATGCAAAGTGAACAGAAAAACATCCTTACTGTATCTATTTTCAACAGAGTTGATTTTTCACACCAACTACAATAGATGCTTTGCAGTTTTTGATCATTAATGATCTGTTCTTTGATAGAAGGCACTTAGCATCTTTGCTTAATGCTTTAGCAAAAATAGTTATAAGATATTAAAACCAACTCTCTAGTGATTAACATGTGTTCTGAGGTTGGTAGTGATCAAGATCATGTTTTATCTTACTGTTGACTTATCATACTTGAATTAACCTTTACTGGCAAGATAGTGTATGTGATTTTTCCAGGCCCTTCTGAAAGTTATTTTTAATCATCTTTGTCTCTGCCTTTCCTCCTCTCACTCTCTCTAATTGTGTGTGCCTGTCTCTGTTTCTCGTCCATGTGCTCATAGAACTAAAAGATGACACTGACATTTGAATTTACCTTCCAAATTAAAATAGATTATTTGAACCATGATACATTAGTTTTTGTTAGAAGGTATTTTTCATTGAGGATATTGTGTAGATCACTTCATCTAATAAAATTATAATCTATAAATTCTATGCTATAGGAGTATGAGAGAACTTACATGTCATTTGCTGGAGACTATCAGAAATATAAGCCTTTCTCATCAATGATTCTAAAACATATACCTTGTCTTAGTTTGGGATGCAATAACCATGGACCATAGTCTAGGTGACTTACAAGCAAGAAAAACTTATTTCACACATTTCTGGAGGTGGAAGTCTGAAAGCAGGGTGCCAGCAATGTCAAGTTCTACTGAGAACCCTCTTCTGGTTTCAAATTGCCAACTATTCATTGTATTCTCACGTGGTAGAAAGAGGGCAAGAAAACTCTCTGGGGTCCCTTTTATAAGAGCATTAATCTCATTCAGTAGGGCTCAACTTTCATGACGTGACCATTTCTCAAAGGTCCTACCTCCTAGTACCATCACAATGGGAGTTAGGAATTCTGCTGATGAATTTTGGAAGGGACACAAACACTCAGTCCATTGTACCCCTCCTGACCAAAACTATGAAATGATAATGTAGCCTCATCTCTGAATATGCTTATTTTACTCAATAGTAAGACACCCAGGTAAATGAACAGATTTATAAAACTAGCCTTGTATATGAAAGAATATATTTGGAAAGTAAGGAATGCTTTTAATAAAAATTCTAAAATGGGGTTTATTGATATAATCTAATAATTACAACCTGATCTCAGACTAGGTTGCTATCATCTTCTTTATCTTCATTTATGTATTTTTAGACAGATAGAATAAAATTTTATCTACTACCTTGGACTGGTGATCTAGGATTCAATTTTATATGAAATGAATTAACAGATAAACATTTGCAAATTTAAATAAAACCTAAATTCATAATTAGGTGGGGTACCACAGGCCATTCTTCATAAATATACCAGGTTTAGTAAATACCTTCTATTTCATCTGACTTTATTTCCTTCCTCACTAATTTTCATTTTAAAAAAGTTAAGATGTTCCTTAATAAGTATATAATAAAAATTAAGCCACTCCCTTTAGAGCACAAACTTCACCTGGATTAGAAGTATTTTAATATGAAAAGTAAGCAGCAGCTAGGGTGGCATTTACTGAGGAAACTGAGTACATACAGCATTTATTGCTGGGCATGGGCTTCTGAGTCACTGAGGGAGAATAAGAGGACATTCCTCTCATTTCCTGCTAGAAGCCTGAAATTATAAAATCAATGTTATAACATAAATGTGAAATTATTTTTTCTTTTATGGATATATTTCTGCTGATTGATTTAAGTGGTTTCTTGTCCATTTCTGCATGTTATCTCTCTATATATTGAAAGTCTCAACACATAACTCTAATTATTGAAAGTCCTTCTGTTCAAAGAGCAAGAAATGTGAAATTTTATTTAGAATAAATATTGGAAATTCTCAGTTTATGTAAACTGCTTTCTTTATATTTCCCTTTCCCTAAGGCCTTCTCCAGGAGATAGTATGACAGACAGATTATGAACTCAGTCTCCACTCCTAATTACTCATAATCACATTGCTCATAATCACATGATACTTTTATGAGTGTGGGCATATTGCTTAACATTGCTGAGTGTTAGTTTCCTCAACTATCAGATAGGAACAAGGCTAACAATCATATACACTTTATTTGTTAGTTTAAAATAACAGGCCAGTGCAGGTGTAATGGGCCATTTTTGGCTAAATTGCATACACATGTTAATGTGGGCAGCTCCTTTACATCCTGCTTTCTTCCATATTTATTTTTATTCTCTTATATGGGAGCTTTGGTTACACAATTGAGGATGTGGAATTGGGGATGGGTTGAAAGTGCCTGGTGGCAGTCAGACCTGGGTGAGCAATGGAATGGAACTCATCAAGCTCCTTGAACTGAATTTGTGCTCCTATGATTAGAGGAGTGACAGATAAAAACCAATGTAATTTCTTGGAAACTTGTTTAATTTGGGGCAGCTTAACCTTTATAAGTCTTCATTCCTGTCTGTGAACTGGTGATGAGAGTGGTACTGTTCATGGAGGTGTGAGGTGCATTAAAAGAAACTGTGGATAAAAAAGCAAAATGATTAGCCAATTACTAATAAATATATTACTAGGTTTATCATCTCTGAGCCTCTTTGTACAAGCTAACCTGTTTGGGGACCCAAATAATAAGCATGGGAAAGAACTGTGTAGGAGGCTGTCTTTCCCAGCCATCCTCTTGCATCTCAAACCAAAGAGTCCCAAACTTGGGGAATATAAGGAGACTGCAATCTTATTGTGGACTGATTTTCATGATGGGAAATAACACTATGAGATTTCACCAAGGGGATTTGTGAGAAGAGACATAAATAGGTAGAGCCAGAACAGGAGAATAACGTGGTAGTTTTTAGGTGATGACCACCTTCAGGAAGCACGGAATGTTGAGATTTGGGGCCCCTGGATTACATAGATAAAGGTCTTAACACAGTGCAGCAAGCATTCCAAAAATGATTGCTGTAATTATTATCATTAGGTCTATTTTCCACTTATTACAGGAACTAGATAGCCAAAAAAGAAAATGAACTCCTAAACAGCTTTAGTCATCTACAATAGCAGTTTTCTTAGCATGTCGACAGTTTACAATTGCTTGGATTTAAAATAATGATACAATATTGTAGTTCCAGCTGGTTAATGAAAATAGAGACAACCATAGATCCTAGGAGGATTTTCTGCTTGGTGAGAAGTAAAGAAAGATAGGCCAAAACATATTAGAAATACAGGATACCTTTTTCACTTTGCTCAATACTTAATATCTCAACATCTTGAAGGATGTATAGGATTCCAATAGGCACATTCTAGAAGGAAGTAAAAACAAGAGCAAAATGAAAAAGAATTTATGGGAAATGTGAGTAGTCCAATTTGTCTAAGGACAGGGTTTCCCTTGTGTATGTTTCAGTTATTTATTGCCACATAACAAAACATCCCAAAATTTAGTGGCTTAAAACAGTGATTTGTTATTTCTTGTGATTCTAGGGTTGACTGGTCAGATCTTCTGATCCAAATGGCCGAGGCTGTGATGACTCACATGGCTGCATTCAGCAGGGTGTCATGCTGGAGTGTCTTAGTTCTCCTTGACATATGCTTTCTCTCATTACATGAAGTCTCATACACCAGGGCCTCTCCATGTAACCTCTCTCCAGCAGAATAGCCCTTGTAGCATGGCTGGTGGGTTCCATGAGGGAACATTTCAAAAGGATAACTCCCAATGTGAAAATACATATATGCCTCTGCTTGAATTGTGGTTGTTAAAACCCCCTTGACCAAAGCAAGTCATATAAACAAGGTTCTGGAGTGAATATGTGAGATACACAAAGGTATGAATATTGGAAGGTATGACTTGTGGGTATATTGAGAATGGGACAAGCTGGCAGTTCCAACACAAAAGATTCAAAGATGGAACCAACTAGAGTCATCTCATCACCACAGAACTTTATGGTGGACAGAGCCTATGTGTCTACTTTACTTTCAACCATAAAACCCAGAGAAGGATGGAAAAGATATTTGAGGAAAAGAAGAAAATTAAATTCATCACAAAAAGGAAAAATAACTGTAAATTTAAAAGTTGCTAGATATCATTGAAGATTTAGCTATAATTAAGTTTAGGTTAACTTGTAGAGAAAACTGCTCAAAAAGGCTTAGAAAATATCTCTGCAAAGGAAACTGTCACTTCAGAAAAATTAGAATACAAGAAAGAACAATAAGATTAGCAGAATCAACTTTTGGAGAAATTTTCAGGGAAATCTCTCCCTTCCCACACCTATAAAACCCAAATATAATACCCAGTAGGCAGCAGTGGCAGTCTAATAGAGAACTGCCTACTCCCAGCTCTGAGTTGTGTGACAGACTGTTAAATTGGAGACCCCCAATGAAATGCATCCCCAGTATCTTCTTCTGCAACATGGAATCTGGCCTTGCCTGTGTGACTTGCTTTTGTAAATAAGCCATCAGCAAGCATGGTACTAACAGAGGTTTCCAACAGCTTACTCAATGAGCTATAGCCACATGGGAAGCGTTTATTAGCATCCTGCTGCCCTATCCTTATATCCTTATAGAGTTCTGGCTGTGAGTGTCAAATCATAAGAGAATACATGGAGAGAAGCCCTGAAGAACTGGTGGACATTTGGACATTTCTATCTCAGCTGAGCTGCCAGCAGAATGTACCCACGTGAGCAGTGCCAGCCCATGTCACATGAAGTTGAGACAATCAGATCCTAACAAATTCTTTCAAAATTGCAGAATTTTAAGTAAATAGGTGCTTGTTTTATAAACAACTACATTTTTGGATGATTTGTCATGCAATAATAGATATGTGAAAACAAAAACAGAAGACTGGGGGGAAAAAAGACTAGAAATGCTCTGTAATTCCATATATATGGAACACTCATGAGGTGGGGTATAAAGGACAAAGAAGAAAAGGCAACATACATCCACTAGTGAAAAACATTAAAATCTCCATCACCCCTCCTTAGTATGGCAATTTGGTGGGAGTAGTATGTTCATGAGAACATACAACTAAAGCAAATTCTTCCTGTAAATATTTCCTTCCCACCGACAACTAAACCTACAAAAAGAGAAAGTATTTGCCCCCTAACTTTTCTTCTGTAAGTTTTCTTCTTTTAGCTCCTGTGTTTATGATTCATTTTGAGATATTTCTGGCGTATAGAGTATAAAGGAAGGATTGAGTTTCATTCTTTGCATATAAATATCCAATTGACCAAGGACCATTTGTTGAAATTCTGCAGCTAATTCCTTGAAACTTTTCAAAAATCATTGATAATATATGTGTGGGTCTATTATGGAATCTATTCTGTTTCATTGATCTATATGTTTATCTTCTTGCTAATTTAACACTATCTTTTTAAAAAGTTTTTATTTAAATTCTAGTTAGTGAACATACAGTACAATATTGGTTTCAGGAGTAGAATTCAGGGATTCATCACTTACATACAACACCCAGGCCTCATCATAACAAGTGCCCTCCTCAATACCCATCCCCCACCTAACCCATCCCCCACCCACCTCCCTCCTTCACCCCTCAGTTTGTTCTCTATCATTAAAAGTCTTTTATAGTTTGTTTCCCTCTCTTTTTTTTTCCCCACCTCTCATATATTCATCTGTTTTGTTTCTTAAATTCTACATCTGAGTGAAACCATATGGTATTTGTCTTTCTCTGACTGACTTATTTTGCTTAGCATGATACACTCTAGCTCCATCCATGTTGTTGTAAATGGTAAGATTTCATTCTTTTTGATGAATGAATATATGACATCTTCTTTATCCATTCATCAGTTGATGGGCATTTGGGCATCAGGGTGCATTTACCTCTCCGAATCTCTATTTTTGTATCCTTTGGCTAAATACCTAGTAGTGCAATTGCTGGATCATAGGGTATTTCTATTTTTAACTTTTTGAGGAACCTCCAAACTGTTTTCCAGAGTGGTTGCACCAGTTTGCATTCCCACCAACAGTACAAGAGGGTTTCCCTTTTCTCCACATCCTTGTCAACACCTGTTATTTCTTGTGTGGTTAATTTTAGCCATTCTGACAGGTGTGAGGTGGTAGCTCACCGTGGTTTTGATTTCATCATCAGGGAAATAATTTAACACTAACTTAATTTCTTTAGAGTTATAGTAAAGTCTTGAAATCAGATAATGTAAGTCCTTCAAAATTTATTTTTTCTTTTTCAAATTTGCCTTGGTTATTCAAATTCTTCCCAATTTCATATAAACTTTAGACAAACATGAAAGAATTTTGGTTGGGATTACATTAAATTTTTAGACCACTTTACGAAGAATTTACATTTGACCTATGCTAAGCCTTCTGATCTATGTTCGTGCATTCTTTTCATATATTAAGGTGTTCCTTATCACAGCAATACTTTGCAGTTTTTAAGCATACAAATAAATTTATCCCCAATTATTTCATGTTTTATATACTTAAGAGTTGAATTCTTTTGTGTTAAGTTCCAATCATTTGTTGGCAATATATAGGAATACAATTGACTTTTGTATACTGATCATACTTGTGACAGTATTAAATTTATATATTAGCTTTAATAGCTAATTTGTACATTACTTAAGATTTTCTATATGTACAATCCAGTTATCTGTGAATAAACACAATTTTGTAATTTTTTTCTAATCTGTATTTCTTTCATTTCTTTATTTTGCCTTATTGCACAAGTTTGAACCTGTAGTAAAATGCTGAATAAAAGTGGTGTGACCATAAAACTGCCTTTTTAAAAATCTTAGAGTAAAAGCATTTGGTCTTCTAAGTCTGATGTTAGTGGCAGATTTTGTGTAGATACCATCTGCCCACGTTTACTCAGTATTATGGATTGAATTGTGTCCCCCAAAAGACATGTTGAAATTGTAACACAAACCAGTGTTTGTGAATATGACATCATTTGGAAATAGGGTCATTACAGACATAATCAAGTTAAGATGAGTTTATACTGAGTCTGCATGGGCCTTAATCCAATATGACTATTGTCCTTATAAGAAGAAAAGACAGAGACAGATGCAGGGAAGGCCATTAAAGGTGGAGGCAGAGATAAACCATGGATTGCTAGCAACCACCAAAATCTAACAAGAGACAATAGATTCCCTTAGAGGCTCCAGAGAAGCTATGCCCTACTAACAACTTGATTTTGGATTTCTAGCCCACAGAACTGTGAAACAATAAGTCTTTGTTGTTTTAAACCATCCAAGTCTGTGGTAATTTGTTCTGGCAGCCCTAGGAAACTAATACACTCAGTTTTTAAAGAAATTCTGTATATATTTTTTAAATTTTATAGTATGTTAATATGATAAATTATTTGAATTGATTTTTATATGTTAAGCCATGCTGGTTTGTGGCATGCTGATTGTGCACATCTTTTTGAACTCTGCATTCAGTAAAATAAACAGTGATAGTTAGAAGGAAATTGGCCATAGTGAAAATTACACCGGGGAAATTGGCAAATGGTGCAAACTGGTTTTTCTCCCCTCCCCCACCACGAGCCGTTGTTACACATCATAACAGCACACCACTCTGTTAAATCAACTTAACATCACTAATAAATCTACTAATCCCCATGTATTATTCTTTTTATATTTTTCTGGAATTGGTTTGCTAAAATTTTGTTAAGGAGTTTTATTTACTTGTAAAAAAATTAAAAATTAAAAAAGGAGTTTTATTTATTTGTTTGTTTTTCTGTTTATAAGGGCCACTGTAGTAGAGTATTCTTGTTATGTTATTGTGTGGTTTTGGTAGCCATCATAAAATGAGTTAGGGATTATTGCCTTCTCTTCTACTTCTGGAGAAGATTGTGTAAAATTTGTATTTCTGCCTCAAATGTTTGGCAGAATTCACTAGTGAAGATACCTGAGCCTCAAGTTTTCTCTGTGGAAAAGTTTTTACTATGATGTCTATATCTTTAATAGATAAAAGGTTATTCAGGTTATCTTTTCCTCTTGGGCAAGTCTGGTAGTAGCTGACATTTCATCATTTAACTGTACATTTCCTCTAACTTGTTGAGTTTGTGGGTCTAATGTTGCTTATAAAATTCCTGAGTAATGCTTTCAGCGCCTAAAAGAGTGATATCACCCTGGCATTCTGATATTTATAATTGGTGTCTTTTCTTTTTTTTTATTCATCAGAAGACAGAAGCCTATCAACTTGATTGATCTTTTCAAAGAACCAGCTTTTGGATTTATTGATTTTTATCTTCTATTTTATCTTCTATTTTCCAGTTTCTAGGTAGAAGCTTCTAACATTGATTTGAGATCTTCCTTATTTTCTAATATGTGTTATTTACTCTGAGTTTCCCTCCAAGAGCTTCTTTTGCAATATCCTTTAAATATTGTTATTTCCAATCTTCAAAATATTTTCTAATTGTTATTTGCCAAATATTTGAGTATTTTCCAAAAATATTTTTGTTATTGATCTCCAATTTAATTTGTGTTCAGAGGCTATGTTTTATATAATTTCAATCCTTTTATATATGTTGAAACTTGGCTAATGATTTACATAGTCTATCTTGGAGAATGTTGTATATACACTTGAAAAGAATGTGTATTCCTTTTTTTAAATTTTTTTTAAAGATTTCATTTATTTATCTGTGACAGAGATAGTGAGAAAGAGCATGAGAGGAGAGAGGTCAGAGGGAGAAGCAGACTCCCTGCTGAACTGGGAGGCTGATGCAGGACTCAATTCCAGGACCCTAGGATCATGACCTGAGCCAAAGGCAGTCACTTAACAACTGAGCCACCCAGGCACCCCAAGAATGTGTATTCTGATTTGGATGGAACACACTATAAATGTCAATTTGGTAAAGTGAGTTGTTATTGTTATCGAAGTATTTGTATTCTTATTGATCTCCTTTGTACTTGTTCTATCAGTTATAGAAAAACATATGTTGAACTCCCCAATATAACTTTGGGATGTGTGTGTGAATGTGATATAATTTGTCTATTTCTTCTTTCAGTGCTGTTTTTGTTTCATATATTTTGAAATTCCATTAACAGGCATATACACATTTAAGATTGTTATGTCTTGATAAATTAATACCCTTTAATTATGAAATGTTTCACTTTACTTCTAGTAATATTCCTTATTTTAAAATTGGAACTTTGTTATTAATAGAGTCATTTCAGCTTTTTTAAAGTTTGTGTTTTCTAAGTTTGTATTTAACCGTTATTCTACTTTTAATCTATGTAACTATTTTAAGTGGGCTTATTGTAGATAATATAGCTCCAGGTCTTGCTTGTTTTTAAGATTTTATTTATTTATTTGATAGATAGATAGCATTAGTAGGCAGAGCGGCAGGCAGAGAGAGAGGGAGAAGCAGGCTCTCCACTGAGGAGGGAGCCCGATGGGGGCGGGGGGGGTGCTGGATCCTAAGACCATGGAATCATGACCTGAGCCAAAGGCAGACACTTAACTGACTGAGCCACCCTGGTGCCCCTCCAGGTCTTGCTTTTGGAATTCAGTCTGACTTTTTACCTTTTAAAGATTTATTTACTTACTTACTTACTTACTTATTTACTTATTTGAGAGAGAGAGTGAGCAGAGGGGAGGGGAAGAGAGAGGGCGAAAGAGTCTCAAGCCGACTCTGTGCTGAGAGCAGAGCCCCGACATGGGGCTCAATCTCAGGACTTTGAGACCATGACCTGAGCGAAACCAAGAATCGGTCACCCAACAGACTGTGCCACCCGGGTGTCCCTGACTTTTTACCTTTTAAATACAGTATCTAGACAATTTACATTTAGTATAATCATTGTTTGGGTTAGATTTAAATATATGATCAACTTATTTCTTTCAATTTTTCCTATTTGAAAAGATTTTTTTTTTAGAAATTTTAATTCCACGTTTGCTAATTTTGTTTTATTTTATAGTGGTTGCTCTAGAAGTTACAATATATATCTCTAACTTATCACACTTGTAATTCAGTTATACCACATTATATGTAGCATAAGAACCTTATAGTAGTATACTTCTATTTTCTTCTTCCTGTCCTCTGTGTGATTATTATTCATATTACCTCTATGTATAAACTCCAAATACATTGTTATTTTTGCTTTGAACTGTAAATGATCTTTTAACTTTTTTCAAATTTTTTATTGAATAAATTTGATGTGTAACATTGTGTAAGTTTAAGGTGCACAGCTTACTTTGATTTATATATTGTAATATGATTTCTGATATAGTGATATTTATCACATTATATAATTATAGCACAATATTATTGTCTGTATTTATTACAATGTGCATTAGATCTCTGTGGCTTATTTACTACTCAATATAAGTTTGTACCCTTAAACACCATCACTCTTACCACCCTCATTAATTTTATTTTTAATTGTGGATAATGCACATTACATGAAATTTATCATCTTAGGCATTTTTTAAGTATAAAGTTTAGTAGGATTAAGTGCATTCATGATATTATGCAATCAATCTTCAGAACATTTTCATCTTGCAAAACTAAAACTCTGTGGGGTGCCTGGGTGGCTCAGTCAGGTAAGTGCCTGCCTTCGGCTCAGGTCATGATCCCAGAGTCCTGGTATTGAGCCCCACACTGGGCTCCCTACTCAGCAGGGAGTCTGCTTCTCCCTCTGTCTCTCCCCCTGCTCATGTTCTTTCTCTCTCTCTGAAATAAATAAATAAAATTCTAAAAAAAAAAAAAAACCCTAAACCAAAACTCTGTACGCATTAGACAACAAATTCTCCAACACCTCCCCCAGTCCCAGCAACCACCTTTCTATTCTCTGTCTCTATGAATTTGACTACTCTAGGTACCTCATATAAGTGGAATTATACAGTATTTGTCTTTTTGTGCCTGGCTTCTTTTGCTTAGCCTGATGTTCTCAAGAGTTATCTATGTTGTAGTATGTGTCAGAATGTCCTGTCCTTTAAAGGCTGAATAATATTTCATTGTATGCACATACCACATTTTGTTTATCCATTTACCTGTTTATAGTCATTTGGGTTGCTTCCACCTTTTGACTACACTGAATAACAATGTTATGAACCTAGGTGTACAAATATCTGTTAGAGACCCTTGATTTCTGGGGAGTATATACCCAGATAGGGATATGCTAGATATTATGGTAATTATATTTTTTAAAATGTTCAGTAATCACTATACTGTTTTCCATTGTGGCTATACCATTTTACATTTCCACCAGCAGTGCATAAGGGTTCCAGTTTCTTCACGTCCTTGCCAAAACTTATAATTTTATTGTTGTTGTTGTTGTTTTATAATAGCCAATCTAATGAGTATAAGTTGATATTTCATTGTGGTTTTGATTTAGATTTCACTAATGATTAGTGATGTTGAACATCTTTTCATGTGCTTATTAGCCATTTTTAGAACGAAAGACATATTTTGCCCATTTTTTAATTGGGTTTATTTTTTTGTTGTTGAGTTTTAGCAATTCTGTATATACACTGGATATTAATCCCTTATAAATATGTGATTTCCAAATGTTTTCTCCCATTCTGTGGGTTACCTTTCACTCTGTTGATTGTGTCCTTTGATACAAAGTTTTTATTCTGATGTAGCTCAATTTATCTGTATTTCTTTTGTCGCCTGTGCTTTTGGTGTCATATCCCAGAAATCAGTGCCAAATCCAATGTCATATAAATTAACTTTTTAAAAAAAATTTAAAGAAAGAAAATTTTTTTGTGTTTACCTACTTGTTTACTATTTCGGACTCATTTTATTTCTTTGCGTATTTTCAAATTTCTATGTATTTTTTTTTCTGTCTAAAGAACTTTCTGTAATAATTTTTGTTATGTGTGTCTCCAGGGATGCATTTTCTCAGCTTTTGTTTGGTTCATAAGTCTTTATTTTTCTTCATTTCTGAAAGAATTTCTCACTGGTTAAAGAATTCAGGGCCAACAGGTGTGTGTGTGTGTGTGTGTGTGTGTGTGTGTGTGTGTGTGTGTGTTATGTTTGTTTTCTTTCAGTATATTAATGATATCCTCCCATTCTCCTTTCACAGGCATAGTTTCTAATGAGAAATCTGTGATAATTCTTATGTTTGGTCTCTATACATAATGTGTCTTTTTACCTCTGGCTTTTTTTCTTTCTTAATTACTCTAAGTTTAAAGCAATTTGATAAGATATACTCTGGGGTAGTTTTATTTAAATCTTTATCCTGCTAGGAGTCACTGAACTTCTTGAATTGAATCTATGGCATAAGAAATTTCATAAATTTAGGGACACCTGTGTTGCTCAGTTGGTTACACTTCTGACTCTTGATTTTGGCTCAGGTCATAATCTCATGGTCATGAGATCAAGCCTGCTTGGGGCTCTGCACTGGGTGTGGAGTCTTCTTAAAATTCTCTCTTTCTGCCCTTCCCCCTTCTCCATCTCTAAAATAAATAAATTAATTAATTTCACAAAAATTGGACATTTCTCAGTTATTATTTCTTCAAATATATGTTTTGCCTCACTTCTCTATGTTCTTTCCTGAGACATCAGTTAACATGTATCTTTGGTCACTTGATAGTATGTCCTGGTTTCTTGATGGCCTATTTAATTTTTGTCTTATTTTTCTCCATGTTTTATTTTCAACATTTTCTATTACTATGTCTTCAAGTTCACTGATCTTTTATTCCACGGTGTTTAATTTGCTGTTAATTCCAACAGGTGTATTTTTAATTTCATATGTTGTATTTTTATACCTACTATACCTTGTATAGCTATATTTATAATAAGTATTTTGAAGCTATGAAGGTATTTATAATTGCTGTTTTAATGTCTGGGAATTGTTTGTCCTATTCTTTTCAAAGGGCTTTTTCTCAAGCCTTATGTAGTTTTTAGTTTTCTTTATTCATGTACAAATCATAACTCAGCCAAAGCCTTGAGAGACTCTTTCTGCACATTGCTGGAACTCTCTTTTTATGTATTCTCTAGAGCTTTACTCCTTTCCTAAGTTTTGAAAAATTCTCAGCTATTCTTTCTTGAAGTTTGCTTCTGCTCATTCTCTTTTCTCAGTGGGGGACTCCAATTCAAGTTAATTTAATTATAATGATTCTGTACATGTCATAAATGCCTTTCTACATTTTTCCATTTTTTTCTCCTTATGAATCAATGAGTATATTTTCTAATATCTTGTATTACACTTTACTAGTCCTGCCTTAATATGCTATTCACCAAAAATATTCTTCATAGAGAATTTCCATTAGATTTTTTCTCTTATGAAAATCTCCAGTTTACCTTCTATGTTTCCATCTTTTTCTCTAATTTCTTGACCATATTAATCATAGTAATTTTAAAATCTCCCTCAGGTAACACCACTATTTGAATCACCTTTGTATCTATTCCAATTGCGTATTTTCTCTCTTGGTTTTCAGTCATGTGGTCCTTTCTTTACCAAGAATAATTTTATTTAATTGAGTGACAAACAGTGTGCATAAATAATTGCAGAAGCTCCAGAGAAAGGGATAGCAATTATTGTAGGTTTTGAAGGCCATGTACAGTCTCTGTCTCATATTTTTTTTCTTTTTCTTTCCCTTTATTTTTGGGGACAACATTTTATAGATGAAAAATACTTTAGATTGTGAGCTGTATAAAAACTACCCACAGCAGATTTGTCTCAGTGGCCATTGTTTGCTAAGCCCATGGTGATTGGCATTAGTTCAATACTGTGAAATATTAAAATATTAGGAGATGGAAACTACCACAAACTAGGAAATAGGACACTAGTGGTACAGGTATAAGCCCCTTTCTAAGAACAGAGTTAAAGGGGAGGCAGGAAATGAGGTGGCAATTAAGTAATAGATTTCTATAAAGATTAGATTTTTTTTTTCAAGAAGACAGTCTAGATCAAGGTCAAAATTAAAGGTAAGGTTGAACAAAATAGGAATGGGGAGGATTTTTAATTATTTCTTAGAAAAATATATTTTAAAAAACTTCTATAGAATATATATTGGGGCAGCAAATCATATTTTGTAAACAAATTTTTAACTGCACAATAGTAAGTAATGTGTTTGAAACTTACTTGTGAATACCCCATGTGACCTCAGAACAGTACTGAGAAAACAGTGCTGTTTTATCATGCTTTGGTAATAAATAACTATTACCTTCAATAGATTGAATAATATAACTTCTCCACCATGGTCTTCTACCAATATCTATAATAGCTTACATAGATATTTTAAAATCTAATCTTGAATATATATAGTGAGAAAAAGTCTTTATCTTTCTTATGTAAAAGTTGTGATTAATATTTAGCAATTGTTTGTAAAACATTTTGGCGTTGAATACTATTATTGTAAAATATTATTTTATTGCCTTGCTCTAGAGAGTCTTATCTTTCATTATAGAGTCTTCCTTCTGGTTGTCACATAGAATGGTGGTTGATCACCTTAGTATAAGCAGGGACTGTGCTGAATTGAAGCTGGTTGAAAGCCTGATAATGTTCTGTCTACCTCTGCTGTAACCATGACCCTTCAGCATTTTTGATTAAGAACATGGTGTAATCTGCAAATCCCTCCCTCTACTGTGTCCTACACTCTAATCACCACCTTTTCAGAATTCTAACATTTCCACTCTGCTTTCCAGAGGCTTCCTGCTCAAATTTTTAATCTCCTACCCTATACATCTCAATATTTAGAAAATATCCTGAGGGCACAATTGGCCCTATGCTTGAGGCCTCCCAAGCCTCTGGTGTCCACCCCCAACCCTCCATCCCCCAGTGACCTTCCCCAAGGATTCCCACCTAGCTTAAATCTGGATTTTCAGTTTCTTGCCCGTTCCCAGAATTGGCATATACCCCTAGAATGGGGTTCTCTAGTTAGTTCCCTCTTTGTCATCTTAGTCCCTCTATTTTTCATTGCTTCTGTAATTCTCCACTTCCTTCAAATAGATGATGTCTATATTTTATTTGGCTTTCCTAGCTTTTCTAGGAAGAAGTGCTGTCCTGCCACGGGCTACCCTATTTTGTTGGAGGCAAAGAAATTTAAGATGGCTTAATATTTAAGCAAAAAATCATCAGCTTAGCCTTCTACATTATGACCTCAACCTATATTACAATCATATCTCTACATATCTACTACATGCCTAAATGTATGTTGTGATTCAGTCCTAACTTGCTGAATGCTCCATGTATTCTCTAAATATTCTTGACTGGAATTCCTTAGCCTAACCTCTCTGGATCTTTGCCTGTAGAAGTCTTATGTACTTAACTCCTCTTTAGTCACATGCTCCTTGAAGTTGGAGATTGAGCCCTTGCTTATATTTGAATTCCCTGGTGTCTCATAGCTCAGAGCTTTACACATAGCAGGAACTCAATAAATATTTGATGATCTTCATTGAATAGCCTTTATTTAGTGCTCTGACACCCTTTGGCCTTTCTTTCTATGACCTCCAAATCTAGGAAAGTTCAGTTTCAGATAAGTCTTTTATTAGCTAGGTCCCCCCTCTCCCCCGGTGAAAACATCACATTTTTAGTTCGCTGACCTTCAGGTTAGCCACATAGAACCACATAAACAGAAAATCTGATATCTAAATGAATTTTAGTAACTGAACAGGCTAGTGAAATTGAGATCTTTATCTTTGGCATATTCTGAATTTAATGACTGAATATAGTCTGCAGTTTAAATGTCCATAGGACCCCAGATGGCTATTTCCTATCACTCAATAAAAATAGCCTATCTTATCATCATTTTTATCTGTTCTCTTCTTTTATGAGTTTTTATTATAGGGGCAGACAATATGTCTGCTGGTGGAAAGTCTGCCATTAAGACTTTTAAAGACTTCAGTTGGAGAAAACCAGGTTCACAGAAAGTTATTTTATCCATACCATGATTTGGGCATTTTTCTTTAAAGAACAAGATAATCTTGATGTCCTTTTGTTAAATTTATTTAGAAGGGGGAAAATATCTTAAAGAAACAGCAATATGCAATAGCAATAACTATTGCTTCTTGGAAATTTGCTATATTGACATCACTGCACTGAGCATTTGTCCAGATTCTCCCTCATTTAAAATTCACAGCAACATCATGAGGTAAGTACTTCTAGCACCCTCATTTTGTCACTGAGGCTTGGAAAAATTAGCTAGTTTGTCCAAGATCAAACATCTAGCAAGTCCCAGGATGAGGGTTTTACCATTTTTTTTCTGAATTCCAAAGCCTATGCACTGAATATATGGGTTATTAGAAAGTCACCAATAATGATTTATTAGGGAAAAAGTCAAATTAAAACAATGTAGTATGAACAAATGTTATTTTGAGTATTGACCCTGGATTGGGTTAACAGAATATAAATGAATTTTTACTAGTAAACCAATATGAAGGACAACATTTTGTCTAGAAAAGTTTATGAATTAATAAATTAGAAACATTCTCCTGAAACTATCTCCACCAAAAGGTGTCCATCATTAGGAAATAATACGTCACAAATACAAGAATTCCAAGAGAAGCCTAAGGTATATATACTGTTGTAGTTCCAATATAATCTGAGCATGCATACTTGAGGAACTAGAGAGGATTGTTGTCAGTAGTATATTTTATTTAGGACTAAAATATTTTATGGTAGCAAACTTATACAAGAAAGTTGGTCTCATATTAAAGCCATAATTTTCTGAAGGGAAAGGGGATTCTAAATATAGGGTGGGGCCTGTCGCCCAGATTTATCTCCTGGCACATTTTCTCACCTATTCTTATTTGCAAGGGGAAAAAAAGCTATTAAACTATTTAAGGTAGCACCACAAAAACATGAGAAATAAGAAAAGGGAGAGAGTGTTATTAACTTTATGTCTGCTGAAAACCAACAGGTCTTCAAGGAAGGGGGAGCTCCTGAAAATGCGGCACATTGCTACTTCAGTATCTGATAAATGTGGCATATCTTCTGTGAGAAAACATAGCATCAGCCATTCTCAGGGGGTATAGGTACACAGGTGGAGAATCAAGAGCCCAGAAAGGGAATACACCTGGTCACTATCAACATCATATTTGATAAGAGACTTTGTTTATAAATGTATGTGAGGCATTATACTCAGAGATAATTAGCAGGAACTTAGCAGTGAACTATTACATGCCATGCATAGAATACAGTATTTAAAATAATGTTTATTTAATATAGCAGCACAATGAGGTAAATATTTTTAAGTGTGTAATATGGATATATGTGGATATAATATACATATATATAGGCATGTGTATACAGATCTGTGTGCATGTTTGTGTGGTATAAGTGTTTCTGTGTATGTGTAAATACATCTATACATACATACATAATTGTTCCTGTTTATAGAAACTAATATTTCACCCCTCAGGTGATTGTTTATACATGTTTTATTTTATGGGGAAATGTACATAGGAAACAGTGATTTCATATATTTTACATAATCCTAGCAAAAAATTGAACATATTAAATTAGTAAACCTGTAATCCTTGACTGGATTGCTCTTTCCTCCACTTTCTGCCAAGTGGACTCTACACTTCCTTTACAAGATAAGGTGGCCTTCGTTTTTCATTCTAGGTCAGATCTCTCTGCTGTAGGATCCCTCCTGTACTCTGATTCCCTTTGTCATAGCACTGATTATACTTTAACATGACAATACCTATGTCCTATTATTCAGCATATACAGACTAATTATGTATTATTCTATATCCTCAACCCAAGTAGAGTGCCAGGCACCCAATAAATACTTCATTTGAACTATATGTTCTCCCAAATCAAAAGCTTCCCACAAATGAGTATTTATCAGACTTATACACTAAACTGGTTTATTATTGGGTCACCTTTACAATCAATATTTACATTGTAAGCATCATTGTTTATATAAAAACATTATGTTTAAGTTAAATTTTTCCATCCTACAAAGCAGATAGGAAACACTTGAGGGTTCAAAAGAGTCTTCCCTAGCCTCCCAAACCAGATCGCATTAGAGGGCTACATACTATACAGAGTGTATTTACAACATTTCATAGCATAATTTTATTTTTATGGCATAATTTTAAATATTGATTTTTTAAAGCATTGTACATTTCCCAGTTTAGTCTATTCTATTGGTTAACAAAAAATTAAAAGATGTTTAAAATTTCAAAAACCATGATTCATTCAGTAAGCTAAACTAATGATTTTAAAGAGGAATTGAAGATCATTACAATAATTCATTTAAACACACATTAAATGATCATTAATTGAATCTCCCAGCTTTGAATTATTATTTCAAAATGGCTTATCTTTTTCTCTGACTCATCTTCCATTATCTGTGAAAGTTGACCCTTGATCTTTTAGTTTTTTTCTGTCCAACATTTGCTCTAACAATTAGTAAAGCACACTTAAATGCCCTAAAGAAGATATCCATTTTTAAAAAATGTGAATAAATTCCTTTGTAATATAAATCACAATTTATTTTGTCCTTTATTACATAGTGAGAAGTTATTAAACAAATTTTTATCTGTATAGGATCCGTGTTCCTGTTTTGTAAGAGAATCCTACAGTAGGTTATTGGTATGTCCATTAATCTACTGCATCCTTCCTTTCTTTTTCAATTATTATTATTATTTTTATTATTATGCTCAATTAGCCAGCATATAGTACTGTATCCTTTCAACCAACTTTATAAGATCTGCCACTTAAACTTTATTTCAGTCTTTGCATTGAGCTTTCAAGGCCTGGCAACCACATATCAGTGTCATCACATTCATTATTTAGTGCCTCATTAAGATTCAATCCTTTTGTAGCAGATGTCTACCTGTCTAAACCTACTGGTAAAATTAGAGGCTTGAGTAAGAAACAAATAGATAAATTAAAAAAGCATTTCCTTGAATGTATCAGTCAAAAACTCTGTTCTCATAACTATGGAATACTTTCATGTATATGTGGCCCTAACTATACTGGGGCCAGTTCTCCATTTATTATTTCTGAAACTAAATAGTACCCTTTATGTTAAGCAGGAAAAACATATACAGACTTAAATAGTAAACAACCTAGATTTAAAACCTCATCTCTGAATGTCAAATCAAGTTTAAGTTTTTTTTTTTTTTTTTTTTTTTTTTCAGATTTTATTTATTTAGGGGCACCTGGGTGGCTCAGTCAGTTAAGCGTCTGCCTTAAGCTCAGGTCATGATCTCAGGGTCCTGGGATCAAGCCCCACATTAGGAGTCCCTGCTAAGCAGGGAGGCTGCTTCTCCCTCTCCCTCTGCCTGCCCCCCCCCCACACACACACTTTTGCTCTCTATCTCTGTCAAATAAATAAAATGTTTTAAAAAATTTTATTTATTTGAGAGAGAGACAGAGAGAGCACAAGCAGGGGAAGGGGCGACAGAGGGAGAGGGAGAAGCAGACTCCCCAGTGAGCAGAGAGCCTGAAACAGGGCTCTATCCCAGGACCCTGAGATCATGACCTGAGCCGAAGTCAGACGCTTAAAGTTCTGAGCCACCCAGGCACCCCAGCAAGTTAAATTTTTAATTGTATAGTTCAGCTTAGCAGTTTTAAGTATTTTTTCTTTACTTTAAACTTTCATTTGGGTATTTGTTTTCCCTGAAATTCAGCATGCTTTAGGAGAAAATGAACTGGACCAGGACTCAGAAATCCTAATTTCTAGCACATGTTTTCACCATTTAATTAGAAAAGTGATCTCAGACATCTACTTAATAAGAAGCTCAAAATCATCAGTTGTAAAATGGGGATTGGACGACTTATCTACACATTTGCTCCCAGCTTTAATATCTACAATGTGTACGTGTGTGGTTTTTTTTTGTTTGTTTGTTTGTTTTCTCAATATAAATCCTGTTAATTATTTTTATCTCCACAGCACTTAGAACACTGTCTGGTCCCTAGGGGTACTGTATGTTTTGTTTTTGTTTTTGTTTTTGTTTTTGTTTTCCTAAGAGAAAGAAGGACCAAAAAGCAGAACAGAGATGAGAAGGAAGGAAGGAAAGAAGGAAGGGAGGGAGGAAGGAAAGAAGGTAGGAAGAAGTGTTTTAAAGTGTGGTATGAAAAGTAACTATTTCCTATTTAGTAGACTTTTCAACCTGGGCAAACAATATCAAGAAAAGATTTGGAGAGTTATTTGCATTTTACAATCAAACCCTTCCCCCCACTTCTGGAATGACAGCTCACACTCAGGCACGTGGTTGTTAACAGTTTCACAGCTGCTCCCTCTTGGTCTTGTCATAATTTCTTAACAAGAGATCATTTTATTAGATTGTTAAAAGTTTGCTTCTTAGTGTCTCTGCGTTTTATTTGCTCTGTTCATTTTTTTTTTTTTTGGACATCATTTACATCCAGAACCAATATTTTAGAAGAGAGTTAAGAATCCTCTTGTCTCCTTTAGTAAGAGTTGTCTTTCAACAAGGTCTAATGAGTATTCACTTCACCGATCCTGCAGAACAGGCACTACTTTATTGGAGTTGTCTTTGAAGGGAAAATGGATTTCTGGAGTATAACCTTCATAACATGTGGAGGATGGTATCATGAGAGTGAGCGACAGATGTGTACTAATTATGATAGAAAATGGTGGCTCACTTCTCTAGCTTCTATTTTTCTGAAATGGAAATGATCTTAAATTATTAGGTGTTCAAATGATAGGTGAAAGTTAAGGTAACATTTCCAAAGAAATTTAGAAGCAATTTATATGGCATCCAGGCAATTTCTGCCTTAGACTATACTCAATCTTTTATTTTAATGCTGACACTTCAAGCTGAAAGTCTTTCAGTTACTGTTGAAGTTAAAATAACACAACGGAGGGAGGTGAGTAAAACTTTATAAAATACATGATGAATGTTCAGAAAACATTGTCTATTATATGCAAGAGGAAGCCAATGGAAGAGGAAAAAATGAACTTGCAAAATGAATCAAGAAATAAAAGACAGACAGTTAATACACAGAAAAATGAATGCAGACTGGAGAGGGAAGGGCTTTTATTAAAGAAAAACAAGGACAGTATCTTCTTCCTTAATTAGAGTTTGTAAGCTTTAGAAATATTCTCTCTTTGCCTTTTAGCAGTAATTTGTTGACTTCAGTCTAGGTGAATTTACATGTTCAAGTTGTGAAAATTATTTTGGAAATGGAGGATTCACTGTGTTCATAAGCATTGAAAGTACAGCTGTATTCATTGTGCAGGGAAGAGATACTAAGAAAATATTTTCCCATTTTTAAGATAACAGCTACCAAGATTATTTATTTGTTTTTGCTTTGTTTCTCTGCATTATTTGGGGGGAAAGAAAGGCAATTATTTAATGAAGGAGAACCTCGTGACAGTGAATAGAGTAGTTAGGTGAGCTCTGTCAGATTACACTTAAAAATTGGTGTTACAATCATTTTAATGGAAGACTATGCTTCTCTGATATTACACTAATTGCCATGCTTTCTTGGCATCTATAATGAATCATTTAATCAGAAAATAATTATTGAGTGCTATTGTGTGGCAGGTGCTAGATTAGACACTGAAGATGGAAGAGTTAAAAGAAAAAATAAGCAAAATTTCCTCCATTTCACAGCTGATTTTCAGGTGAGGGAACCTAAAATAAATGAATACATACACAGTATGCCCTAAGTGCTAGAGAAAAAGGACAATGAATAGTAAGGGTACAGCAACTGCAGAGGTGAGGGGTAGATTACGATTTTAAATAGTGCAACCAAGTCACTGAAATACATCTGAATAAATATCCAAAAGCCATAAAGAAGTAAGCTATACGGAAACCTGGGGAAACAGTGGTTCAGCCACACTGAACAGCAAGGAGTAAGACCCCAAGGCAAGGGCCTGTCGAGAAATGTTAGAGGAAAGACCCATAGGCTGCTTTTAAGGGTCTGGCTGTTACCCAGAGTGAAATGGGAAGCTGTGGAAGGTTTTGAGCAAAGTGACCCTACATGTTTCAGGTTTGTGCAAGATCGTTTTGGTTGTCCTGTTGAAAATAGGCTGTTGGTGTCTAAGAACAATAAAAACAGGGACCAGTTAGTAGGTATTGCAATAATCCAGGCAAGATATAATAGTGACTTGGACCCAAGGAGTAGCATTTAAAAAAAAGTCAAAAAACGATTTGATTTTGACTACAGTATTCTTTGCGGCAATGGTGACCCTGGTTATTTAGACGATCTCTAAAATAAAGATGCAGGAACATAAAAGTAAGAATTTTTCTATAAGTGCTTCAGGGAACTGACCAGGTAGCAAGAAATCTCAGAATAAATCTTCAAACAAAGCAAAATTCCAAAAATAAAACAGGACAATTAAGATGCACGGGCCCAGGGTTGCCTGGGTGGCTCAGTCGTTAAGCGTCTGCCTTCGGCTCAGGTCATGGTCCCAGGGTCCTAGGATCGAGCCCCGCATGGAGCTCCCTGCTCTGTGGGAGGCCTGCCTCTCCCTCTCCCACTGCCCGGGCTGGTGTTCCCTCTCTCGCTGTGTCTCTCTCTATCAAATAAATAAATAAAATCTTAAAAAAAAAAAAAAAGATGCATGGGCCCAGAACATTTGCTGGTACTGCTACAGTAGCTGAGGTAGCAAAAATTCATGCCGGGCCTACGGAAGGGCAAGAATCCAATGAGATAACATGCGCAGTAACGTACAACGATGAAGGGGAAGAGCCCTACCGAGATAAGGAACGCCAGAATTATGGTCAGTCCCACTCACCCTCTGGGGGATGAAGAAGAGCAAATAGATGGAAGGAAGAGAGGTGGAAATATCCCGGTCTCATCTGAGAGGTTTGAAAACAAATATATATTTTTGACTGAAAGAATTAACTCATGAGTTATTTTACTGTGTGAATATTAGTTTGTGCTTTGGAGTTCTGGAATAAGAGCATTTCTGTCCGTAAATTAGGATTCCAGAGGAACCTTTCCATACATGAAAGAACCATTTCTGGAGAGAAATATAGCATTTCCATGATCAGTTTTTTTTTTTTTTAATTTAGCCACATTTTTATAGAAGTTTAGTAGATGTGATGTTTAAGATTGCATTAAGGAAATATTTTAAAATTTCCAGAATATTAGCTATGAAAACTTTGAGGTTTTGGAACAACAATATGTAATAACTTTCTGATTTGGGTATATAATATTCAATTTAATTACACTTTTAAAAAAATAAAATGAGGGCACCTGGGTGGCTCAGTCGGTTAAGTGTGTGCCTTCAACTCAGGTCATGATCCCGGGGTCCTGGGATGGAGCCCCAAGTCTAGCTCCCTGCTCAGGGGGAGTCTGCTTCTCCCTCTCCCTCTGCCCCTACCCCACGAATGCTCGCTCGCTCTCTCTTTCTCTCTCTCTCAAATAAATAAAAACTTTGAAAAAAGAAAATAGAATGATTTGACCAAGAAATAACGGAGGAATTATTTTAAGTCTACTTTTTAAATTTACACATATATCTTATATTTCTAGATGAAATAACTACGTAAATCACTTCATACTGTTATAGCTTCCAAAGGAGCCAAAAACCTTTATTTCTTCCCACTAGAAGGAATCAAAATATATATTACATGGTTACTTTCAATAAGAAATTGTCTTTTATTATGAAAATAGATTAATTGAAAACTGTTCTTGCATAAAGCATTTTCAATTTCTGAAAATCTGTGTGTTACCTTTCATTATTTATCTAAAATGAATATTTGCCTCTTTTTTTTTTTCTTCAAAATTTCATTTAAATTCCAGTTAGTTAATGCACAGTGTACTATTAGTTTTCGGAGTAAATTTAGTGATAAACCTACTGAATTTAGAAGTCAGAAATTATTTAAATATAGAGCATTTAACTTATGACTGGAATAAAGCTATTCAAGACTTAACAGAAACAATCACATGAAAATGTATAGCTGGCTTTGATGTTTGATTTCCTTTTAAATTAAATTAAATTTAAATAAAGCTATTCAAGACAACAGAAACAATCACATGAAAATGTGTAGCTGGCTTTGATGTATGATTTCCTTTTAAATTTTTAAAAAAATACTCAAGTTTGGTGTCTTCTGTGAGAAAGAATATTTAGGACTAGTGGAATCATGCAGTTATACCAATTTAACCATGTATTTTAACCAATTAAATGTAATCACATAAGAGGTTATCAAAGAATGTAAATCATGTGAAAATACTTCACTGGGCACTATTACATTTCTGGCAATAAGGATCTTAAACTTTTCTTTTGGAAATAATAGGAAGTTTAGGTGGGCAAAATCTGGGATATATAGAACTATCAAATTGTAAAAACAGGTAAAAATTAGAGAAATACTGATCTTGTTCTACAACATTTTACACATGCTCCCTCCCTGCCTCAACCCAAAAAAAGGAAGTCTGTGGGAAAGTTCCTATTCTTTAGCCCACCCATCTCAGGTATCCTTCCAGGTGTTCAAATCTCATGTTCACCCATTCACTGAAAGATAACCTGGTTACATCTCTTGTGTTTCAACACCACTACCACTGCACTAATGAAAGACACTTCATCTCTCTCCTGCCTTTTTAATGAGGTCCTGGATTCAAGTTTTAATTTTAATTCCACTTAGTTAACATATAGTGTAATATTAGATTCTTGTGTGCAATGTAGTGATACAATACTTCCATACAACATCCAGTCCTCATCACAAGTGCACCCCTTAATCCCCAACACTTATTTAACCCATCTCCTACCTGCCTGCCCTCTGGTAACCAACACTGTGTTCTCTATAGTTAAGACTTTTCCTGGTTTGCCTCTCTGTTTCTTTGATTTTCTATTTGCTCATTTGTTTTGTTTCTTAAATTCCATATATGAATGAAATCATAAGGTATTTGTCTTTCTCTGACTAACTTATTTTGCTTAGAATAATACTCTCTGGCTCCATGTGGTCTTTGCAAATAGTAAGGTTTCATTCTTTTTTATGGCTGGGTAATATTCCATTGCGTATTTATACCTAGTCATTTTTTTCCACTCACATGTAGGATCAGGGTTTGGTTTAGGACCAGAATAAGGGTTCGGGTTAGTGTTAGGGCTAGGGTGAGGGTATGTGCTTATTATCCTTCAGTTCAGAGACCTCTTAAGGTTTGTGTTATGGTTAGGTTTAGGGTTAGGCGTTAGTTGTTAGGATTAGGGTTATTGTTTGGGTTAGGATTAGGTATTCACCTAGAATAGCACTCTCTACCTACATCCATGCCATTGCAAATTCCAAAATTTCATTCTTTTTCCTGGCTAATACTCCATTATTTATATATACCAATTTTTTTTCCCCCTGGGCTCTTGAATTAGGGTTCATTTGAGGGCTTGAATAAGGGTTAGGTTTAGGTTTAAGGTAAGTCCAGGGTGAGGGGTGTTTGCCTACTATCCTTCAGTTCAGAATCCTCTCATGAGGGATAAATTTCGTATTAGGGTTATGTTTGGTTAGGGTTAAGGGTTTGTGGTTAGTGGTTGGGAGTTAAGGTTAGAATTTGGGTTAGGGTTATGTTTCGTGCTTCCCAACCTGCAGTTCAGAGATTTCTCCATCAAGTAAAACCTCTGACTTCTGTTTTGGTGAGAATAAACATGGCAACCATCCATCAAGCTCAGGTAAAGAGGGTTTTGTGCCCTAAACACTCTTTAAATGGATATTCATTTGTTCCTTCTGCTGGTTTTCTTTAAGTTTTTTTTTTTTTTTTTAATTCCAATGAGTTAGCATACAGTGGAATATTATTTTCAGGTGTACAATTTGGTGATGCAACACTTATATACAGCACCCTGAGCACATAACAGGGGCACTCCTTAATCCCCATCAACAATTTATCCCATTCCCCCCACACACAAGCCCTCTGTAACCATTATGTTTTCTCTATAGTTACCAGGTATTTCTTGGTTTTCCTCTTTCTTGTTTTCCTTATGAGTATTTGTTTTGTTTCTTAAAGTCCACATATGAGTGAATCATAGGGTATTTGTCTTTCTGTGACTGACTTATTTTGCTTAGTATAATTCTCTTTAGCTCCATCCGCATTGTCGAAAATGGCAAAATTTTGTTATTTTTGTGGCTGAATAATATTCCATGTGTATATATACCACATCTTTTTATCCATTCATCAGTCAATGGATATTTGGGCTCTTCCATAATTTAGCTATTGTTGTTAACGCTACTATAAACATCAGGGTGCATGTATCCTTTTGAATTAGTATTTTTGTATTCCTTGTGTAAATAACCTAGTAATCCAATTGCTGGATCATAGAATAGTTCTATTTTTAACCGAGGAATCTATATGCTGTGTTTCAGAGTGGCTACACCAGTTTGCATTCCCACCAACAGTGTAAGAGGGTTCCTCTTTCTCCACATCCTCAACAACACCTGTTGTTTCTTGTGTTGTTGATTTTAGCCATTCTGACCGGTGTGAGATGATATCTTATTGTCATTTTGATTTGTATTTCCTTGATGATGAGTGAAGTTGAGCATCTTTTCATGTGTCTTTTGGCCATTTTTTAACTGAATTATTTGTTTTTGGGGTGTTGAGTTTCAAAAGTTTTTTCATATGTTTTTGATAGTAACCCTTTCTCATATATGTCATTTGCAAATATCTTCTCCCATTCTGTAAGTTTCCTTTAGTTTTGTTGATTGTTTCCTTCACTATGCAGAGCTTTTTATTTTGATATAGTCCCAATACTTTATGTTTGCTTTTGTTTCCCTTGCCCCAAGAGACATACCTATAAAGAAGTTGCTACGGCCAATGTCAAAGAGTGTTCTCCTCTAACTGTGTTCTCCTCTAGGATTTTAATAGTTCCTGTCTCACTTTTAGATCTTTAACCCATTTTGAATTTATTTTTGTGTTTGGTGTGAGAAAGTGGTCCAGTTTCATTCTTTTGCATGTTGCTGTCCAGTTCTCCCAACACCATTTGTTGAAGAGACTAATTTTTTTCCCATTGCATATTCTTTCCTGCTGTGTCAGAGATTAATTGACCATATAGTTATGGATTCATTTCTGCATTTTCTATCCTGTCTTATTGACCTATGTGCCGGTACCATACGGTCTTGGTCACTGCAGCTTTGTAATATAACTTGAAATCTGGAACTGTGATGCCTCCAACTTTGCTTTTTTTTTCAAGGCTGTTTTGGCTATTCTGGTATTCTTTGATTAATGTGGTATATCACATTGATTGATTTGCAAGTTGAGCCCCTCTTGCATCCCTGGAACAAATCCCATTGATCATTGTGAATGATTCTTTCCATGTACTGTTGGATCTGGTTTGCTGGTATTTTTTGAGAATTTCTGCATCCATGTTCATCAGGGATATTGGCCTACCATTCTCTTTTTTTAGTGGAGTCTTTAACTGGTTTTGGTATCAGGGTAATGCTGGCATCATAGAATGAATTTGTAAGTTTTCTTTCCATTTATAGTTTTGGGAATAGTTTGGGAAGATCTTTATTAATTCCTTCCTTCTGCTGGCTTTAGGTGTCTTTGTTTCTTGTTCTTTTTCTAGCTCCTTTAGGTGTAAGGTTAGGTTGTTTGAGGTATTTCTTGCTTCTTGAGGTAGGCTTGTATTGCTATATACTTCCCTCTTAGGACTGCTTTTGCTGCATCCCAAAGGTTTGAGACTGTTGTGTTTTCATTTTCATTTCTTTCCATGTATCTTTATATTTCTTTGATTTCGTGGTTCACTCATTCATTGTTTGGTAGCATGTTGTTTAACCTCCATGTATTTGTGGTCTTTCCAAATTTTTTCTTGTTTTTGACTTCAAGCTTCACAGCATTATGGTCAGAAAATATGCATGGAGTGATCTCAACTTTTTTGTATGTGTTGAGGCCTGATTTGTGACCTAGTATGTGATGTATTCTGGAGAATGTCTCTTATGTACCTGAAAAGAATGTAATTTCTACTGCTTTAGGATGGAATGTTCTGAATATATCTATTAAGTCCATCTGGTCCAGTGTGTCATTCAAAGCCATTCATTATCTGTCCATAGGTGTAAGTGGGGTGTTTAAATCCCCTACTATTCTTGTATTATCAATGAATTCCTTTATGTTTTTTATTAATTGTTATATATATACACACACACTCCTGTGTTGGGTACATAAATATTTACAATTGTTAGATCTTCTTGTTGGACTGCCCCCTTTATTATATAGTAGACTTATTCATCTCTTGTTACAGTCTTTGGTTTCAAGTCTAGTTCGTCCTATATAAGTATTGCTACTCCAGATTTCTTTTGATGTCAGTTAGCATGTTAAATGTTTCTCCATCCCCTCACTTTCAATCTGCAGGTGACTTTGGGTTAAAATGAGTCTCTTGGTGTGACTGGGTGGCTCAGTCAGTTAACTGCCTGCCTTCAGCTTAGGTCATGATTCCTAGCATCCTGGGATGGAGTCCCACATCAGGCTCCCTGCTCAGTGGGGAGTCTGCTTCTCCCTCTCCCTCCGCTGCTCCCCCTGCTTCTGCTCTCTTGCTCATGCTCTCTCTCTCAAATAAATAAATAAAATCTTTTAAAAAATAAAATAAAATGAGTCTCTTGTAGGCAGCATATAGATGGGTCTTGTTTTTTTATCCATCCTGACACCCTATGTCTTTTAATTGGAACATCTAGTCCATTTACATTCAGAGTAATTATTGATAGATATGTATTTATCTATCTTGTTTTGGCATTGTTTTTGGAGATTTTCTCCCTTTCTTTCTTGTCTTTGTCACTTTTGGTCTTTCCTTTCCACTCAAAGAGTCCTCTTCTACTAGGCTACATCTTAGCTACCCTCCAGAAAGATCTTTTTAAAATTCTAATTGGACCATGTCATGGTCCATCTTTAAACTATCAATAAATCTGTCTATCTTCTGGGATAAAGTTCAAAATCTCTAATTACGTCCATAATATTCTAAGATTTCAGGGTGACCAATCACTTCTTTAGTCGCCATGGCTGCCACCCCTTGTTCATTTTGCTTGAGGCATATTGACCTCCCTTAACTTCCTAGCATGTGTTCCCTGCTCTTTCATAATTTAAGTGCATTGGTTTCCTTTCTGGAAACCCTTTCCTATAATTTATCCTAATCAACTCTTGCTCCTCATTCAGGTTTAGCTTACAGTTTACATTCTCTCAGAAAAGCATTCACTTCACCCCGGACTAGGTCACACTTCCATAGCACTCTGAATTCTCCTCATTCATCTAATTATAAGTTCATTCTCTGTCCTTTGCATTAGAATTTCTAAGAAGTGAGAGACTCTGCCATTTTCCCCTATACTTAGCATATAATTAGCATTCAATAAATGCTTGGTAAATAAATGGATAAATTAATGACCTGATAAAAATAGAGTAGTAACCTTTATACTGTAATCCTATCAACTCAGTATACTAGCAGTATGTCACTTAGGATGCTATTGGCTTTGTCTTCAGGTAAGCCGCTTTCTACCTTATAAAATGGTTATCATAGTTCTGGGCATCACTTGCAGAGAGGATAATGTCCAGTGAAGGAAAAGCAACTATAGGGTGTCTTTTTTTAGAGCAAAGAATTTTTCCAAAAACCCATTATAAGACTTCCCTTCATGTCTCATTGCCTAGTCTATCAAATTCCAAAACCTAAATAACTGTAGCTCATCTGTTAATTGTTTTTTTTCAAGTAGCAGTGGTATTCCAGGAAGAAGCAATTAGTTCATCTCCCAAATGATACAATCACCTAAATACTTTTCCTCCAGATAATCATCCTACTTTAGCACACAGGCAAAATGCTTTATGCTTACTTCCCATTATGCCACAAATAATACTAAAAAGATGTGTACTTAAATGTCAAGCTTTAATAAAATCAGTAATTTCTACTGCTTCAAGAAGGACATTCTTTTAAAAAAAAAGATTTTATTTATTTATTTTGAGAGAAAGAGTGAGGGAGGAGAGAGAGAGAGAGAGAGAGAGAGAGAGAGCACGAGTGGGGGGAGGGGCAGAGGGAGAGGGAGAAGCAGATCCGCTGAGCAAGGAGCCCAACCTGGGACTTAATCCCCGGACCCTGGGATCATGATCTGAGCCATAGGCAGATGTTTAAACAACTGAGCCACCCAGGTGCCCCAAGAAGGACATTCTTAAGTAAACCTGTGTATGCATGTGTATGTGTGTGTTGTTTTTACTGCAAATGTGTCATAGAACAGAGGTCAGCAAACTAGAGTCCACAGGTCAAACCTAACCCACAACTACTTTTTTAAAAATAACATTTTATGGAAATACAGCCATGCTCATTTATCTATATACCATCTGCTGATGATTTTGCTCTTCAGCTGCAGAGTTTAGCAATCAAGACAGAGACTTCATGGCCTGGAAGGTCTAAAACATTTCCTATCTTGACCTTTGCAGGAAAAATAAAATGCTGACCCCTAGCATACAAAAGTACAATAAAAACTAGTAGAGTTTGACATTACTGCCTTGATATGGGCTAAAAAGCCAACAGTTTTACTTGCCATAGTTTCTGCACAATCAGATCAAATGCCAACTCAGTGAAAATGACAAATAATGTCTTATTCTTTTTTTTCTCTTCACAGTTTTTTAAATTGTTTTATTGTTATGTTAATCACCATACATTACATCATTAGTTTTTGATGTAGTGTTCCATGTTTCATTGTTTGTGCATAACACCCAGTGCTCCACGCAGAATGTGCCCTCTTTAATACCCATCACCAGGCTAACCCATCCCCCCAACCCCTCCCCTCTAGAACCCTCAGTTTGTTTTTCAGAGTCCATCGTCTCTAATGGTTCGTCTCCCCCTCCGACATACTCCCCTTCATTCTTCCCCTCCTGCTATCTTCTACTTCTTTTTTTTTCTTAACATATATTGCATTATTTGTTTCAGAAGTACAGATCTGTGATTCAACAGTCTTGTACAATTCACAGCGCTCACCATAGCACATACCCTCCCCAATGTCTATCACCCAGCCACCCAATCCCTCCCACCCCCAAATAGTGTCTTATTCTAAAAATAGTTGTTATGAAAATAATATTGTTGGGTGCCTGGGTGGCTCAGATGGTTAAGCATCTGCCTTTGGCTCAGGTCATGATCCCAGGGTCCTGGAATCGAGTCCCGCATCGGGCTCCCTGCTCCTTGGGAGACTGCTTCTCCCTCTGCTTCTCTCTCTCTCTCTCTCTCCCTCTGTCTCTCATGAATAAATAAATAAAATCTTTTAAAAAAAAGAAAATAATATTGTTTTTATGGATGCACTAAAAGGTCTTGGGGGCTTCTTAGACCTGTGGATCACACTTTGAGACTAGCTCTCCTGAATACAATGTGCATTCTTGTCAAAATCTAATATGAATTAGTAGTTTTCCCTCTTCTTAGACAATGCAAAAACGTTAGAATGCTTTAACTCCATTTGCCCCATTCACAATTAATATGATGTTGGTGTGATATGAATTCCCTATGTATCTAAACTCTATAACACACTATTTTTATTTTAAGCAATTAATATCACTCCAATATTTTTTTCAAATATTGCTTTCTGTATCTCCAATCCTCTGTCAGGGATTACTTGCCGTCTATCTAAAAAACACTTTATGGTATTTTGTTTGACCAGTGGCTGGTGGTGATATATACACTCTATTTCTATTTGTTTGAAAATCTCTTTATTTCACCTTCATATTGGAATATTTTGCTTTATAAAACATGATATCTTCAATATGCTGAAATGAAATGACTGTAACTCTAGATATCATTCCATTGCTGATGGCTGACATGGTTTCTGATGAGAAGTTAACTAAGAATCTTATTATTGCTCTTTGAATGTGATCCAGAATGCTTTTTCTTTGTCTTTGACTCCCAGGCATCTTTTATGATGTTTCCTTAGGGTAATTTTCCTTATACTTATAATTCTTAGCTTCAGGGAAATTTTTGTACCAGCAATTTGATATCTTTATCAGTTGGGGAAATTTTCAGTCAACTATGTCTTTAAGCTTCGCTTCCCTCTCCCATCCCCTTCTAAGTACACTCCACCTTATATTTAGACCTTTACAAAGTATTCCCTATGTCTCTTATGTTCTAATCTGTATTTTGTATCCTTGCTTTTATTTGTATTTCAATGCATATATTTTTTTTCTGATTTATTGTCCACTAATTCCCTCTTCAACTCTTAATAGCTCTCATATCCCTTAAACTATTATATGAAATTCTTTTTTTTAAAGATTTTATTTATTTATTTGACAGAGAAAGACACAGCAAGAGCAGGAACACAAGCAGGGGGACTGGGAGAGGGAGAAGCAGGCTTCCCGCTGAGCAGGGAGCCCGATGTGGGACTTGATCCCAGGATCCTGGGATCATGACCTGAGCCGAAGGCAGACGCTTAGTGACTGAGCCACCCAGGCGCCCTATATGAAATTCTTAAGTTTAGGTATTATATTTTTCTTCTTCTAAAATTTCAATCAGGCTCTTTTTAAAAATATCTATTTTTCTCTTAAAATTCTTCAAATTGTCTTTTTGTTTCCTTGAATGTATTAAATCATGGTTTGTATCTGTCTTAAATTTTCTATTGTTTCTATTGTTTGTTACTCTTTTCGTCTTGTGGCTTTATATTCTCATGTTCCCAGTTATTTATGACTTTGTTTAGACACGGCATATGAAAACTTGTAGACTACAATTATTGAAGCTTTGTTTGTCCAGAAGCAATTAATAATTACATCTGGAAGGCTACTATGGATATTAGACATCCTACCTAAATCATCACGACCCAATCAGAGATTGAGATAATTGAAACAGATTATTTTTCCTTTTTAGTGTTAGTCAATTGTCAGTTCATCCTTCCTTTTACCTTGTAGTACCTCAGGGTTCAATCTCAGAGCCTGGGACATTTACTAGATCATCCCTCCTTGGGGACTCCAAACCCACATTACTTGTTACTCTGACCTCTACAGTTGGCCAGCAGCCCTGCTCAACCTTTTTGTCTCTCTACCACCTTCCATAGTATCAGCAGCTAACAGTAGGAAACAAGAAGCCCCCAAGGTATGGCTCACCTTTCTGGGTTCCCTTCTCTTAGATCTTGGCTCTATATATCTACCCTACTTTTAAAGCTTTCCAATGCCTTCAAAAACTTTTAAATATTTGTCCAGCTTTTCAGCTAATTAGTGTACCATCATTGGAAGTAAATTCTGGACTAGAACATCTCTGTGATGGCCTATTCTGCATGTCACGCTTCATTACTTCATTTTGTTTGTACATTCTTTCTCTTGAGTACCGCATGGTTCATATCCTATAATATTATAATATGCTTACTTTTTAGTATTATGGATTTCAATAACAATAGCAAAGTTTTCTTAAGCTCTCCATCTGCAAGTGTTATTTTCATGCTTGGAGAAAGACCTTATCATTGCACTTTTATGTCTCAATCACATTCTAATCTTAATCACACAGAACTGCCCAATAATAACACTAAAACCAAAGCAATTTATAAAAGACATTCCATCAAATAATACACTTTTTGAGGAAAGGTATGTTTCCCTTTGTGGCGTTGCAGTTTACTATGATCTGTCCCTGGACTGCATTCTGAATATAGTTTCTATGTTGAATCTAAAAAACATTCCCAATCAAGCAGCATTTCTTGGACACTATACTAATTCTTGCCACTTATCTTTAATAACTTTTTTGGCTTCTTGACTATATCATGTACAGATTACACAATTAAATATGCCAATGCCATGGCCCCATTGTAGTTTATCCAAGGATTGGCTATGAGAAAAAGCATAGTTATAGAATGATTATTATGTTGATGATTATCTGTGAGTTGTAGAGGGATTTAAGCTAGTTACAAGCCAGATACTGATCTAGAAAGTGAAGAACAGTAAATTTTACTGAAGAACAGTGAATTTTAATTGGAGTATAAAAAGACTCTTAAAGCAAAAATTTTTTTAAAAATCTGGTATAATATATTGCCTAGAAAAGTAACCAGAATTAAATGCTTTATTAATCTCTTATAATAACATGATTGTACAATGGATGCTAAAGCAAAACATATTTGTGCAAATAGTTCTAAAATTGAAAATTAACTTCTTATTCTATAGTATCCTAGCTTTAACTTGTACCACAGTTTTTTAACTTGAACTCTTAGAAATAATGATGTAATATATATATACCTAGTTATATTAATTAGTTTAATAATGCCATAATATACAACAATATTTTAAATAATACTAAGAAAATACAAATATGTAATGATATGTAAAATATATTTGATAATTACACATATAAATCTATATGTATTGATATGTATATATATATGAATGCATATGTGTGTCTTATTTTTTTAATTCAACAAAATTCTTGTACAGATTACCTCATTTACTCCTCACAAAACTAGAGAACTGAGATCAGGAGAAACTTCACAGAAGTGACTCAACCAGTGAATAGTTGAATTGAGATATGAACCCAGGCTTATCAGATCCCTCAAACCATGCTTTTCCCACTATACCACATTGTCAAATAGGAGGAAAAAAATTGCAAAATCAGATATTTGTTTATAAACATATATAGTTTATGAAATATTGTACAAGGACTTCTGGTTAGGACTAGGATAATTAATTGGTAAAAAAACTTCTTTGAAATTTTTTCAAATTTCCTATTTTATCAAGATGCATAAAATCTCTAAAGTTCAGGATTTATATGAATGATAGATAACGTAATTGTTGCATGAAAATTATTGAATCATGTGTGACATGCTAGCCTGTCTAGATTATTATCCTGAGGAGAGGCTCTCCCATTTAGTAGCTCCAAACTGTCCCCCATGGACACAGACCAGTAAAAACTATAGTACTTTCCTTTGGCCTAAGAAGAAAGCTAAATGTAGTGTTAATATTTTCAGCAGACTCCTTTAGCAATTACGGTCTATAATCACTTACGTGGGACCAAGCATATGTTGTGCCGAATTGTCATTTGTCTTTCTAGATTAAAAGCAAGTAAGCATCTTGCCTGCAATAATCACTCAGGAAATACTGATTGATGTGAAATCAAAGAGCTCCCTCTTATCAGATCTATGTGTGCTACTTTGATCTTCAGACCTCTACCCTCCCCTTACTCCTTCCATCATTAGTAATTCCCTGCTCTCATGTCCTGGATAGCATCATGTTTTAACACATCTTCTCATTGCTTGCAAGAAAAATAAGTTATGGAGAAAATAAAGCAAAAGTTTATTTCTTACAGGTTTAAATAAAACGATTTTTTTGTCCTACTTTCTTTTTTGTTTTTACTGTTGTTCTTCATTCTTTTTTTTTCTAATACCTTTACCCAGATGCTCACTTGAGGTGACTTCAAGGTCACTTGGAGACTAAGAAATAAAACCCCTGAATACTTTGAGTTTGTAATTTTGCAAACCTGAGATTTAGTCATTTCTTCCCTCTATTCTAATTCTACAGGTACAACTAAAAACTATTGTACATTTCATATATGGGAATATGACCTAGTTGCAAAAAAAAAATGAAGAAGGTCCGTATGTGATGATATAAATAATTTACAAGATTTATTGTTAAATAAAAATTAAGATCTAGGACTGTGTGAAGAGTAAAATCCCATTTGTTAAAATATGGCAAAATTATTTGAGTATATACATACTTTTATATGCATTGACTATGAGTAAAATGTTATTTGAGAGTAGTTTCTGAGTTCTGTGGTAAAAGGGAGACTTACCTTTTGCTCATACACTTCTTTGTACCATTCAAAATTTTTATGAAATTCTCAAGGTAATTTCAACCAAAAAAAAGTTAATAAAGTGACACAGTTCAAGAGTTCTCAAAGTATGATTATATAGAATATAACATATCCATTCACCCATCCATCCATCCATCCATCCAGAAACCACTTATTAAACCTCCATAATGTGCTACCTTTTAAACTTGAGTTATTGTTGGGAGAACAGTGGGAAGCAGGGGAGTCCGTGTGCTTCCAGGACAAGAGTAGAGGGGTGGTATCAGCGTTTCTGGAAGTTGAAAATGAATGCTTGTCCGGTCCAGATGAATTTCACAGTCTGTGTCCATGTTGCCCTAGTGCTCATTAGTGGTCTCAGCTGAAGGGTTTAATTGCTCTTGTTGGGAAGTAATGGAGAGCTTGTTGAACCTTGGTAGTAACTGCTTGATTGGATTAGCTAGAACACCAATTCACAGGGAGCAAACTAGAGATTGTGGAAACAGAGTGTGAGACATCGAGGGGCATTACAAAGTGTAGATGCTAGAATGAAATAATCAGAATCCTATAGCAGAGGAATCCTTTGAGACTGAGCTCACCCTTTTCACTGGCCATCTTTATGTACCTTATCAAGGCTGTGCATGAACCTTTTTGTCAAAAATAACTTCAATAGTATGCATACTGGTATGCATATAAACCACTTAGCATACAAATAAACATTATAAAGAAGCAATTAGCTTCAAAACAACTAAGAATTATAGTTAATGCTTGAAAACATGCTATGTGTGAAAACTACACTTACTCTATCATTAACCTAGATATATTATTATGAAAAATTTCATTGTAAATCTAGCATTTAAAATGGTGACAATACAATTTTTTTAGATATAATAAATTTTAATATATGCTGTCCTTTAATCTTCATTAAAAAAAAGTCTTCAGAAGATCAGAAAGCCAAAGAGACTATTAACTCAGTTTTCATTACACATCTCCTCTGCATTTGAACTTAATGCATAGTGTCACATTCCCCCTACCCACCAATTCCTGTCTCTCCATAGGATATATCAGACTTTGTTTAAGTAGATTTTGTGTTCTACTGCTATTTGATTTCCAAGTGAATGATTTTTTTCCTTTGAGATTCAGCCTTATTCCTTACCTCTTGAGCCATTTTATTAATATATATATTTTTTATAACTGGCCTGTCAGACAAAAGATTAACTCCTATAAATAAAAAGAATAATACCTGTTGGATTTTGCCTACTGCAGTCTACCAGATTAACTTTTTATTATTATTACTTTCGAAGAAAGAATTGTATCTTATTTTGGCACAGTACTTGGAGAATTGGCTTTTTTTTTTTCTTTTCCAAATTGAAAATCATTAGCTATGCTATCTGAAGAGGATAATGGTCTATCACAGACAAAACTTGCTTTACTTTTCTTTTTTTCTTTGCTGTTGCTCTGTGGTATTGGCCTCTTCTGGATTTGCACAGTAAAATCTTTCTATATTTCTTACCCAAACAGGCTTTTCCAACAAATCTTGAGACTTAAGAAGTCACTGTTGCTTCCAGGAATTTATGTTGCCCAAAGCTAGCAAACAGACTTAGCCGATATTACAGAATGCTCTGGGCTACAAGAAAGCTGTTATTTGACCAGATGTTATTACAGAGTAGAAAAACAGATTACTTTTTATATTTTGGTTCTACAGAAACCTTTCATAACATAGTTATACCTAAGGAAATACAGAAATTCATTTGTCAGAAAACACTTTAGCTAAACAGTGTGAAACACTAGCTGTGTCCTTGCCTAGCCATATAAAAACTCATGCTTATGACTTGACTTTATAGAAAAAAAGTTAAATGCCAAGGCCAAAATGTAGCTAATTTTAAGTGTAGCTACTCTTATCACTAGACTCTATTAAGCTACTGCATTATTACCAGCACAAATTATTGTTTTTCTGCCCGAATCTGTATTCTCCTTGTTGGAAAAGGGAGTCAGCCTACACACCAATGAAACCTTGCATGTTATAGTTATTGTTAGGGCTCCTTTAGAATTTCTCTTACAAAGTGCTCATTTGGGTTTTGCATGAGAACAAAAACTAAGCTACCAGAACACCAGTTAACAGGAACTGATGCTCTTCTATGATTAATTCTTAACAAGAAATTATTGTCGTTTATTCTCATGGTTTTTCTCATGAAAGGTTTGCATACTTTTCATGTTTCATTTTTATTTTCCACTATATTCATTTTAAAATTAGTGAAGAAAAAACATACTGGCAAAAAGTTTAAAAAAAATCAGCGCATATAGAATAAAAATTATAAATTCCCCTTCCCACATTTACTAACTCTACATGACAATTTTATTCCTTCCCCCCATATAGCCACTATGCTTGCAGAATATTCTCAGTTTACATTTATATACTCTCATAGATTCTAATTTTCCACTTCTTTTTTATTGTTATGTTAATCACCATACATTACATCATTAGTCTTTGATGTAGTGTTCCATGATTCATTGTTTGTGCATAACACCCAGTGCTCCATGCAGAATGTGCCCTCTTTAATACCCATCACCAGGCTAACCCATCCTCCCACACCCCTCCCCTCTAGAACCCTCAGTTTGTTTTTCAGAGTCCATCATCTTTCATGGTACGTCTCCCCCTCCGATTCCCCCCCTTCATTCTTCCCCTCCTGCTATCTTCTTTTCTTGTTTTTCTTAACATATATTGCATTATTTGTTTCAGAGGTACAGATCTGTGATTCAACAGTCTTGCACAATTCACAGTGCTCACCATAGCACATACCCTCCCCAATGTCTATCACCCAGACACCCCATCCCTCCCACCCACCCCCACTCCAGCAACCCTCAGTTTGTTTCCTGAGATTAGGAATTCCTCATATCAGTGAGGTCATACGATACATGTCTTTCTCTGACTGACTTATTTCACTCAGCATAACACCCTCCAGTTCCATCCACATCGTTGCAAATGGCAAGATCTCATTCCTTTTGATGGCTGCATAATATTCCATTGTATATATATACCACTGCTTCTTTATCCATTCATCTGTCGAGGACATCTTGGCTTTTTCCATAGTTGGCTGTTGTGGACATTGCTGCTATAAACATCGGGGTGCACATACCCCTTTGGATCCCTACATTTATATCTTTGGGGTAAATACCCAGTAGTGCAATACTGGATCATATGGCAGCTCTATTTTCAACTTTTTGAGGAACCTCCATACTGTTTTCCAGAGTGGTTGCACCAGCTTGCATTCCCACCAATAGGGTAGGAGGGTTCCCCTTTCTCCACATCCCCGCCAACATATGTCGTTCCCTGACTTGTTAATTTTAACCATTCTGACTGGTGTGAGGTGGTATCTCATTGAGGTTTTGATTTGGATTTCCCTGATGCTGAGCGATGTTGAGCACTTTTTCATGTGTCTGTTGGCCACTTGGATGTCTTCTTTGGAAAAATGTCTGTTCATGTCTTCTGCCCATTTCTTAATTGGATCATTTGTTCTTTGGATGTTGAGTTTGATAAGTTATATCCTGCCACGTTACTGAATTCCTGTATGAGTTCTAGCAGTTTTGGGGTGGAGTCTTTTGGGTTTTCCACATAAAGTATCATATTGTATGCAAAGAGTGAGAGTTTGACTTCTTCTTTGCCAATTTGGATGACTTTTATTTCTTTTTGTTGTCTGTTTTTTCTTCTTTTTTTTCAGATTTTATTTATTTATTTGAGAGAATGAGAGAGAAAGAGAGAGAGCATGAGAGGGGGTTGGGTCAGAGGGAGAAGCAGACTCCCCGCTGAGCAGGGAGCCTGATGCGGGACTTGATCCTGGGACTCCAGGATGATGCCCCGAGCCGAAGGCAGTCACCTAGCCGACTGAGCCACCCAGGCGCCCTCTTTTTGTTGTCTGATTGCTGTGGCTAGGACTTCTAATACTATGTTGAATAGCAGTGGTGATAGTGGACATCCCTGCCACGTTCCTGACCTTAGGGGCAAAGCTCTGTTTTTCCCCATTGAGAATGACATTTGCTGTAGGTTTTCCATAGATGGCTTTTATGGTATTGAGGTATGTACCCTCTATCCCTATACTCTGAAGAGTTTTGATCAAGAAAGGATGCTGTACTTTGTCAAATGCTTTTTCTGCATCTATTGAGAGGATCATATGATTCTTGTTCTTTCTTTTGTTAATGTATTGTATCACGTTGATTGATTTGCGGATGTTGAACCAACCTTGCAGCCCAGGGATAAATCGCATTTGGTCGTGGTGAATAATCCTTTTAATGTACTGTTGGATCCTATTGGCTAGTATTTTGGTGAGAATTTTTGCATCCATGTTCATCAAGGATATTGGTCTGTAATTCTCCTTTTTGATGGGGTCTTTTTCTGGTTTGGGGATCAAGGTAATGCTGGCCTCCTAAAACGAGTTTGGAAGTTTTCCTTCCCTTTCTATTTTTTGGAACAGTTTCAGAAGAATAGGTATTAATTCTTCTTTAAATGTTTGGTAGAATTCCCCTGGGAAGCCATCTGGCCCTGAGCTTTTGTTTGTTGGGAGATTTTTGATGACTGCTTCAATTTCCTTAGTGGTTATGGGTCTGTTCAGGTTTTCTATTTCTTCCTGGTTCAGTTTTGGTAGATGATACATCTCTAGGAATGCATCCATTTCTTCCAGGTTATTTAATTTGCTGGCATATAGTTTCTACCATTGTAGGTTACAGATCTCTTCTCCCGAGCTGCTTTCAGGATTTTCTCTTTGTCTCTGAGACTCGTAAGTTTTACTAGTAGATGTCGGGGTGTTGACCTATTTTTATTGATTTTGAGAGGGGTTCTCTGTGCCTCCTGAATTTTGATGCCTGTTTCCTTCCCCACATTAGGGAAGTTCTATGCTATAATTTACTCCGATATACCTTCTGCCCCTCTCTCTCTTTCTTCTTCTTCTGGGATCCCAAGTATTCTAATGTTGTTTCATCTTATGTTATCACTTATCTCTTGAATTCTGCCCTCGTGATCCAGCAGTTGTTTATCTCTCTTTTTCTCAGCTTCCTTATTTTCCATCATTTGGTCTTCTATATCACTGATTCTCTCTTCTGCCTCATTTATCCTAGCCGTTAGCACCCCCATTTTTGATTGCACCTCATTAATAGCCTTTTTGATTTCGCCTTGGTTAGATTTTAGTTCTTTTATTTCTCCAGAAAGCGTTTCTCTACTAACTTCCATGTTTTTTTCAAGCCCAGCTAGTATCTTTAAAATCAAGATTCTGAACTCTAGGTCTGACATCGTACTAATGTCCGTATTGAGTAGGACCCTGGCCGTCGGTACTACCTCTTGTTCTTTTTGTTGAGGTGATTTTTTCCATCTTGTCATTTTGTCCAGAGGAGAATAGACGAATGAGAGAACAAAATGCTAACAAGGTAACAATGTCCCCAGAAAATATACTCTAAACAAATCAGAAAAGACCTGAAACTGGGGGAAAAGAAAGGGAAAGAAAAAGATAAAAACAAACAAAAATGGAGCAAAACAAAAAAACAGAATATGATCAAATATAATCAGGCTGATGCATAGATTGGTGCCACACACTAGATTTTGGGTGTATTTTGGTCTGTTAGAAGAAAGTGCCTCCCAAAATTTTAAAGAAAGAAAAACATATATATACAAAAATAAGGGTTGATACGATGAAGGGATGGAATACGACTGTAAAGATGAAAAGTATAACAAAATTTATAAAAGGAATTGATAAGAAGTTGTTTGAAAAAAGAAAGAAGAGGATTAAAAAAAAAGGGAGGGGAGAGAATGTGTCAGGCAGGAGACTAGAACAAACCATACACTAGAGATTCAGGGTATATTTTGATTTGTTAGAACAAACTGTATCTCAAAATTTTAAGGAGAGAACAACTTATATATATATATGTATATGCCAGAAGTAAGGGTAACTACTATGAAGGGATAGAATATGACTCTAAAAATGAAAAATAAAAGTTTTTTTAAAAAGGGATTGCTAAGATGTTGGTTGAAAAAGTAAAAAGAAAAATTAAAAAAAAAGTTAAAAAAATTAACTTTGAAAGACTAAAGAATCATGGGAAAAAAGCCATGAATTCTATGTGCAGTATTCCCCTAGCACTGGAGTTCTGCCGTTCTCATTGATTGGTAAACTTGGTCTTGGCTGGCTGTTCTTGCTGATCTTCTGGGGGAGGGGCTTGTTGCCATGGTTTCCAAATGTCCTCCGGAGGCGGAATTGCCCCACCCTTGCCGGTCTGGGCTAAGTAATCTGCTCGGGTTTGCTCTCGGGAAATTTTGTTCCCTGCAAGCTTTCGGTACAGCTTTGGAGGACGACAGTGAAAATGGTGGCCTCCCAATCTCCACCCTGGAGGAGCCAAGAACTCGGGGCCCCGCTCCTCAGTGCGCCCCCAGAGAAAAGGAGTCAGTCACTCCCGTGTACCCAGTCTCCGGCCGCACTCCGTGCTCACCCAGCCTGTGACCGAGCGTTTCTATCTCTGGCACCCGACTCGGTGTGGTCTCCAAACCCAGCAGATCCCTGCGGTGCACTCCCGAGCCGCTCCTCCCGGGGGAGGAAGGGGAGTCTCCCCGGATCTGCCGCTTGTTGGGTCCCTCCTGGAGAAGCAGTGGCCTGACAGTGCCGCGGATCACAGTTTATGGCAACCCTGAGCTGAGAGTCCACGCCTTGGCTCTGTCTCTGCAGCCGGCTTCCCTGCTCCGATCCCTGGGAGCTCTGCCGCACTCAGGCATCCCCGGTCTTTCTGTGACCCTGAGGATCCTGAGACCACACTGTCCCGTGAGGGTTTCACCCCCTGCTTAGCCACTGGAGCGACGTCCCTCAGCGGAGCCGATTTCTACAAGTTCCGATTTTGTGCTCCGTGGCTCTAGCACTTGCCAGAAGTGGCCGATGGAGGCCCCCTCCCCCACCGTCTATCCTCCCAAATATCGCCTCGGATTCACTTCTCCGCATGTCCTACCTTCCAGAAAGTGGTCGCTTTTCTGTTCAGAGAGTTGTTGCTATTCTTTTCTTCGATCTCCTGTGGAGTTCGTAGGTGTTCAGAATGGTTTGATCCCTATTCAGCTGAATTCCTGAGACCAGACGAAATCCAGGTCTCCTGCTCCTCCGCCATCTTGCTCTGCCCCCCCCCATTTTCCACTTCTAATACATCAAATACCAAGCTATTTTAAATTTTTTTCTGAAGTAAAATTAAATGAATAAAGTAATGACCTGAATCAAATGCTTGTGCTTTATGTTTGAACTTAGTGACATTTCTTGGCTTTTTAGAAATATTTATTTGTTTTTATGTGCCTTTCTTAGTTCTTATTAATTGTAGTTGCCAAATAAGCAACCACTGCGTAAATATTGTGTTTTCGTAGTTTTAGTGTTGCTTTTTTTATTTCTTCCTACTTGAAATTGAGTTTTTGCTATCATTAGTAGTGTTAGGCATATGTATGCATCAAGTCAGTTGACCTACAGCCATAGTCATGATGGATTTATATCATCACAGTTACTTTCAACTGGTTTTCTTGGTCACTCATAATGCCCCTTTATGATAATGTTCAGTTGTCTTTATTCTGCACCTATCTTTTAGCTCACTTAAGCTGCTAGTCCAAATGATGAAATCATCCAATATAATTATTTAGTAACTGTAAAACTAAGTTCTTCAACAAAATTTTTTTGCTAAATTGATCTATGAAGTGTTGAATTAATATATTTGAATAAAAAAATCTACATTTTAAAATATTAAATTATTTTAATTAGACAAATATATTTATGAGCAGTACATGATCCATACAAGTGTTATTTTAAATTTATCATTATTGTTTTCTGTTTTTTAAGTTTTTATTTAAACTCCAGTTAATTAACATACAATGTAATATTAGTTTCAGGTGTACAATACAGTGATTCAACACTTCCACACAACACCCACTGCTCATCACAGCAAGTGCACTCTTTAATCTCCATCACCTATTTTACTGGTCCCCCCCATGAACCTCCCCTCTGGTAACCATTAGTGTATTCTCTATAGTTACATTGGAAGGAAACAAATACATGGAGGTTAAATAACATGCTACTACGTGATGAATGAGTCAATCAGGAAATCAAAGAAGAAATTAAAAATACATGGAAAGAAATGAAAATGAACACACAACAGTCTCAAACCTTTAGGATGCAGCAAAAGCAGTCCTAAGAGGGAAGTATATAGCAATACAAGCCTACCTCAAGAAGCAAGAAATATCTCAAATAAACAACCTAACCTTATACCTAAAGGAGTTAGAAAAAGAACAAGAAACAAAGACACCTAAAGCCAGCAGAGGGAAGGGATTAATAAGGATTAGGGCAGAAATAAATGATATAGGAGCTAAAAAAAAAAAATAGAACAGATAAATAAAACCAAGAGCTGATTCTTTGAAACAATTAATAAAATTGATAAACCTCTAGCCAGACTTATCAAAAAAAGAGAGAAGACCCAAAGTAAATAAAATTACAAATGAGAGAGGAGAAATAACAACCAACACCACAGAAATAAGAGAATATTATGAAAAACTATATGCCAACAAATTGGACAATCTAGAAGAAATAGATAAATTCCTACAAACATAAACTACAAAAACCAAAACAGGAACAAATAGAAAACTTGAATAGACTGAAAACCAGCAATCAGTAATCACAAAACTCCCAACACACAAAAGTCCAGGGCCAAATGGCTTCACAGGTGAATTCTACCAAACATTTAACGAAGAGCTAATACCTAATCTTCCCAAACTATTCCAAAAAATATAAATGGAAAGAAAACTTACAAATTCGTTCTATGAGGGCCAGCATTACCCTGATACCAAATCCAGTTAAAGACTCCGCTAAAAAAGAGAATGATAGGCCAATATCCCTGATGAACATGGATGCAGAAATTCTCAAAAAATACCAGCAAACCAGATCCAACAATACATGGAAAGAATCATTCACAATGATCAATGGGATTTGTTCCAGGGATGCAAGAGGGGCTCAACTTGCAAATCAATCAATGTGATATACCACATTAATCAAAGAATACCAGAATAGCCAAAACAGCCTTGAAAATAAAAGCGAAGTTGGAGGCATCACAGTTCCAGATTTCAAGTTATATTACAAAGCTGCAGTGACCAAGACAGTATGGTACCAGCACATAGGTCAATAAGACAGGATAGAAAATGCAGAAATGAATCCATAACTATATGGTCAATTAATCTCTGACACAGCAGGAAAGAATATGCAATGGGAAAAAATTAGTCTCTTCAACAAATGGTGTTGGGAGAACTGGACAGCAACATGGGTGATGGGCATTAGGAGGGCAGGTGATTTGATGAGCACTGGATGTTCTACTGAACTGATGAATCATTTAACATACCAAAAACCAATGATGTGCTATACCTTGGCTAATTGAATTTAAATAAATAATAATAATAAAAAAGAATGAAACTGGACCACTTTCTCACACCAAACACAAAAGTAAATTCAAAATGGGTTAAAGATCTAAATGTGAGACAGGAAACTATTAAAATCCTAGAGGAGAACACTCTTTGACATTGGCCGTAGCAACTTCTTTCTAGGTATGTCTCCTGAGGCAAGGGAAATAAAGGCAAACATAAACTATTGGGACTACATCAAAACAAAAACTTTCTGCACAGTGAAGGAAATTATCAACAAAACTAAAAGGCAACCTACAGAATGGGGGAAGATAATCACAAATGACATATCTGGTTAAAGGTTAGTATCCAAAATATATAAAGAACTTATAAAACTCAACACCCAAAAAGTGATTAATCCAATTAAAAAAGAACAGACATTTTTCCAAAGAAGGTATCTACATGGCCAAAAGACGCATGAAACGATGCTCAACATCGCTCATCATCAGGGAAATACAAATCAAAATGACAATGAGATATCACTTCACACCTGTCAGAATGGCTAAAATTAACAACACAAGAAACAATAGATGTTGGCAAGGATGTGGAGAAAGGCAAACTCTCTTACACCATTGGTGGGAATGCAAGCTGGCACAGCCACTCTGGAAAACACTGTGCAGGTTCCTCGAACAGTTAAGAGGAGAACTACCCTACAATCCAGCAATTGCACTACTAGGTATTTATCCAAAGAATACAAAAATACTAATTCAAAGGGATACATGCACCCTTATGTTTATAGCAGCGTTATCTACAGTAGCCAAGTTATGGAAACTGCTCAAGTGTCTATTAACTGATGAAGGGAAAAAGCAGAGGTGAGATAGATAGATAGATATATCTATATGTAATAGGATATTACTCAGCCTTGAAAAGGAACGAAATCTTGCCATTTGCAATGGCATGGATGGAACTAGAATGTATTATGCTACATGAAATAAGTCAGTGAGAGAAAGACAAATACCATATGATTTCACTCATGTGGAATTTAAAAAATAAAACAAATGAGCAAAGGGGGAAAAGAGAAGGATGCAAACCAGACTCTTAGGAAAGAAATAGTCTCAGCAAAATCTACATTTAAGTAATAACTAATTACCAAATGATTTAGTAAATTCATCTTTTAATTAGGCTTTATTTTGAGAAAATTATAGATTTATACACAGTGGTAAGAAATAACAGACTCTGTGCACCCTTTACCATGTTTCCCCCAACAGTGACATCTTGCAAAAACCCTAGTACAATATCACAACCAAGGTATTCACATTGGTACAAGATACAAAATACCACCTTCACCATATAGATCCTTCCTATTCCCTTTCATAGTCACACCTACTTCTACCTCTTCAGCCCTTGACTAACACTGATCTGTTCTCCATTTCTATAATCTTGTCATTTCAGGAATGTTCTATAAAAGGAATCATGCAGTTTGTAACCTACAATTGGCTTTTTCATTCAGCATAACTTTCTGGTGATCCATCCAAGTTGTTGAATATCTGTGTAAATAGTTTGTTTCTCTTTATTGCTAAAAATTTTTCCATGATATGGATCTACCTGTTTGTTTAACCATTCACAAGTTAAAGGATGTGTGTTGATTACAGTTTTGGGCCATTACAAATACAGGCACTACAAACATTTACGTACAGGTTCTTGTGTGAACATGAATTTTAATTTTTCTAGGATAAATGCCCAAAAGTGCAAATGTTGGGTTTTATGGTAGTTTCATATATAGGTTTTTTAAAAACTGCCAAATGTTTTTGAGAATGGCTACACTGTTTTACATTCCCACTAACAATGTATAAATGATCTAGTTTCTCTACATCTTTGCCTGTCCTTTTGGTGTTAATACTATTTTTATTTTAGCCATTCTGATAGTGTGTTGTGATAGTTATTGACTTTTAGTTTACAGTTCCCTGAAGGCTAATGATGTTGAACATCTTTTCATGTGCTTATTACTGTCTGTATATTTTCTGAGGTGAAATATCTCTTTGTGACTTTTGCCCATTTTCTCATTGAATTTTAGGGTTTTTTTTAATTTTTGCTGTTGAATTTTAAGAGTTCTTTATATATTGGATACCAGTTACTTGGCATGTGATTTGCAAATACTTTCTCCCTGTTGCTTGTCTTTCACCCTCTCAACAAGGTCTTTAGTTGACCAAAGTTTTTAATATTGATGTAGTCTAACTTATCAGTGTTTCTTTAGTGGTTCCTTATTTTGTGTCAGGTCTAAGAACTCTTCACCTAATTCTAGATCCTAAAGAATTTCCCCTATGTTTTTTCCTAAACATTTCAAGTTTGTACATTTTGCATTTATGTCCATGATTCATTTTGATTTAATTTTCATGAAAAGTGTGAGGTTTACCTCGAGATTTTTTTTTATTGTTTATGCATTTGTTTGTTTTTGCCTATTGATGTCCAGTTGCTCCAGTAATTGTTGAAAAAGCTAAAAGCTGGGGCGCCTGGGTGGCTCAGTCATTAAGCGTCTGCCTTCAGCTCAGGTCATGATCCCAGAGTCCTGGGATTGAGCCCCGCATTGGGGTCCCTGCTCAGAAGGGAGTCTGCTTCTCCCTCTGTTACTCCCCCACTTGTGTTCCCTCTCTCACTGTCACTTTCTCTGTCAAATAAATAAATAAATAATCTTAAAAAAAAAAAGAAAGAAAAAGAGAAAGCTAAAAGCTATGCTTCCTCCATTAAATTGCTTTTATACTTTTGTCAAAAATTAGGTGGACATGTTTGTGTGGGCCTTTTTCTAGGGTTGTATACTGTGTTCCATAAACCTATGTATCTACCTGTCTTGATTATTACAGCTATATAATAATTCTTAAAATCAGGGTGGTTGCTTCCCCCCCCCACACTCTTTTTTTTTTTACAAAATTGGTTTAGCTATTCTAGTTTCTTTGATTTCCCTATCTATTTAGAATAATCTTATCTATATCTACCAAAAAATGCTCTATTTTTATAGGCATTTGTTAAACCTGTCTATTAATTTAAGCAGAATTGGCATCTTGGCTAAGTCTTCTAAGTCCTGAGCACAATATGTCTCTCCATTTATTTAGATCTTCTTTTAGTTCTTTCATCAATGTTTTGTAGTTTTTAGTGTCTAAGTACTGTATGTGGTTTGTTATATTTATACCTAAATATTTCATTTTTGAACAATTATAAATCTTATTCTTTTTTTACTTTATTGTCCAAGTGTTCATTGCTAGTATAAATAAATTCCATATTTTTGTGCATATCTTATATCCTGTGACTTTGCTGAACTTTTTAATTCTAGCGAGTTTTTTGGTGGGTAACTAGGGATATTCTATGTAGACAACCATGTCATCTACAAATAGGAAGTTTTTTTTTTTTAATAAATGTTTTAAGATTTTATTTATTTATTTATCTGACAGAGAGAGACACAGTGAGAGAGGGAACACAAGCAGGAGGAGTGGGAGAGGGAGAAGCAAAGCAGGCTTCCCGCGGAGCAGGCAGCCCGATGTGGGGCTCGATCCCAAGACCCTGGGATCATGACCTGAGCCGAAGGCAGACGCTTAACGACTGAGCCACCCAGGCGCCCCTACAAATAGGAAGTTTTATTTTTTCCTTTCCAATGTGTATGCTTCTATTTCCTTTATTTGCCTTTTTTAAAAAAAGACTTTATTTATTTATCTGACAGACAGAGACACAGTGAGAGAAGGAACACAAGCAGGGGGAGTGGGAGAGGGAGAAGCAGGCTCCCCGCGGAGCAGGGAGCCCGATGCGGGGCCCAATCCCAGGACCCTGGGATCATGACCTGAGCCGAAGGCGGACGCTTAACCGACTGAGCCACCAGGCGCCCCTCCTTTATTTGCCTTTTGTACTGGCTATAACTTCTGGTACTATCTTGAGTCAGACCAGTAAGAGTAGACATCATTACTTTGTTCACCATTAAGTATCATGTTAGTTCTAGGTTTTTCATAGATGCTTTTTATCAAGTTGAGGAAGTGCCCCCTGTATTTCTACTTCTCAGAGATTTTTAATCATGAATTCATGCTTAATTTTGTCAAAAACTTTTCTTCTTTGAATCATATGATTCTGAGATTTTTCTTCTTTTACCTGTTACTATGGTAGATTTCATAGATTGATGTTAGAATACTGAGTCAGCCATGCATCCCTGTAATAAACCCCACTTGTTTGTGATATAAAATTCTTCTATATGTGATTAATTCTATTTGAAAATGTTTTATTAAGAATTTTTGTACCTATATTTATGAGGGATGTCAGTCTGTAGTTGTGTTGTTTTGTTGTGTGTGTGTGGTTTTTTTTTTTTTTTTTTTTTTGGTACTACCCTTGTCTGGTTTTGATATCACTGTAGTACTAGTTTCATAAAATAAATTGGGAAATGCTCCTTTCTCTTTTACCTTCCAGAAGAGATTCTGTACAATTTGTACTAATTCTTCTAGAAAGATTTGGCAGAATTCTCCAGTGAAACCATTTTGAGTTTAGACTTCTTTGGGAGGATTTTTAAATTACAAATTCAATTTCCTTAATTGTTACAGAGTTATGAAAATTATAGATTTCATGTTGGGTAGATTGGGTATTTAGTGAATTTCAAGGAGTTAGTACCTTCCATTTAAACTGTCATATTGTATATGGAAGAATGAACATATAGTATTTCTTTCTTATCCTTCTGATGTCAACAGGGTTGATAGGGAGTTACAAATATATGGAAAGAAATCACAGAGATGAGATTGCCTATATATTTAGAGAGAAGAATGAGAAAGAAATCAGACAGAGTGACCAGAGAGGGGAAAAATCAAGAGTACAGTATCTGAAAAGCCCAGGGAAGAAGATAATTTCAAGAGGAGGAAATATCCCAGAGTGTTAAGTGAGTTACAGACTGAGACATGTCCATTGGTTTAGACAGCGAGGAGGATACTGAGGAGATTGACAGCATGGCAAGATCAATACAGTGAATCAGTGGAAGCAGAGGCTGAATTGGAGTGGACTGAGGTGTAACTAAGAAGTAATGAAGTGGAGGTGGTGGCAGTAGACTGTTCTTCCAAGGGCTCTTGCAGAGGAGGAATAAGACAGGGAGATCTTAAAAAGGAACTAGGACACTACATCAAAAATTCATGATGTATTACATGTTGGCTAATTGAACATAATAAAAAAATTGTATTTGAGAACAAAGAAAGGAAAAGAAAGGAACCGGGAGACAATTTTGGTTTTCTTACTTAATTTTTAACATTAGATAAACATTGCCATCTTGGAATGTTCTCTGGGAAGAATCTAAAAACTAGAGAGAAGTTATCAGTATTTAAAATATAATTATCAAAAAGGTAAAATCGTAACAGACAAATGAAAACATAAAGTCAAAGATTTTTATATAACTCATTAATTAATGAAGGCAGCAGTGAGATACTATGACCTGTTCCTGCATCATCCAAGATGCTAAGATATTTATATGCAATACAACAAAAATATGTGAGGATAAGATTACTAGGTTAGGTGTAAAGATTGTCTATGTCCAACAGGCCATAAATCACTGTGATTATCAGTTCTACTAGCCAGAAATAATTTGCATCTCTATCCAACAAAAATATACTCAAGATATGTCTTCTCTAAATCTTGGTCTTTGGACTTTTGATGAGTAGTAAACGTATGAGGTAGATTAAATACATTCCAACTGATTTTGCCTTTCAGATAATTTTTTGATAAGATACATTAGAAATGCTGGATAACTATGGAGTAAGATGCCCAAGATAACAAGAGGACAGTGTTCTGACCTTGGATGCACATTGGAATCGCCTAGAAAAGTTTTAAAAAGTACTTAAACCCTGCCCCACACTGAGGGATTCTGATTTAATTTGTGTGGAACTGAGCCCGAACAAAAGCCAAAGGGGAACAGTGGCAGAAGGTGTGCTAATAGGGGTGCAGGGGAGAGAATTAGCCTTAAAGAAAAGGATGATCGCCCTTGTTCCATAGAAAAGGAGCAAGGGTGGACTATGGATGCAAGTTCATAGATTTGGAGGAAAAAACCATGGCTGTTTTATTTCAATGCAGTGAGAAAGCAGATACAGTTTCTTTGAAATGGAGCGAAATTTTAATTCGGTTAAATAGAGTCACATTTCCTATGTGCATGGACAGAAAGAACATTTTAAGGTAAATTTAATGGTCTTCGTAGAATATTAGTTGTTAAATTCATCCTATTTAACTTAGCTTCTTAAGTGTTCTCCATTTACAAATGTGATTTCTTTCTTTTTTTTTTAGAAATTTAATTTTTAATTTTTTTTTTTTTTATTAAATAGACTCCATGCCCAACAGGGGGCTTGAACTCAAAGTCACATGCTCTGCTGACTGAGCCACCGCCAGGCACCCCACAAATATGATCTCTTAAACAAGAGCCAGTTTTGAAAGCAAAAACCCAGTGACAAATGACTGTTTCAACTCCTGATGTGAGACTAAGTAGTCTCCATGGCCTAATTTCTAAATGCACGTGATAGATGGTAGTCATAACAATGATGCTTTTTTCCAAGTGAAACTCACAGTTTTTTGCTGCAGTGTTTGGACTTGTACCGTTTCTCAATTAAGATAATGCTTTGAAATGCCAAAAAACAAGACTAAAATACTATGAGGATCACCATGATACAGAGTGAAGAGTGAGTATACATGGCCCATTTGCAGAGCTCAACACTTATGACTCACTGTGTCTGAGAACCATTTGCACCAGCCTATAGGTGCTTCTGCCAGACTGGGAGCTCTTGAAGGACAAGCTCTTGAGTGTTCTTTGTAAAATCTCAGTATTTGACAAAGTTCTGGCATTTGTTATGTGCTCAATAATATTTGCTGAATGAACAAATGTATTATGGTATGATGCCCACAATTGTTGCAGTGTCTACAGAAATCATTACAATTCAAAGCACACGGGTTCAGAGTTAAGAAGACTGAAAATTTCTTAATATGGCACATGCTAAAGTTCAGTAGTTTATTTATAGGACGATTTTGTTTCTGCTTCTCTCCCACGTTGCTGTAAATGTTAAACATCACCTTGTCACACATGCAAAGTGCTGATCTAATTGGCCTATAAGAGCACTGTGTTCCCTTTCAGCATCATCAAGATGTGATATGGATAATCCACTTAGAGCCTCCCCTTCTGTGCTACTATATTTAAAATAGTTTGTTGCAGTGTTCATGGGGATTTATAAAATGAGTTTCTAGGAAATGAGAAATCATTGAGTGCTAGTGTGCTTTTCACTTTCTGCTGAGCCTTTAAAAGGATTTACCTCAGTCGCTGTGGGGCTGATTTCCCTTGACATTTTGTCACCATCTGTAGTCCAGCAATGCAGAAACAGGAATTCTCTCAGGAAAAGCTTTAGAAAAGATGAGGTCCCTTCTATACTTCTTCAGTGCCACTCCACAAACCCTTCCTCTCAGGGGCCGTATCTGGCTTCCTTGAGCTCCACATTGTTATTTCTAGCAGAGAGCACAGTCCCCGAGGAGGGAAGGACTTCAGAAAGCTTTCTCTGCCATCTGTTCCTCCATGGTGTTGAGTGTTATGTTTCCTAAGAACAGCAAATAACTGTGTTAGAATGCGCAATACCTTCATGAGTCTCAAAATTTCTACGCCTTGATTCAGTACAATTCTAACTCTGAATGAGAGCACGTGGCCTCCAAGGCATGTAAGGCATTTTATAAGCATCGTTTTAGGTAATTATTCTCATTATAACTGCAGCAGGTAATGATTATCATTGCCCTCATTTTATAGTAAAGAAAAAGAGTTAAAGAGAGTTTATGTTTAAGTTCCCATTGCTCATAAGAGATAGAAGAAGATAAAAACCCATCTTTATATATATATATATATAATGCTTTATATATAGAAGACTCTGTCTTCTATAAAACATGGACAGCCAAAAGTTTCATAAAAGCATGTATCTCAGGCTCTTTCCTTACAAAATCTCAACATGGCATAATTAGCCCATAAATATAAATATTTATACCTTATTAGGATCACATTTTTCTTGGATATTCAATTTGGTGTCTAGAAGAGAGTTCACAGCCAGGAATCAAATACACTGCTCAAGAAATCTCTTAAGTGTCTCTTTTAATTTGGAAGATTTAGATTGCTTCTTAGCATTTCATTGATGATTATTACAGTTTTGTATTGAAAAATCTATGCAGCAGCCACCAGGTGTTGAATGCCTACTCTACCAAATGCCATATGCAGTATCACTCCAAAGTGAGTGATATTATCATAATTTTACAGATGAAGAAATGGAAACTTACAGAAGTGAAGTAATTTTTTCAAGTTCACTAAGTTGGAAAGTGGTGAACACGGGATTTAAACCCAGGTCTGACTGACTTCCAGACATTTTCCAACATGTCACCCTGACTCAGCATAATTATGTGAATGTTCTACCTGTCAAGAACTTTGTCGTCCTCAGGTAAACATAATTGATTCAATGTGAGAATTGTTAGATCACCATCCACACAAATATACATTTTTCACTTTATTCTTTTGCATATCTTTAGTATGATAGCTTGAATACAGAAGTTTGTTTTTAACTCATTCATGCAACTCTAGGGACTATCACTGGGTTATTTCATTTTCAAAAAGTTAAGGGGAAATGAAATAACAAATGACTGTAAGAAGAGGAAAAGAAAACACTTTGCATACTAACACCTAAATCTCAAATGGCGCATCAGCTTTAAAATGTGTTAAAGCAGATTAGCTTTAAAAGGTTTAGCCATTAGGGGTTTTTTCCATTGCCAGTAATATGGTCAATTGAAACTAGTTAGAATATTTTAATAGAAGTTTTCTTTTCATTAAAATTATTTCAAGCCTGGATATAGTCTCCAACTAATAAAGATAATCATAAAATACTTTAGGGCCCTATTTAAGAAAATGGGAGTGAGTAGGGCAAGTTGCAGAATTTTATTCTTGACTGAGAAGGGAAAGAGGCATTATTTCTGTTTTATGTGGAAAATTAACTGCCTAAATGTGATGCCAGCAAGAAAATAAGAGCACAGAGCAGTAAAAATCTGCATCTCATGGGGAATTTGTGTTCAGTTCTCCCTGAGCCTAAAATGGCACAGGCTTTCTTCCGCACGCAGCAAGTCAGATAGATGAACATAGTCTCTGAAGAGGTGAAAAGCAGAAGAACATAATGATAGGCTCGGCCACTCAAAGCTCAAATAGCAACATATTTTATTTTTGTACATGGGAAACTTCAATGAACTTGGAAACATACCTCTTTCAGTTTTGCAACATTCTTTCTGTTAGGTCAGGAGCAAATAGCAAAATGATCATGTACATGTCCGGTTTCTAAATGAGATCAGTTAATCTAAAGAAATTAGGGAACATGAACATGTGACTTGAATCAGCTTTTCTTCTCCCTGAAGTCTTTCTTCTGAGAATATTAAATAATGATGTATGCACATATGCAGAATATTTTCTTTAAAAAATTAGGATGTGTAAGTTATCATTTTGGACCCAACCAAAAATGAGGTATGAGCCAGGACTATAATTATAACACCTCTGCATTTAATATCCTCTACCTAGAAAATAGAGATAATGACATCTAACCATATAGGGCACAGTACAAGATTTTGCAGGTGAACATGTGCTGAATTGTTTTAACCCATCCGCACATTCTAGAAGCCAAGAAGAACAGGCTCATTCTGCAGAGAAACAGTGTAACAGGAGTCTGAAAGGTTAAAGGACTACCCATAGTTAATAGCGACATTGTTTCAGCCCCAGAAGTGAGGTTTGTGTGACAGTGCTGGCCTGGATGTCCAGGCTCACCGGCCTCTCTGGCATGGTACCGGCACCAGAGAGCATCCTCTGAAAGCACCTGATCCTGCCTCTGTGGAGAACAGAGGTCCCTGTGGCTGAGTTCTCCTGAGTCTGCAGCCACATGGCTGCCCACTAGCTGCATTTGTGAACAAAAGGCTCTTGTTTGAATAACATACCTATCAAATTCTTTGACAATATGGTAAGGATTGATTGGTGCATCACACTGGATGACCTATAGAAACTCAAGAAACCGTCTTTTATTTTGAGAACATTTCATAGTGCATGCCTGCTCCATTTCTAGCCCCCTTTCCTAAGCGGGAAAGGTGAAAGACAGGAGTAGAAACAGGAAACTATAGAACTATTTGGGAAAAGTGCCTATAGGAGTGACATGTGTGGTGTTGATTTTATGGCCATACAGTAAATAAAGATTGATAAAAGCAACTTGAAAATCATAAAAATTATTGATGCATTTTCTTTTCTGGAAAATGGTAGCTTCTATTTTTTATTTAATAGTTAAACCCATTCTGGAAGGAGAAATAGAAATATCAGGAGAACTGATGAACCTTTTTTTTAAAAAAGGAATTGTTTTATAATGCTTCAGAAAAATGCGTATTTTCTCGCTTATAGACAATAATTTTAGTACTCCTATTATTTCTCTTATATATCATGGATTTTTGTTTCTTTGTTTAAAGCTTTAAAAATTATGGTAAGGTTATTTTGCATTTCAGGTGCTGAGTTCTATCTGAAGGGACATTTAAAAGTATTGGCAGTAAAGTTTTGGTTTGTCATGCATAAATTTTGTTTTCCCTCTCTACCCAAGGGAGTTAGCCTGTTTTCTTTATGTCTGCCCCTTTCACTCTATGAGACATGTCTTCCCCATCTTTGGACATTTTTAGATTGTATTTTCTTCTGAATGCTTTTTGTGAATATAAAATCCAAGTTATTTGAGTCCATTCAACGAACAATTAGGAAATATCTGCGGTGTTCAAGGAAAGCAATGTGTTAGATTCTGTGTGGGCTATAAAGATGAATAAAGCATGTCCTTAATGAGCTGACAGTGTAACGGGAAGAACAAGATGTGTCAAAAATGACTAGCATACAAAGCAGAGTGGAAAAAGGGCACTAAGGAGACTGCAAACGCTTGAGGAGTTTTGACATAGGAGGGATTGATTACTTTTAGCTGTGGCATTAGGGGAAGGCTTCCTAAAGCAAGTGGCCCTTGAACCTCCGGGAAAAGACAGTGATCGTTTCTATAGAAAATTATGGCAAGTGGGGTCATTGGAGAGTGCTCTTTAGACAAGTACACATGATCACAGGAGGAGCAGAAAGTGCAGAGCTGATTCAGGAAACACCAGACGCTGTTTGAGAACGCCAGAGGGATGGTCCTTCACACCAGTGAGACCTGGGCCAGCCAGGTTAAAAGGTTCTAAATGCCAAGTTATTGAGAAGTTACTGGGAAAGGAGGCAGCCCAGTTAACCCAGCTGATAAACCCCCACATCAAAATTCTTTATCAAGTGTGGTTAAAATGAGGGAGTAAGCCACATGGTTTCTCTTGGCCCTTCTTGGGTGACATGTGCCTAGAGTGTGATCATGTTGTGACAGTCATTATGATCTTCCCATCCAATTATTGTATTGGCCTATTTCCTTTGCTTCTGGTCCTGGATGCTATGCAAACATAAAATGTCATGAGATTCTGAAAATTCAGCTCAATGTTTCTTAAATGCCCACTGTGTATAAGGCAAATGCTGAGAGTTATGAGGAGGAAGAAAACACACTTACAACTGTTATGGAGTTGATATTTCACCTGTCATCCAGTTCTAACCCATATTACTTCAGTTTTCAGGACAAATTACACTAGATAAATAAATAAACTAGACTAGGAAGACAGGCTGATGTGGCAATGAAAAATACAGAGTTAGAGTCAGGCCAGCATCTGAGACCTAGGTTTATCTTTTTCTATTGTGTGGCCTTGGGCAAGTCACTTAAGCTCTCCAATCTTAGCTTCTTCGCTATAAAATAGAGGTAACTGCCTCAAGGTACTGTTAGAAGTATTAAATAAAAAGGATGTATATAGAGCAGAGCACTTGTCACAAAGTAACATTAAAGAAATGCCAGCCGTGGGGCACCTGGGTGGCTCAGTCGGTTAAACAGCCAGCTCTTCATTTTGGCTCAGGTCAAGATTTCAGAATCCTGGGATGGAGCCCTGTGTCTAGCTCCATGCTCAGCAGGGAGTCCGCTCCCTCTCTCCCTGCCCCTCCCCTTATGTTCTCTCTCTCTCTCTCAAATAAATAAATTAATCTTAAAAAAAAAAAAGAAATGCTAGCCTTTATGATTTCTTCAAGGAATATTTTTCTCCATTTTCTTACATCTGAGTAGAAAAATGAGAGGCACACAAGCTGAACAATAGGATATATACTGTGTAAGGATAATATTTTCTGGCTATTTATTACTGTATAACAAGCCCCTTCCCAAATTTGGTGACCCTAATACAATTTATTTTTATTTCTCCTGGTTCTGTGGGTTGACTTGACTCAACTGGGCAGTTCTTACTGGGAACCTTTCCTGCAGTTTCCATCTAATGTGGGCTAAGGCCATAGTTCATAGTTATCTGAAGGCTCTACAGGACTGAACAGCCCAGGTGGCTCCCACACACTGCAGGTAGTTGATGTTCCTTTCACCTGGGAAATCAGTTGGGGCTATAGAATGAAGCAGCCACAAATGATGTCTCCAAGTGGTTTGAGCTTTTCAAAGCATAGTGATGGTTTCTGAAAGGAGCATTCCAAGAGACTTGGCTGGAAGCTGCAAGGATTCTTCATTTGCATATCTGCGTGTGCTGCCTTTTCTCGTCTCCTCTCGTCTCCTCTCCTCCTCCAGGGCTTTTACTCCATGGTAGTCAGTTGTAAGCACACCTGCTGTACTCATTAGGGAAAGCTGCCAAAAGACTACCCTGACTCAAAGAGGCAGAGAAATAGACTACTTCTTGACAAGGGAGTGGAAGGTGACATTGCCCATGAGCATGTGAATGAGGACTACTGTTGTTGCTTTGCAGCAATTCCCATGAAAGTACTGTAAACTGGGGTAGACAGTAGTTGTCTTCATTTTTCTGATGAGGAACCTGAGGGATGTTAAAAGTTGGCCAAGGTAACTTTGTTATTAAATGGAGGAGCTCCACATTGAACTCTGGTCTTCGGAATCCAAATTGGGTCGTATGGGAAAACTACCCTCTGCCTTTCCTCACATAACTCATCATGAGCTTTCTTCAGAGATGAGAAAGACCACGGGGGCTCAAGGCACTGATCTCCTTCCCACTCCCTACACATCTCCATGTTACCTTCACCTTCTGTGCCCTTGTCCATCCCCTTCTATGGGCCTGAGTGTGATCAGCTTTAAAATGGGGTTAAAAGGACGTTCTCATAGAGCTGAAATGATGACTACATGAATGTAATACATGAAAAGTGCTTAAAACAGTGCCTAATATGTCATGAGTATTCAATATTGTCTAGCTATTATTGTTTTGCTGTTATTATGGTGATGATGATGATGAAAATTCAAATTCCTCAGGGTTGGGATAGGTATTTATATAATTCTCTCTGTTCATTATCAGTCCTTTCTAAACCAACTACCTTATAGAGTTTTCCTTCTCTGGTTTTTACCTAGGTCACTTCATAATTGCCCAAACCAGGGGATATTTTTCATTGGTTATTTTTCTCTAAACTCCCTGATGCCTTTAAAATGCCCTACACCCTTGGTGTTCATGGCTTTTACTCTTCCTTGAGGAGCGTACATATACAGTTGTGCAGACTGTAAGCTACCCAAGGTCACACATCTAAGGGAAAGAGGTGCGTTTCAAAAATAAGGTAGAGTGTCTACCTATTAGAACAATCTCCAGCAGGTGGCAGTAACATGTTCTGATCTAACAAAATCAGTATATTGTGACAACTTTCTGACAGGTGGAGTTAGGTGTGTTGAGGAAGAGGCATCTTTTTACTACCTCACACAGAGACGCCATGTGGGCGGGGGTGGCCCTGCTTCTGACTGTTCTTCCTCTATTGCCTCCCCAGATACTCTTCTTTTGCCTGTGCCTTGAATGCCACTGAGCTTCTTTTCTCAGCTCTCTGCACTTACTTTACACACTCTAATTGGGTAATTTAATAGACTCTTACTATTATAACTATCACCTTCTTGCTAATGAGTCCTAAATCTTTCACTACAGCACCGACTTCTCTTTTGAGAAATCTAACTGCCTCCTGGGCATCTTCATTGGGAGGTCTCATGGAAAACTGATATTCAACATGTCAAAAACTTCATTCCCTGCCAGACCCTCAACAATGAAACCCAGGCATCATTTTTAAACCAAGATAACTCTGTTGTGCTTTGTCAGTGTTTCCATGAAAAAGTTCAGCTTCATGTTTATGTGTGAAATGTATATTGGGTGGGACAGGGGCCTATATGTTTGTGAGACTCCCCTGTGGCTTTCATCCAGAGTAGTACTGCCTCAAAACTGAGGGTTTGGCATATGCTTGATGTCCCAGGATCCTTCCTAGATGACCTTGCTCTTTGTAATGGGTCCAGAAGGGAAGCTGAAATTGACCTTCACCTCACTGAGGCACTGGTCGTTTTGGGGAAGAGATTCATCCTGTTGTATTAATTTCATAGAGCCATCAAATTAGATCATCTATGAGTTATGCTAGACTTTTTCCAGTCCTCCTACAAATTACTTTATCCTACAGATTACTAACTTTCTACTCACATTTTTTTTTTAATGTGCTTTCTCTCTCTCTACTCCTCTTCTCAGTATTCTATTGTAGGTGTGTTCTGTCTCTTGGTTGGAATTTTAATAAATTCCTTATTACACTTACTCTATATGATGTTGCCATCTTATCCCATTAGTATTTATTTTTCGTATAGCTGAGAAGTATATCTATCTAAAGTATAAATCTAATCTTGTCACTCCTATTTGATTCACGTTCAAGGTTTCCTGTTACCTGCAGGATGGAGTTCAACTCCAGCCCGTGATGCAGCTCTGATATAACTTTCCTCAGGAAGTTTTCTCTGACCCACGAATCCTCCTTCTGTGTGTCCAGGATGCCTATGTTTCCTTACTATCACACGCTCATTTTTGTACTCTAAGGCTCAGCTGGTATACCTTTCTCTGCCGCTAGACTATGAGCTTCTTGAGGATCCAAGCTGAACCTCAATTATCTTTGTATTCACAATGCCTAGAACAGTTCTTGAGACATAGTAAATGTTAAAAAAATATTTTGAATGAATGAAAGATGAGTATAGAATGGAATGATTGAAAGAGCTTCATAGAGGAGGCTGCTCTGCATTGGGTTATGAAGGAAGGGATACTTTTAGTACAAAGAGGGAGGAGTCAAAGTCTTCCAGGAAAGGGACTGGGAAGAAGGGAATATAAAACAAACTTCTTAGGGCGCCTGGGTGGCTCAGTCAGTTCAGCGTCTGCCTTTGGCTCAGGTCATGATCCCAAGGTCCTGGGATGGGAGTCTGCTTGTCCCTCTCCCTCCACCACCCCCCTCCCCCTGCTCTCTCTCTCTCTCTCTCTCCCTCATTCACTCTCTCTCAAATAAGTAAATAAAATATTAAAAACAGCAACAACAATCTTCTTATTCATTCGTGCACTGTTCAAGCCATGATTGGAGTCCTCCTCTTCCCCACAGTGTAAAAGAATTCATTATGAAGAGATCTTTTCTTGTATCTTGTGTTTTGGTAATTTCCCTTTCTTTTTTTTCTGTCCTTCTCTTTATGTCGGCATAAAACTTCCTACATTTGCCTTTTTCAACATTTTTATTTCTCTAAAGGCAAGAACCCACTGGGTTTGGGAATGTACATGAGCTAGTTCAGCATTTTAAATATAGACAAGTCCAAACATTTTCATTTTACTAGTCCATGCTCATCTTTCACCCCCTCCCTCCTCAGTGACTTCTTCACTCATGGATACATACTAAGATGAAAAAATATAAGGTAATAAGACAAACCAGTTTCTTTTGAAATGCCTGGTAAGATGTTCTGAGCATTTTAGATGATCCTCATAGCTCCATGATCTCTTGTGAAGTAAATGTTAGCTCATGATTAAAGGTTGTCATTTTCCATTCTCATATTATAAAAAATATATAATTTATCTTCTAAGATTATAATTATACATTATGTTAAAGAAAGAAATGTACATAAATAACAAAAAACTTCTCTCATTCTCTTTTAAGCTTAAGTTTTCCATATTTTCCTGGTTTCAAGGTGTCTTAAAGCTAGAAAAGATTATAGACTTATTGAGAGATTTTATTTATTTAGATATTATTTAAGCCAGAGCTTCCACCAGTGCTTCTGGCATTACTTCTCCATAATCAGCAAACTCTTCTGTACCCTCAAATTCTTTAAATGCTTCCTCTACCTTCATGCTTAAAAGAAACGTGGCTATCCCTGAAAACACCACTATCCCTGAATCCTCATGTAATTTGAGGCCATTGTCTTTTCTAACCATTTCTCTCCCACTCTCTTGTGAAAAACTTGACTCATTTGAGGATCATGCCAGTCAGATGTAGTCCCTTGTCCCCTTTCATCACTGTTATTTATTAAATTTTGCTTAAGTTTCCCTTGTTTTCCAGAAGCGTTGACACTTAACTTACAGGCTTTCTCTGCCTTCCAAGCCATTCCATTATCCTGAGACACCGGGATAGCCTCTGAGTTTTTAGCTTTTCTCCTATTTAATGACTTACTCCTCGACCCCCTCTGCATCCATTTTAGTGGTCACAACCAGATCCTAGTCATTGTAACTGTTCTATTTCTCAAATCACTAAAGCAGACATCTTGGTCTCCCCTCTTTGCAATTTGCTTTGCCAAGTATTCACAGTACAAACGGGCTTTAAATTCACCATGATTTCAGTCTTTTGATCCTTTTACTGTCTTCCAGTCTACCCTTCCTTTTCTTTCTTCCCTTTTAATCCATCTTACATTACATGGTGTATCATTCCCAGTCACTCTCTTAATTGTCTTAACAGTAACCTACATTCTCTTGTGCCTGCCCTCCGTGTGAACCTTAGCCTACCCTGCAACACACATTTTCTTTTTATTTTTTCCTCCCAAAACCTCTACCTGGCTGAAATCAGCTCCCTACTTTCTCATTGCCTGAAGTAGAACTGTGGAGAATTTTCAGACAAAGTCACTTAACGGGGTCTATGTGTAGCCCTGTACATTTAATATCACCAACCCCAAATGAGCTCCCAGTGCTGCATTAGCCGTGGTCATCTCTGTCTGCGCTCTCACTTCCCCATTCCCCACAGCAATGAAATTAAACTTTCTTTATTCTTTTCAAATACTCCTCCCACTTTCATCAGACCTCACATCCTATCAGAGAAAATAAATAATGTCAGACAGGAGTGTGCTCATCTTGAGGCTACCAAGCATACAGATTATCTATATATACATTAATGTCACTTTCCCTCCCCTCAGTGTTAATGGGAATGCCTTATGTTCTCTATCTTTGGGTTATATGTCTATCTATGCATTGGGTTCCATCTTCTTGCCCCTCTCAGGAGTTTTACATCATTATTTTTCCATCTCTCTTCTGTACAGCCAACCTCTCCATCTCACTAAATCCTTCCAGTTGGCTTTTCAACATATGCAGTCCCTCCCTTGTGAAAGACACAAAATGTCTTTCAAGTTATTGCTCTATTTCTCCTTTCCACTTTAACACTAAATTATTCAAGAAGTTATCTACACTCACTGTCTCCCAGTCAATCCGTCACCCATTACGATCTGCCTTCCAACCTTTTTACTTCCACCAAAATCATTTTGCTCAACAGTTTATATTCACGTTGCTAAAAGGAAAGGATATATTTAAGTCCTTACCGAATTTACACTCTCAATAAGAGTTCAGCATTGTTGAAGAGATCCTTTCCTTCTGATTTTCTTCTTTCTTTTTGTCTGATTTTGCTCCTCTACTATAAAATCAAATGTCAGCCTTTTTCAGGGCTTGGTCCTGGATTTGCTTCTCATCACACTCGAAGCAAGTTCATCCACATCCATTGTTTCCATTACCGCTAAAAGACAGATGACTCACAAATTGCTTGTTCAGTTAGGACCTCGCCTCTAAGCTCCAAGGCTACACAACCAAATGCCATTTGGACATCTTGATGCCCAACTCGTGGTCTGTCTTTTGTCCCAAACCAGCCTTCTTCTGGTACTTTGACATTGTTTAATGGTACTACAATGTCTTTCGTTGTATTTGCCAAAAAAGAAAAATGAAATTCTCTCTCCTCAGACTCAGTCTGTTAGCTAACCTTGTCAGTTTTGCCTCGTAGCTTTCAACTTAGTTCCCTTCTCGCTATCTCCATCACCACTCTGTCCACGATGGACATCGCTTGCCTGGAGCACTGTCATAGGCTCCTCACTGATCTTCCCATGTATATTTTGACCTTCCTCCAGTCTATCTTACTCTAGAACTATCCTCAGACAGGGGTGATTTGGCTCCCTGCACAAGATTTGGCAATATTTAATATAATATATTATATAATACCTATTATATAATATAAATATATATTTTGATTGTCATGACTGTGGGGGGTAGTGCTACTGGCATCTAGTGGGTAGAAACAAGAAGTGCTGTTAAATATACTGCAATGCACAGAATAGGCCCCCATAACAAAGAATTGTTTGTTTCAAAATGTCAATGACGCCAATGTTGAAAAAAACCTACTCTAGAGGAAGACTGAGTTTTTCACAATACAGACTTGATTATGTCATGTGTGCCCATGCACTTGCTTAAAATTCTTCAGTAATTCCCCTTTTGATTAGGACCACAATAGTTAATATGGCCCTCCAGATCATATAAAAGCCTCTACCTACCCCTACAGGTCATCCAACATCTTGTTCTCTCTCAGGCTCCTTGCCTCAGTCTCGTTTCTATCTACTGAGCTTCCCCTCACCCCAGGACATTTACACATGTTGTTCTCGCCTCCTGGAAAGTACTTCATTTAGTTAAGCCCCATTTCTCCTTCAAATATCAGCTGCAGATCTTTTCCCCAGGGGAGTTTTGCATGACCTTTCTCAGTAGGTTATTTCCCCCACATTAGACACTCACTATTTATACACTTCTCTTTTCTGATCTGTACATAGCTGCATATTTACATTGATTTATGTGCTATATTATTGTCTCCCTCACTAGAGTGGAAGCTACAAAAGATGAATAATAGCTTTTTATTTTGTTTTATTTCAAATAAAATTACACTACAGATGGTTGGTTGTTGAATGTTAGATATTTAGTGACTAAATCTCTTTACATAGCGTATGAGAAAACTTAGTCTCAGATACATCAAGGAACTCAAACAAGGCCACACAGTTTCGTAAATAGTGAGAGGACTTGAATCCAAGTTTCTCAGCATCAAGTGCTGCATTATTTTCCCTCTAACCTGGTATTTTTGCATTTATTTAAGCATGCAGATTTTTACTTAAAGGAAATCTTTTGTGGAGGCCGTGCAAAAAACAGATTAAAAGAGATTAAAGCAGATCACTGCTGTAATTAGAGACAGCTCAGTTCAACCTTATCTAAGATCTTTTATGCCCCTACACAAACCCTTCTCTCCCACTTGACTTAAGGAATTTATTCTAAGGAACTTGTCACAGAATGACTTGGATCTGAAGGTCAAGGCTGGGAAATAGGTCTACTGCATTCATATATTGACTGTGGGGTCTTTTACCACCTTGGCATATGCTGTATTCTTGGTATTTGTGAATTTGAAGTTGAGAACACCAGTATAGCATAAGTTAGTGTCATCACTGGCTGAGATATTTTCTTGAACAGTTTCACCAAATCACATTACCATGTTTCTATATTAAACAGAGAGGTGATCTTTTCATGTCATCAATTGGGTCCATGGACCGTATTTAGCATTCCACCCTTTGTCAAAACAAAATTTTCTGAACAGGAATCATCTTCATTTTCTCTTTATCTTATTGTGGTTTTTTTTTTTTTGCTGATGCTAGGATTTTGGTTAAATTGCTGAAACAAAAGTGGATGAATACTGCATCCAGTTCATAGCAATCACTTTACATGACAGTGGGAAAGGATACCAAAATGAACTGAGGTGAGGACTCTGCATGTTCACCAGCTAAGGAGCTCACACCCACATGCCAGGCATGTCTGACATTGTGTCTCAACGGCATAAACATCACTACCGTTATTGACCTTTGGGTTTTTTATAAAAGCTGCAAGCACAAATGTTCAGGGCAGTGCCCTGAAAAAATGGAAACTCCTTTTCCTCTGTTTTTCTCCTGTAAATGTTTTTAGTTCCAGACCAAGTTCACAGTAATGAAGATAGTATATATGATGTATTTGGAGAGTATTTGAAGATGAGATGATTAAATGCATACCACTATTTTCTAATTATGTATTGATATATACATTTGATAGGATAATATATATGTAAATGGATGTGAAAATTAGAAAACATAAGCATGCTAAAAAGTTATTTTCCAAAAGCCTTTCCTTTACATCCTATCATAGACATAGAAAGTGTGTCCATTCTAAAAAATGTTTTAGAGTTTTTGGCTGTCTCTCAAACTTAACTCATTCATTCCAGTATATTTTAAATGTGATGAAAGTGAAGAGCAATTCGTCACATCATTGTTTGAATTGCTGTTGTTTAGAAAATATAACTTCATATACAAAAATCTAAGACTTATGAGTAGCTATTGAGACAATTTTCAATATATTACTTGATTTTTAAAAATATATATATATATATATACTTTTGCTTTTCAAGCTGTCTTAGCTCATTTACTAGCTTTTAACAATTTTTTATTCAAAATAATTAGTCCGATTGTTTTATTAGATTCTATTACTTAATCTATAAAATAAGGAATACTAGATTCCCTCTATTTGAAATATCCTTTATCCTTTTTTCCTTTGGGAAACTTTTATTGCTTCGATTTTAAGTCACTATCTCAAAGAAGTAATTTTACAATCGTTATGAATTGCTAAACTTACTTACTATATGGTAAGTAACTATATGGCTGAATGGGTTTGTTATTTGGGAGCTCTGTAATTAACTAAGATTATTATTAAGGGATGAGCAAGACATTTAAAGAAAAAACTCATTTCCTTCTGTCTTAAACATATAATGTCAATATATTGCTATTTTTCTGAAGTCCCTCATGGGCATTTCTCTTGCCTTAGGAAGTTGCATCTATTAACAGATATTACATTGTACTGTGACCCTTATTTCCACTTTCTCTCTTTTATGAGAGCAGAGAAAGCCACATGAAAGAAAAGCTAATTCAGAAGTGGAACTAGTGGCAGAAAAGTAAACTAAGTGTCAGATATGTGTTTGCAGTTCTCAGCTAAGTTATCAAAATTTTACCCAAAGCATATTGGAAAATATCAGTCATGGGAACTCCCCTCCTCTCTCATTCCTGCCTTCTAACCCCCCCCTGAAAATCATATCTGTTTCCCATTGATAGCTTTTAATACACATCCCTTTCATGTCTTCTAACAGGAAGTGGAAAGTGAGAGAAGTTTATGTTCACCAACATTTAAGAGTCACCCTGGGAGCCAGTCCGATGATTCTATGAATGATTCAGACAAGAAAGGTGAGGAAACATCTTTTGACAAGATGTCACCTGAAAGTGGTCACAGCCACATCTTTGAAGGTTAGCACAATATTTTGATGTGATTTCTTGGGATCATGTATTGTACAACATGAGTGGTTAATAAGAAAATATTGAAGATTTTGCTTTAAAAATTAAGAAGAAAAAATGAGAGAATATAGCTCAATAAACACAATTTAGGAAAAATAGAGGTATATTTAAATACTTCTATCTCTGTTATATTTTCTTTAATTTTTAAAACTAAATAAAGTATATTTTAATTGATTATAAACTAGCACAATAAGCCTTTTCAGTATTAGGCTTTTTGAACAGTTATTTGACTATCATCTAACTGTTCCTTTTGTGAAAAGAAAAGAAACATATTCGTCTCTGTCTGTGGGATAATAAAAAGACAAAATATAAGTAACTGTCAATGGCAAAATTAAAAAAATTAAAAATGCCTTCAGCATCTCTTTTTTCAGACAATTAAACTAGATGTGCTTAATGAATTTGGAATAAAAAGACATGAGAGTGTCATAATTTAGGAGAAAACCTCATAAATTTGATTAATGTTTTACAAACGTTATTAAAAAATTAATAGCTCATATGTTAGAAATTGCACTGTTAATAAAATTTGCAACTATGACAGAAGTGAAATATAAATAATTAATTGGAAAATACAGATATCATTTATTATTTCTGATTAGTCACATTTTGTTGTTTTTTTTTCATTTTAGCCAAGTAATGCATATTATAGTATTTCTGATGTTTGTGAAAGGTCATAATTAGTACAACTTTTAGGATATGAAGTTGCAAATCAACATGAGAAGTGTGGAATATAGCAGGTAGTTTACAATTTGGGAAAGCCAATAATGCTCTGCTTTAAAACTTTGCTATTCAAAGTGTCATCTGTGAATCAGGGTATCAACGTCACCCGTAGGCATATTAGAAATGCAGAACTTTGGGCCCCATACCAGTCCTATCAAACCAGAATCTGCATTTTAACAGAATCCTCAGATAATTCATGTGCACATTAAAGTTTGAGAAACTTTACTTTATGCACTTCTGGATAATTTATATATGGTTCAGCCCATTCTGATTCCAATTGATTGAGTATTGTAATTTGGAGTGGGAGGTGGATGTGGGAGGAATAAAAGGGAGTTTGCTAATGATGAACTGGATGGACATGGGTTTCTAAATACAGGTAATTTGGGATCTCAATTTCTAGTTTTCATTTTCAGTTAATTTTTGTATGCCCAATTGATATCCTCATACAATTAGTATCAGTCCTAAGAAATTTACTCCACATATTTCGGGCTTGTGATTCAACTTTATGAGCACTTGGCAGAATGCAATAGAATCAGATTAGCAGAGGCCAAAAAAGGGAAGCTTTAGGAATGATTTATGTGGATATCAGATGATATCAGATGATGCTGGCCTGTGGAGATCTTAGCATAGGGAGGCAAAGATGAGGTTGGCAAACTGGCCAGTGTTACATGAGATAAACACCTTCACTCATCCTGCCTCACTTCTCTCTGTTTTCTTAGGTTCCCATGCAAAGATTTTCAAAAGCCTCTTTATTTCACACACCTAAAAAGGTATTCTGGAAGGCAACCATTATTGAGTGTCAAGATATGACTTAAATTTAAGAGTGACCTCAGGTATAAATTTCTAGGTATGTTGAAACTATCAAGAGCTAAACTGAAAAACACAGGGTGGGAAAACGGCACTAGGGATGAACATAGCAGCTAACTTTTATTTTATCTGTACAATGCACAAGAACTGTAATTTCTATGTGTCACTACTTGTAAAAGAAAGAAACTCCTTCATTATGGAATCCTTTTAACTCCTCCATGGTGCCCAAAATTTCTATCTTAGGTGGGACAAGCCCTTCTAATACTTATAGTTAGCTTTGACAGGCTTTGTATGAACTTGACAAAACCTACACAGCTAAAGAGTACATTGATGTTACTATTCTGCTGCAAAGAGAATTTGTTCCAATAATATAAACACGTGTGTCTGAATAAAATGTGGTAACAAAGATGTCAGAGTGTAGGATTATATGAGTAACTGTGATGGCTTACATACTAAACATCTTAAGTAGCCTCAAGAGTTTCATACTTGAAGGCAATATTTATTTATAGCTCTCTCATAAACAGTAGAATCTTGGAAAGAAACTTCAATAGATCATCACAATGTGGCTACCTAGTGACCTGCATTCTTAGAATTTAGTAAAATCAATGCAAATTGATCAAAGGATGTATTTCAGGACTCAGGAATAGCAGACTGTTGGATTAGTCCCCGCCCCTTATACTCAACTGCAGGTCCTGGGTGGCTGCACAGAAAGGCACTGGGATGCCCCCCCAGATTTCCTTCTATGCTTGGTGATCCATCCACTCCCAGGTTGTGTTTAATTGCTTTCACCACCCTTTATTCGATTTGCTCCACTTTCCTTACCGATATACTTGTGTCGAATAAATTGTAGTGTTTCATGTGTATGTTGGTTCATCCCATTCACATTTTCTTTGGGATGTACTCTAATTGGTAGCTGTTCCAATGATTCTAGGAAGACTTGGCTCATTTGAAATTAAATGTCAAGCATGACAAATCCATAATTTGACAAATCTGGGTGATGTAATAGATACAAGAGAAAAAAACAAATTCATATAAATGGTTTGATTAACTGTACCACAATGATATAAAATCTTATCTGTGAAATTTCTTTTAGATATTTTAAAGCCAGTAAGTTGGAGAGTGAATATTGGGAGTCTTAGATACTGATTTACATGGTTTGATCTACTTCGGTTTGATCTACCTGTATGTAGAGTAAAAAATTTATTTTTTCTTCGGAAAAATTCTGGATCAAAGGGTGCTTCAAATAGCACAGATGATTGGGTAATGTCCATCAAGTTTAAATGTTTTAATAAGACAATTACCTGCTTTTCACTTTTAGTCCCTAAACCATAATTTTAATATTCATCTTCTAAGTCATCAACATGTAAAATGCTAACAGATAAAATATACATTCAAAGTCCTTCTTTCAAGGCTTTTGTAATAAACCTCAGAAATTACCTGCTGTATTTCTCTTTTTATTCTGCTCCATTAAAGCAGATTCATTCTTCATTCTTATAACGGCCATTCATCTTCTCTGATAGATTTTACAAATTGAACTGAGGGTTCTGTTTTTTTCTTTTTTTAATTTTCTACTACTCTTTCCTGTTACCAGTGTTTCTGAAATACTGATGTATGTGCAATGTATGTATTTGTGTGTGAGTTACTGTTGTTTATGTACCTTAATTTTTCATTTAAAATCAACTTAGAGACATTTTAGAGAAATGCTTTCTATATTATAGAAGTGATCCATATGTCTGCTGTCCAATGTGCTAACCACTAGCCACTACCACACTGGTGGCTATTAAGCACTTAAAAAATTGCTAGTGCGACCAAGCAACTTGTAGATTTTATTGAATCCTAATTAATTTAAATGTAATAGTCACTGTTTTGGACAGCCCAGTCTTAGCAGATATCATTTCTCCAAAGAACTTGTGCTCCCTTTTCACTGGAAAGGATTCAGATGATAGTTGTTCATTTTAAGTTATCCTTTCTCTGCGAATTTACCTTAATTAAAATGTAGGTGGATGAGTGTAAAGATAATCCACATTTGTAAAATAAATCAGTAGCAATAATCCACATATTAAAAAAGATTGCCTTCAAGAGCTAGTGATGGTCTCCTCTCTGTAGTATTTCCTAGTGATAAAATAAAGAAAAAACCATTTCACCAGTGTTCCCTTTTCAGCATACTGAAAAATAATGCTTTTATCATTGGAACAGAAATATCTACGGTGAGGCTATGCATTTTTCTGTAACATCTTGTCTAGGGCTTAATTTTCTTGGGAATATGAATCCTCTCAGGTCAGGAAGCAAACCATTTTCTAAATACCTAAAGTCAACGAAGTTAAATGCAGTAACAGGATACTTTAAAATTACCAGAACTGTTCCTTTAATAAAAAAGGGCTTCATTTGGAAACATAAATAAGTCAGACATTTAGTCACAGAGCAGCTACAGTGAAGGCCATCAGCACCATTTGTTCTGCTCTGACTGCTTTGTTCTGTCTAATGAGACTCAGGCAACAGGTTTTAGACCCAGTCTCTGGACAAACACCACGGTGGACCCAAGTCTCCCAACACAGGCTCCATATCTTCTTTGATGCCTCAGACAATCCCCTATAAAAAGCCATGTTATTTTAATTCACATAGAAGACTTTTCATTAGTAAAAATGTTGTCAGTGAAGCACAATTTAAAATAACCCTGAGAGGGGCGCCTGGGTGGCTCAGTCAGTTGAGCGTCTTGCCTTCAGCTCAGGTTGTGATCTTGGTGTCCGGGGATCAAGCCCCACATTGGGCTCCCTGCTCAGCGGGGAGTCTGTTTCTCTCTCTTGATCTGCCCCTCCCCCTGCTTGTGCTCACGCGCTCTCTCTCTCTCAAATAATAAATAAAATCTTTAAATAAAATAAAATAAAATAATCCTGAGATAACGCCCTTTACAAAATGAAGAATCCTTTTGTTATATCATAAGTATTTGGTATGTTTCATCTGTTTACTCAGATGGATTTTTTCCCCCCTCTCTTTTTTAAAGTGGGTTTTACCTGCAGTTTTTCAATGACTCCCACATGTTCCTTTCAGTTGCTTTTATACTCAGTGAGTCAAAACAAATTCCAGAGTTAAATCATGGGCTCTACTGGAAGGGGCAGCTGGGAGTTTGCTATTCGGAGGAAATTGTAATGAAAGGTCTATTCATGAGGTCTTTCACATGGAGGCTATAAATCAGTGCCTTGGAATGCTGGAAAATTTCCATTGATTAAAATCAAAATCCCAGGACCTCATTTTGAGCTTGTGTATGGTCATACTTAATTTTAAAACATGATGCCATCAAAGAAAGAGAACAACAAATATAAATATCCCTCTTGAAACTAATTCATTCATTTTACCTCCTTGCAACTGGAAAGAACTGTTATTTTTAAATATTCTGATTATAGAGACAGAATGTATATCTATCCCTAGAGAACATTTTTGATGTGATATTTTCATTTGTCCATTTATTCATTCACTCAGTAAATATTTATTGAGTGCCTAAACCTGCCAGGTACTAGTCTATGTGCTTAGGTACATCAATGAATAAAACAGACAAAAAACAAAAACAAAAAAACAGAAAAGTTCGGCTTTTGTGTGACCTCTATTATAATAGGCAGAAACACACCATGAACAATAAAAATAATGAAGAAATAAATTACATACCAGAGGGTAATAAGTTCTATAGAAAATACAAACTGTGATAGAGGGGATGGGGCATGGTGGAGGTTTGCATTTTTTATTAGAATGGTCATGATCGGCCACAACAAAAAGGTGACATTTAAGCTAAGACTTAAAAAAAATATTTTGCCTTTTCTTTCATTCTTAAAAGCATAAAAAGTTATATTTTGATGATATTCAGGAAGATTTGGGGCAGAATCCTCCCTGGGTGATATTCTTCCCCATCATTGGAGCAACTATACTGCAAGTTTCTATGCAGTTACTTGAAGCAGAGGAAAGATATACATCAATAGAACCCTTATACCTAACCACTGTCACCAAAGTGTATGGAACTACTTCTCCCTTTGTTCCTCAATTTGTGTCTTGCACATTTGGGGTATTTCTTTCTCTATTTTGGTCTCCAGAGGACAGATCCAGACAGGAGGCAAGGAGTACAGGCAGAATCACAGGGCTGGCTGAAGAGGTGGAGTCCTTACATGGGAGCCAAACAAGGAACTGGTTATTCTAGGGAAAGGGACTTGAGAATTACCTAATAGGTTTGAAATTAGAATGTTAGCACAAAGGTGAAACACAAGAACCCCACATCTTAAACTGAATTTATGATTCAATGTGTTTATCCAGGTTGGCACAGCTCATATGACCACCCGTGTTCCAAAATAAAGGCAATGTTAGAGGTTCACGAATGCAGTAGGTCCATACTGGACAAGTTTGGTGACAGGTGTTGGTGATGCAATCCTAGTTGGGTTTAAGGGCAAAAAAACCCTGTCACTAAGGATTAGCAGATGACTAAGGGAATGCATTAGGGCAATGATTTTGAATGAAAGGAAAGAAGGAAAGAAGAAAGGAAGCGAGAGGGAGAGAGGAGAGGACAGGGAGGGAGGACGGGAAAGAGACACAGAGAGACAGAAACAGGAAAGGAGGGAAAAAAGTGAGAGGAGAAGAAAAAGCAATAAAGCAGTTCTATGAAGCTTTTGAGAAGTAGCTAGAGTCCAGTTATTAAAGAACTGTTTTTGTTGTTTTTTTTGTTTTGTTTTGTTTTGTTTTGAGGGGGCGGTTTGGTGTCAGAAACAAATACAGAAAGGAAGCAGTAGCAATATCCATAAATTCAGCAAACATTTACTGAGCAGGGTGAAAATTCCAGGTAGATCTAGCAAAATCATGAAGGAGCATTGAAAGTAAGGAATGTGGGAGGAAATAGGGATGCTTTTATATGTTTGATGCTTAGCATCAATAAATGCCTTTCTCTCCCATGAGGTAGGGCAAGAGAAAGTTCTAGATTCTAAGCTGAGAGTAAAACAATTCAGGTTAATTACACTCAGCTGCCAGATTAAGAAGGATGCCAGTTTTAAATGAAGGGGGAAACACTTGACTTTTGTGCTTTCAGCGTTGATTAAAATGTTCATTGACATGTTTTTAAAATGTTTACAAAACTGAAGGAGTCGAGTATTTGGCTATTTCTCACCATGATAGAAAACTAACATTCCAGGGGCAATCCTAAACTCTAGACATCCCCAGATATGGGACGAGGACAAAAAGCCGCCAAGAGTATTCACTAATTAACAATTTTTTTTAATTCATTTTTCAAGGTTTATAAAATTTGTAATGTAATTGTATTTTCAGATTTTGAGCCAAATAGTTTTATTAAAAATGTGGGTTTTCTCTGTATAATTTTTATGAATATTTAATATTAGAAATACCTCATTTACTTGAAATCAAAATTAATTATTAATTATTATTAATTAATTAATTATAAATACTTAACTTATGATCATAACTTCTTATTCCTGGTTGATGCAGCTTCAAATGCCCTTTAAACTATGTAGTGTCCATGATGAATTATAAGAATAACAACCTATTAATAATAAATGTGAGCAAATAATAATAGCACATGAAACTTTCTCTTTGTGAAGAGCTACGTGATTCTATATTTGACTCTTTTTCCACATCTATAAATATGGGGATGGGGCTAAGATAATGTTCTATGAATAAATTCTGCATGTCACATTTAGGATTCTTTATTTGCAAGATCAAACTGATGAAATAGTATATGAGGCCTCAATTAGAAGAGTACAAAAAGTCCTAACCAGAGGGTCTCAGAAATTCTTAGAAAATACCGTAAACTTTGTATTCCCTAAGACCAAGAAACAGTTGTTCCATTTGTTAAAAAAAAAAAAAAAAAATCCTTACTTGCCAAACTCATTCTCTTTAATAGTTTATTTGGTCTAATATTTCAGCACTTAAAATTCTAGATAGTTCCAGATTTATTAGGAGATATGTAATCATTCTCTAGTGACTTGGTATGACCATTGCTTTTCATAAACACCAGGGGAGAATTTGAGACACCACCTTCAAACCTATTTTATACCATCAAGTCACAATACTTTTGACTCGTTGCTTGAATACCTTCATCTTCCATTCCTAAGACTGACATACTGCACTATGGGATATGGTGTCAGAACAGGTAGTCCATTAGTTTTATTTATGTTACAGACAGGAAACTATTAAGGAATTTTAATATTAATTTAAAATGGATCCAATTAGGTAAATGACTAGTAGAAGTAAAATATAAATCCTCTCTGGAGGAATGTAGCTTCAGCTGGGGCCTCAATAAAATCCCAAAGATAAAGTTCCAATGCACATGAGCTCACAGTCAAAAATCACAATATAGATAAGAAACAAGGCTACGTAAGAGCCAACAAGTATAATAAATTAGGATTATACCTATATAGACATCAGGTATGAATTAAAGATTCCAGAAGGGGAACTCTGTATCCTATGGAATTTAGTTTGTAAAACATTTAGCATTCAAGTTAGTTGAAAATGATAGACTAGCAGTGAAATAGTACTTGGATAATTGTCAAAATAAATAAATAAATAAATAAATAAATAAATAAATAAAAATATCCTGTGTTTCATCATACACAAAAATCTCTTCCAGATGTTTTAAAGTGCCACACATAAAACTCAAAACTCTAACAAATATTGGAAAAATTGTAGTTTATACTTATTAAGCTTTCAGAGGGGGAAAGGAATTCATAAGAAACACTAAAAACAGAACCAGAAAGAGAAAATATGAGATCGATATCACAAAAATAGTTAAACTTCTGTTCTATGAATAATATATTAACTAATTAAAAACTAGAAAAAAAGAAAGAAAATACTGTAGCACATATAAACAACAAAACGTAATGTCCAGGATATATAGGAAGCATATACCAACGAAGACACAAGCAAATTCAAAATTGGAGCAAAGTATGTGAACCAAAGCAAAACTATAAATGGAGAAGCATATTAAAATGTGAAAAGCTTACAAATAATTGAGAAAATAAAATTAATGTGATAGTTGAGCATAATATTTTTCACCAAAATGAAAAAATGTTGTGTAACAATTTGCATTATACAAATATATACTTATATATCATATAGGTACATAAAGAAATAGACCCTGTCATGTTGTTGGGGGTAGTACAGAAATGGTATGACCTCTTGGAGAGACAATTTAATAGAGTTAAATAAAATTCAAAATGTCAACCAAAAAAATCCCACGTCAACTTTTATCTATTTATGTAAAAGAAACACTATGCATGAGTACAACCAGCAATGATGGAGGATATTTATTGCCGTATTGATTTTGTAAGAGAAAAATTGGATATAATTTATATACCTAATTAATAAGGGAATGATTAAATAAATTGTGGTTCATTCATATCACAAAATATTACACAGAATTGATAAAAATGGGATAGTTTGGTTGATACTGACATAGAAAACTTTCTAAGATGTATCATTAGGTTGTGGTGCTGTTAAATGCTTTACAGCAAGAAAGCATCGTTCATGTATTACTAACATAAATTTTAAAATAGAAAAATCTCTAAGAGTGTGACAACTTTCTAAGTTAAGATATTAAAATTTCTGTAGTACTATGATACTAAAAATTGTATAGTCTACATGCCTGTGTGCTTAAGAACTGTAAAAAGCTGTAAAAAAGTTAAGTTTAAATTTTGTAATGGCAACATAAACAAAAACTATCATATTAAACCCTGTCACTTGGGCAGTGAAACTGGCCTTTTGTTGTTTGATTGTACACATTTTTAGAGATCACTGTTTCAATTTCTGTTCAATTTTGTGGAAGATTATTAGAGATTTGCAATCTTAAAACAGTAGTGAGGGGTCCCTGGGTGGCTCGGTTGGTCAAGAGACTGCCTTCGGCTCGGGTCATGATCCTGGAGTCTCTGGATCGAGTCCTGCATCAGGCTCCCTGCTCAGCAGGGAGTCTGCTTCTCCCTCTGACCCTCCCCCCTCTCATGTGCTCTCTCTCCGTCTCTCATTCTCACTCTCTCAAATAAATAAATAAAATCTTAAAAAAAATAAATAAAATAGTAGTGAATAAAGTATTTTAGGAGAGATAATATAAAATCATATAACTTGAAATAAAATTTATTTTTAAGCACAGTTCAATTTACGACATTGCATTATCTGAAGAACAAAATCTAGATTCTTTTACTGGTTTGTAAAGGAGTGAATTCGACTCTTATTCATTTATGACTAAACAGTTTGGGTGGGTCCCAGTGGCTATAGGACTTTGTCTAAGTTTTTTGTGTTCAACTGGCTCTTATTAAACAATTCAGATATCTTATGTGGTATTGGAAGTTGCTAATGGCATAAAGAAGACTCTCATTAAATATATCAATAGTTTGAATTTCTACTGTGACCAAGCCAAAGCATAGGACAAGAAATAATAGGAACTGAATTCTGGGGCAGAAAGAGTTTAACAAAAGAAAATATATCACGAAAAAACAGATCGCCCCAAGAGCATAGACATCTACATTTTAAGGGAGCATGTAAACACCAGTTATGGGTCAGGCAGGGGCACTGACAATGCAAGGATGCATAAAACATCCTCTTTAAACTCTCAAGTCTTATGATCTGGCCCAGAGGTTCTCAACTCACCCTCCTAGCATGATTATTAAAATGCAGATTTCTCTGTGCAACTTACAGTTTAAAGCAAAATGTAGCTTACTCTCATTGATTTAAACTCTGAATATCAGTGCATTTTTATAAACTTCCCAAGTGATTTCTTGCACTCTGGTCTAGTCTGGTAAACTATTATCTTGGATTTTTGTTTGCTAAGGGAAATAGCCCTGAATTATCATCTGTACCAAGATCCAGCCTGTGTTTGGAAAGAGTCTGGAGTTGGGCTGGAGTGGGATCAGTTTCAAGGTTTGGGTACAGGTCAGTCAAGATGGAAATAACTAACAATATAAGGCACCTCAACACAGAAAAGTACCGTAAAAATTCAAATTAACAAAGAATTTCTTTAGACAGAAATAGGGAAAACTATTTTCAATAAGTCCTGGGATCTTCCCTCTCTCTCCATTGTAGTCATTTGAGGAAGTTTTATGTTGGAATTGTTTGCATCAGTGAAGCACGTTGCAACATCTGGGTGGAATTAATTCACTTAACACTAAATGGTTGAGTATCTCTTTAGTCTAGACTCAGAAGACACAAATACAAGTTAAAATTATAATTTTGTTCTTAAGGAGCTCCTCTTTTGGAGAAGAGGCACAAGTACACAAAAATATTGAGATAAATACTAATAGACCTATACAATCACTATTCATTTATTGAAGCAGCAAATTCACGGAATGACCCTGGGTGCCAGGCACCTGCTAGACCATGGTGAACAAAAACATGTTTCCTGCCCAAATGGGACTTTCATTCTGGTGGAGAAGGTAGAGAGTAAATACATAATCCCATATAAAATAGGCAGTTACGAGCTGTGGGAGTAAAGGAAGAAAACTGGGTGCACTGAGTGGCTATGAGATTATTAGGGACAAGGGAACCATTTAAACATAATTTTTAAAATTCAATTTCTAACTAGATTTCAATAGAATTAGCTCTTGAATCTGGCAAGATATTTTCTGAATTGTTTATGGACTAGTGGGCTGTCAGATGATTGTAGAACTGGTGTCAATTCTCTTTTCCTGTTGTCATATTTGTAAATCAATTTACAGGAATTCCTGAAGTAAGCTCCTGTGCCTGACACTTCTTTCTGTGATAGGAATGTTCCAACCATCTGTTTTCATTTCATTTATCTCAAACTTACTTATTTTGGCCCTGGTATTATTGCTTATTTTTTTTATACTCTTCATTTATACATTTATAATTGTTTACTTCCTCACAACAATAGATTTGATATGTCTTCTATGCCCAACATATCCTGGACTTGAAGAGCAAGCAGACAAGTCAAACTTTCATTAATCGGAACTGGAAAGAGAGTATAATAGAAACCTCAGCTCTAGATATGTGAATAGCTATTTCAATAAGAGACATGAGTCTGTGGAAAATAGTTCACCTCCTTGATGTCCCCCTATGTAAGCACTTTGAGAAGTCCAGGATTCTACAGAATAGAAAATGCTGGATGGCTTAAAGGGAAGTGGTGTTCTGAGCCACTGGTATTAGAGTGACAGATAAAATCATCCCAGGATGTCTCCTTCTGATGTTCCCTCAAATGCAACCCCTCCTTCAAATGCACAGTCATCTTCCACATATATCTATATGATGATTCTGACATGTTCTACACTGTGTTATGATTTATTTGTCTGTGTTATTCACAATGACGTATCAGTATGTGCCCTGTGTGGAGTATATCTTCAAAATACTTATTGCATGAATACATTACTTAATTTTGAAATACTGAGAATCATTGAACACAGCTGTAATTTGCAAGCATATGAGAGTATGTTCTTTCATATACAGATTCATGTGATAAAATTGTTGAAAATATACTTTGGCGATAGGCAAGCCCAGGCTAAATCCTGTATTTGGCACGTAAAAAATTGCACAATCTAAGAAAGTTACTTCACTACTCTTGGCTTCGTTTTTTTTTTTTTACTTTCTAAGATAATAAAGTTAATAATAGTATCTCTTGGACATGTTGTGGATATTACCTGGAATATTACATGAAAAGTATGCTGCATAGCACTCAAAATGGCATTAGTTTTAATAGAAATTTAAAACGGAGGTTTTGTTGGCCAGCTAGGGCAAGTGCATTCTATAAAACCTCCATAAGATATATTTATAATCAGAGGGATGTTTGTTTCCAAGTTCTTTGAATCAATAGACAACTACAAGTTCATCAAGTGCAAGGCAAGTTGTACTTACCTACTCAGTGCCTCGCAGACAGGCAAGGAATGTTGTTTGTGTGAATACATGATTTCCCAGTTTGGGGCAAGGTGATCAGCTAAGGATTATGCTTCTAAATACATCAACTTAAATGATGAGCTCTGAAAAAACTTTGTGTCAAATATAGCTGCCAATATCCACGTTTTTATGGCCTGTCAATAGAGTATTATTTTTTTAAATGACTGAGGCTTGAAGAGTAAAAGAAACTGACCTATCAACCTAAAATGGTAATTGAAGCAAAACATGACCAGCTGTTTTGTTAGTCAATAAAAATAGATGAGGAAACAGTGCTCAGTTAAAGCTTCAAAGACAATGACACTGGCTGTTCTGGATTTCCCTCTTCCATGCCCCAATGAATTTTTGTTTAGAGTTTTATTTCTTCTTGCTTATTTTTTTCAATCCACAGTCTAAAATGCCCATGCTAAGCCATTCTTACACATTCTCCAAATTCCCGATATAAACAAATCAAATGTTACTTAGACATGTTTAGGTGCTATTACAATAACAAAATGCACTGAGTGCAATGAAGGATGCAAACAAATATTCTTTTTTTTTAAGATTTTATTTATTTGACAGAGCGAGACACAGTGAGAGAGGGAATGCAAGCAGGGGTATTGGGAGAGGGAGAAGCAGGCTTCCCGCGGAGCAGGAAGCCGATGCGGGGCTCGATCCCAGGACCCTGGGATCATGACCTGAGCCGAAGGCAGACGCTTAATGACTGAGCCACCCAGGCGCCTCCAAACAAGTATTCTTAATAGACACATAAAGCAGTTTATGACATTCTTGAAAAAAGTGATCAATTCATGAGAGAGCCCAATGTTTCTAGTTGTGTATTGCTAAATCTGTCCCTCAAAAACTCTCAACTTTCATTTATTCATTCATTCATTTATTCACTTATCTATTTGTTATATATTTCATAAGACAAATATGTGCTTCGGGTGTGTTTTTTTACTTAATTCATTATTCTTGCTTGGGATAGCATTAGATCCTAATACATTCACTGGGATGTTGTTAAATCACAAAGTCAATATCTACATCATACAGATGTTCTTAATTTAGGTGAAGCAAAAGGAAAATGTCTACACATGTATTACACTGTATAAATACACATATAATGGCTCAGAGGTTTTCTTTTGTCTCCTTTCTTTTCAGAAACACCACACACACACACACACACACACACACACACAGGAAGTCCACTAAAAATAAGTAATTTTTTATTACTTTGAGAAACAGTGTTTGGAATCCAGAATCCTTGCCTTCCTTTCCTCCCTACAATCAATGCAGCTTGTGAAATGTTACTAACTCTACGCGCTTAGAGAAAAAAACAAAAACAATGAAATTCCTTGACAAAGCTGCTGGAGATGATTAAGAAAAAAATATTGCAATAGGAGGAACAAACAGTATATATGTATACAAGCCTACGTACTGATGCAAGAAGGAAAAATTGCACAGCTTCCTCCGGGCCATAGTGACATATTTTAGCTTGATACCTGTCTAGGCTTTTTGGTGAAAATATTGTAGGAGAGACTATTGAGAGTGTAAAACAATTTATGGAAGTAATTTCTCTTCTCCCTAAAAATAAAGGGCAACAAATGTGAAGTTATTTATCCACTTAGTAAATGGTTTAAACAGTATTCAAGTTATGCCATAATATAAACAGTTTGCCATCAGAACCTATCATTTGCACTTAAAGGTAACAAAAGAAGAATTGTAGTCAATTATATGTGTCTTATCAGGTTATCAAGAGTGAATAACCTTACAAAACGCACCTGAAAATAGCTAATTAAGCAGTGCACCAAAGTTTTAGTCTTTTTGATTACATGGTTTGCTTCATATTTTCTATCTTTGTTTATAACAACAAATATGTTTGAGGCAAGATTCCAGAAGATTTTGGGATACAGGTGAAGAATATTAGGTACTTTTTATGATATAATATTTACCTTCTGCAAAGTTGAAAGCACTTGATTTATTTATGTGACATTTTTGAAATTCAGTTCAAATAGACCTAATAAACATGAAATGGAGTAATAGAGATGGATTTATACATCTGTTCATCAA